>NC_084559.2:13798145-14123145 GCF_033978685.3 Nerophis lumbriciformis
TTGCAGCATTTTTTAAGCAAGACTGCAAGAAACTAATAATAAAAGTGGTTACACATGTCACGCAAAAATGATAATAAATTGTTCCTAAAGACATGCAATAATTACCAATCAAATAAAAAATATGTGTGTGTTTTTTAATTGCAGTCTAGCTGCAACAACCTCGTGCTTTTCAGCATTTCTTCATATGTTTTTTTTTTTTTTCTATCTGAGGTTTCTCCATCTCGGCCATCCTGTCATGGAAGTATTCCACAGGCCCCTATCTTCTTCTGCATATGGGTGGATTCTCAGGGAAATGAAGCAAGCAATGCAGACAAGCAGAACTCCCGCTCTGCCTCGGACGTTGCGGCAGGCAGCCTCCTGTGTGGCTTGCAGGGAGAGGGCTGAGATATGAGGGGAAACTCCGTGTTTTGGGGGGAGATTACGCTTGACTTTTGAGTTTAGCACTGCCATCTTTTTCAAACAACGGCAACGTTGTGATATTTTTGCGAACATGTTCTCACTTGCTAAATTGTCTTTTTTTAGCACGGGTTGCTGACAAAAAACCCAAAAACCAGTGAAGTTGTGTAAATCGTGAATAAAAACAGAATACAACGATTTGCTAATCCTTTTCATGGACGCCCCTGCTTATTTCAGCAAGACGATGCCAAGACACGTGTTACTACAGCGTGGCTTCTGGATAAAATATTTCAACAAATAAATGATGTGAAATATATTACTGTATGACATTCTGACAAAAATTGCATTTGTGTCACAACAGTTCATTAAAGTTAATTAAAACTATGCATGTAGTTATTTACTGCGATTAATCGTGATTAATCACAAAGTGTGATTAATTTGATAAAACATGTAATGCTTTGACAGCACCGGTCATACACAAAACCCAAAAAACCAGTGAAGTTGTGTAAATCGTGAATAAAAACAGAATACAATGATTTGCTAATCCTTTTCATGGACGCCCCTGCTTATTTCGGCAAGACGATGCCAAGCCACGTGTTACTACAGCGTGGCTTCTAGATAAAATATTTCAAAAAATAACTGATGTGAATTAAAGAAAAAAAAAACATTTGAGAAATATATTACTGTATGACATTCTGACAAAAATTGCATTTGTGTCACAACAGTTCATTCAAGTTAATTAAAACTATGCATGCAGTTATTTACTGCGATTAATCGTGATTAATCACAAAGTGTGATTAATTTGATAAAACATGTAATGCTTTGACAGCACTGGTCATAAACAAAACCCAAAACCAGTGAAGTTGTGTAAATCGTGAATAAAAACATAATACAATGATTTGCTAATCCGTTTTCATGGACGCCCCTGCTTATTTCGGCAAGACGATGCCAAGCCACGTGTTACTACAGCGTGGCTTCTAGATAAAATATTTCAAAAAATAACTGATGTGATTTAAAAAAGAAAAAAACATTTGAGAAATATGTTAATGTATGACATTCTGACAAAAATTGCATTTGTGTCACAACAGTTCATTCAAGTTAATTAAAACTATGCATGCAGTTATTCACTGCGATTAATCATGATTAATCACAGGGCAAAAGTCTGATTAATTTGATAAAACGTGTAATGCTTTGACAGCACTAGTCATACACAAATCAGAATCAGAATCAGAATCAGAAATACTTTATTAATCCCTGAGGGGAAATTAAATTTTATTTTATTTTTTAAATTTTTTAAATTTTTTAAAAATGTAATTGTTTTTAAAAATATTTTTTTAAATGTTAAATTTATTTTTTTATTTTTAATTTTTATTTTTTTTTAAAAACAAAACCCAAAACCAGTGAAGTTGTGTAAATCGTGAATAAAAACAGAATACAACGATTTGCTAATCCTTTTCATGGACGCCCCTGCTTATTTCGGTAAGACGATGCCAAGACACGTGTTACTACAGCGTGGCTTCTGGATAAAATATTTCAACAAATAAATGATGTGAAATATATTACTGTATGACATTCTGACAAAAATTGCATTTGTGTGACAACAGTTCATTAAAGTTAATTAAAACTATGCATGCAGTTATTTACTGCGATTAATCGTGATTAATCACAAAGTGTGATTAATTTGATAAAACATGTAATGCTTTGATATATATTTGATACACAAAACCCAAAACCAGTGAAGTTGTGTAAATCGTGAATAAAAACAGAATACAATGATTTGCTAATCCTTTTCATGGACGCCCCTGCTTATTTCGGCAAGACGATGCCAGGCCACGTGTTACTACAGCGTGGCTTCGAGATAAAATATTTCAACAAATAAATGATGTGATTTAAAAAAGAAAAAAAACATTTGAGAAATATATAACTGTATGACATTCTAACAAAAATTGCATTTGTGTCACAACAGTTCATTATAGTTCATTAAAAACTATGCATGCAGTTATTTACTGCGATTAATCGCGATTAATCACAGGGCAAAAGTCTGATTAATTTGATAAAACGTGTAATGCTTTGACAGCATTAGTCATACACAAATCAGAATCAGAATCAGAATCAGAAATACTTTATTAATCCCCGAGGGGAAATTATATTTTATTTTATTTTTAAATTTTTTAACATTTAAATGTATTTTTTTTTTTTTTTAATTCTTTATTGTTTTTAAAAACAAAACCCAAAACCAGTGAAGTTGTGTAAGTCGTGAATAAAAACAGAATACAATGATTTGCTAATCCTTTTCATTGACGCCCCTGCTTATTTCGGCAAGACGATGCCAAGCCACGTGTTACTACAGCGTGGCTTGTAGATAAAATATTTCAAAAATTAAATGATGTGAATTAAAAAAGAAAAAAAACATTTGAGAAATATATTACTGTATGACATTCTGACAAAAATTGCATTTGTGTCAAAACAGTTAATTCAAGTTCATTAAAACTATGCATGCAGTTATTTACTGCGATTAATCGTGATTAATCACAAAGTGTGATTAATTTGATAAAACATGTAATGCTTTGACAGCACTGGTCATACACACAACCCAAAACCTGTGAAGTTGTGTAAATCGTGAATAAAAACATAATACAATGATTTGCTAATCCGTTTTCATGGACGCCCCTGCTTATTTCAGCAAGACAATGCCAAGCCACGTGTTACTACAGCGTGGCTTGTAGATAAAATATTAAAAAAATTAAATGATGTGAATTAAAAAAGAAAAAAAAACATTTGAGAAATATATTACTGTATGACATTCTGACAAAAATTGCATTTGTGTCACAACAGTTAATTATAGTTAATTAAAAACTATGCATGCAGTTATTTACTGCGATTAATCATGATTAATCACAGGGCAAAAGTCTGATTAATTTGATAAAACGTGTAATGCTTTGACAGCACCAGTCATACACAAAACCCAAAAAACCAGTGAAGTTGTGTAAATCGTGAATAAAAACAGAATACAATGATTTGCTAATCCTTTTCATGGACGCCCCTGCTTATTTCGGCAGGACGATTCCAGGCCACGTGTTACTACAGCGTGGCTTCTGGATAAAATATTTCAACAAATAAATGATGTGAATTAAAAAAGAAAAAAAAACATTTGAGAAATATATTACTGTATGACATTCTGACAAAAATTGCATTTGTGTCACAACAGTTCATTCAAGTTAATTAAAACTATGCATGCAATTATTCACTGCGATTAATCGTGATTAATCACAGGGCAAAAATGTGATTAATTTGATAAAATGTGTAATGCTTTGACAGCACTAGTTATACAAAAATCAGAATCAGAATCAGAAATAATTAATTAATCCCCGAGGGGAAATTAAATTTTATTTTATTTTTAAATTTTTTAACATTTAAATTTTTTTTTATTTTTTTAAATTCTTAATTTAAAAAACAAAACAAAACCCAAAACCAGTGAAGTTGAGTAAATCGTGAATAAAAACAGAATACAATGATTTATTAATCCGTTTTCATGGACGCCCCTGCTTATTTCAGCAAGACAATGCCAAGCCACGTGTTACTACAGCGTGGCTTCGTAGTAAAAGAGTGCGGGTACTAGACTGGCCTCCCTGTAGTCCAGACCTGTCTCCCATTGAAAACGTGTGGCGCAATATGAAGCCTAAAACACCAACTTAAGCTGTACATCAAGCAAGAATGGGAAATAATTCCCCCCGGAAAAGCTTCCAAAATTGGTCTCCTCAGTTCCCAAACGTTTACTGAGTGTTGTTAAAAGGAAAGGCCATGTAACACAGTGGTAAAAATGCCCCTGCGACAGCTGTGATTGAAACATTGTCCCAAATACCAACATGTTTCTGTACTAAAAACAAGTATATTGTCCAACTTTGCATATTAATAATAATAATAATAATAATGGGCCACCTGGACATGGAACGTAAACTGCAAGTAGGGACATCTTTAATCTACTTGGGCAAAGGTCAATGCTTAAAAAACCCCCAAAACAAACAAACACATATTCCTGTAAACAAAAAGTAAATCACTACCTTTTTTTTTGCTCCAGGTCCCTGCGTTGGAGTCTGAGCTGCAGGTTGACTGAATGGAATGTGGGGCTGAAAATAAAAGTAGACGGGAGGCTCTGAGGCTGACGGTCTGCTTTCGGGCCTTGGAAAAAGCTGTAGCTCCCCTGTGTGGTTCGCTGCTGCAAGAGCAACGTGGCACAGCAAAGCCAGAGGTGGGCATGAAGGCACCGAAACGCAACCTGCAGGGACTTCAACTTTACCTTAGCATCTACAGTAATGGCAAAGTACTGCATACCAACACATGGTGTTGTAGAACCGTGGTTCTGTCGTTCTCTGTTGGTTTGGCTGCGGGAGACCGGTGCTTAAATGCCAGCGCCGGTCTCAAATTATGAACACGTCTTTAACGTTCAAGCAAAAAGTTTGAGATCCAAGCAGCAAAAGCCAGAGTAACCCCTGACTCATTAGCATTAGATCAAAGTGAGAAATGGAAAATAACTTTGTTTTTCCAGGCGAGGTAATAAAGAAAGTGAGTGTGAAGGAAAGTATCGAAGAGAAGGAGTGGATGATATTCATTGAATTTAGAGAAAGAGATCATGAAAAACCAGAGGTGGAACCAAGTCATTGTATTAGTGATTCCCAGAGCCCCAAAAAAAGTCTGCGGGCTATAGAGCGTTTTCTATTGGGGCTCCAGTACTATGGAATGTTCTACCGGTAACAGTTAGAGATGCTACCTCAGTAGAAGTATTTAAGTCCCATCTTAAAACTCATTTGTATACTCTAGCCTTTAAATAGACCCCCTTTTTAGACCAGTTGATCTGCCGTTTCTTTTCTTTTCTCCTTTGCCCAGGTCCGGTGGCCATGGATGAAGTGCTGACTGTCCAGAGTCAGGACCCGGGGTGGACCGCTCGCATGTGCATCGGTTGGGGACATCTCTGTGCTGCTGACCTGTGTCCGCTCGGGATGGTCTCCTGCTGGACCCACTATGGACTGGACTCTTACTATTATGTTTGATCCACTATGGACTGGACTCTCACTATTATGTTAGATCCACTATGGACTGGACTCTCACACTATTATGTTAGATCCACTATGGACTGGACTCTCTCACTATTATATTGGATCCACTATGGACTGGACTCTCACTATTATGTTAGATCCACTATGGACTGGACTCTCACTATTATGTTAGATCCACTATGGACTGGACTCTCACTATTGTGTTAGATCCACTATGGACTGGACTCTCACTATTATGTTAGATCCACTATGGACTGGACTCTAACTATTATGTTAGATCCACTATGGACTGGACTCTCACTATTATGTTAGATCCACTATGGACTGGATTCTCACTATTATGTTAGATCCACTATGGACTGAACTCTCACTATTATGTTAGATCCACTATGGAATGGACTCTCACTATTATGTTAGATCCACTATGGACTGAACTCTCACACTATTATGATAGATCCACTATGGACTGGACTCTCACTATTATGTTAGATCCACTATGGACTGGACTCTCACTATTATGTTAGATCCACTATGGACTGGACTCTCACTATTATTTTAGATCCACTATGGACTGGACTCCCACTATTATGTTGGATCCACTATAGACTGGACTCTCACTATTATGTTAGATCCACTATGGACTGGACTCTCACACTATTATGTTAGATCCACTATGGAATGGACTCTCAATATTATGTTAGATCCACTATGGACTGGACTCCCACTATTATGTTGGATCCACTATAGACTGGACTCTCATTATTATGTTAGATCCACTATGGACTGGACTCTCACACTATTATGTTAGATCCACTATGGACTGGACTCTCACTATGATGTTAGATCCACTATGGACTGGACTCTCACACTATTATGTTAGATCCACTATGGACTGGACTCTCACACTATTATGTTAGATCCACTATGGACTGGACTCTCACACTATTATGTTAGATCCACTATGGACTGGACTCTCACTATTATGTTAGATCCACTATGGAATGGACTCTCACTATTATGTTAGATCCACTATGGACTGGACTCTCACTATTATGTTAGATCCACTATGGACTGCTATTGGGTGTTACCGCCACCTGAAGGAATATTAATAAAACACATGCTTCTACATAAACAATCCCTTTCAGAATAAAAGCACAACATTATTTTTAGTTAAAAATCAGTGTTCTAGAAGACAACAAGACGGCGATACTATACGTCACATTTTATGTATAGGCCCCATAAGAAATCTGCACGTTAAGTATTGGATTGGTAGTGATTCTGCATAATGTTGATGTTTTGGATAAGGTGTGATGGTGCTTGGCTTAAGAGGCTTCCTAATACAAGATCAGGTGTCCGTGTCCATACCGGATACCTGGCCGGAGTGCGTGGGAAGCTTCGGATGGCATGTGCACCCCCTGTGGACTCTCATGAATTATTTAACAGACATGTCCCCATGGGCGGGCAACATATTAAAATAAATGCATTTGTAGTGTATACCCAGCAAAAATAATAAAGAGGAACTGCACTTTTTTTTGGAATTTTGCCTATCGTTCACAATCATTATAGAAGACATGACGTCGGATGTTTTTTTTTTTTTTAATGTATTCGAACTTGTAAATACATTTGAGCCAATGGTAGGTCCTCTATTCCGCCCATATAACCCAACAAAAAAACATCAAAAATATATCCCGACAAGTCGGTACACTTTGACACTTTTACATTAAAATCCTCTTACCTGATCTTTGTCCTCCTGGTTCCTGCATCTTGGGGTCACTACTACTGCAGCCATGTGAGCTCCTAACACTATATTGCAGACCTGGGCAAACTAAGGACCGTCACTGATGGTGGAAACTTTACACTAGGCTTCAGGCAACGAGGATCCTGTGCCTCTCCTGTCTTCCTCCAGACTCTGGGACCTCGATTTCCAAAGGAAATGCAAACCAAACCAACCCAAACCATCAGGGGTGCCATGTCATCTGCTGGTGTCGGTCCACTCTGTTTCCTGACATCCAGGGTCAACGCAGCCGTCTACCAGCAAGTTTTAGAGCACTTCATGCTTCCTGCTGCTGACCTGCTCTATGGAGATGGAGATTTCAAGTTCCAACAGGACTTGGCGCCTGCACACAGCGCAAAATCTACCCGTGCCTGGTTTACGGACCATGGTATTTCTGTTCTAAATTGGCCCGCCAACTCCCCTGACCTTAGCCCCATAGAAAATCTGTGGGGTATTGTGAAAAGGAAGATGCAGAATGCCAGACCCAAAAACGCAGAAGAGTTGAAGGCCACTATCAGAGCAACCTGGGCTCTCATAACACCTGAGCAGTGCCAGAAACTCATCGACTCCATGCCACGCCGCATTAACGCAGTAATTGAGGCAAAAGGAGCTCCAACCAAGTATTGAGTATTGTACATGCTCATATTTTTCATTTTCATACTTTTCAGTTGGCCAACATTTCTAAAAATCCCTTTTTTGTATTAGCCTTAAGTAATATTCTAATTTTGTGACACACAGAATTTTGGATTTTCATTTGTTGCCACTTCAAATCATCAAAATTAAATGAAATAAACATTTGAATGCATCAGTCTGTGTGCAATGAATAAATATAATGTACAACTTACACCTTTTGAATGCAATTACTGAAATAAATCAAGTTTTTCAAAATATTCTAATTTACTGGCTTTTACCTGTATACTAGTTGTCAGGTTCAAACACTGATGACATCTATTAAACAAGACAAGAAGCAAGGACTCAAACAGAGACAAAATGAAATTTGGCTCAACGAGGAGAAACGCGTACACCTGTACCTTTGCACAGTGTCACCACGCTCTGACGGAAGATTGTACGCCTCTTCTTTTATTTGGACTTTCCCCGATTACATGGCAACATCTGTTTCCAAGGGAGGGGGGTCGTAAACAGCCATCGCCTTTGGTTACAAAACAGTTCAAAGCAAAGGTTGCCTGTAGGGGAGTCTGGTCCTGCTTCCTCTCTGCTTTGTAGTTCTCGGGTCAAGACAAAATCTTCCTGTGGATTACAATACATCAAAGAAACAGAACCCTCATGTCGCTCCCCATCCTACACAGTGGAGTTTTACAAGCCTTTTTGCTTGGTAGGATCAAAGACAGCTTTTGTCTTCTCGCAGGGCGAGCTGAACTCAATGTAACACAAAGTTTTGACATAACTCAGATACAATTATTCGGACACTAGTTACTATGGTAATCTAATTAGTTACTATGGTCATCTAATTAGTTACTATGGTCATCTCAGTCACAGCAGCTCAGACGAGGCACCAAGATTTTTACAATAAAGTTCTAAAGCTTAGTGAAATATCAGATGTATCAGATGGTAGGTGGTTTTTGTTTTTACCCTTCTAGTTCATTTTTTGCTGTTTTTGTTGCATTTTTGTTGTAAATTACGTCGATGGAGAGGGGGTGTGACGTTCATATGTTGTCAATATTCAGTGTTTTATCCTTCATAGTTAATATTGCAAATCCCACTTTCTTTATTTTCATGTACATCCTTCAGTAAAAAATGTATGAATTCCATAACGTTTTTAGCATTCAATCAGACATTATTAGGGACCGCAATGTCCCTTTGGGACAGAGGACCCTATTGTAATTGTAAGGTTTTATTATTATTAGGGACCGCAATGTCCCTTTGGGACAGAGGACCCTATTGTAATTGTAAGGTTTTATTATTATTAGGGACCGCAATGTCCCTTTGGGACAGAGGACCCTATTGTAATTGTAAGGTTTTATTATTATTAGGGACCGCAATGTCCCTTTGGGACAGAGGACCCTATTGTAATTGTAAGGTTTTATTATTATTATACCGGCCGCCTCTTTGAGCTATAATTTGACCCCCTTAACATGCTGCAAAACTCACCATATTTGACACACACATCAGGACTGGCAAAAATTGCCATCTAATAAAAAAAACAACAACCCAAAACTCAAAATTGCACTTGAGCGCCCCCTAGGAATAAACACAGACAAAACTGCTTGTAACTTCCCGTAGGAATGTCGTAGAGACATGAAACAAATACTTCTATGTAAGTCTGACTTAGACCTAGATTTCATATATTACTATCCTTCAGCAAAAATCAACAGGAAGTTGGTAATTCCCCCTTCAAAACAAAAAATTACTAAAAACTGTCACTTTTGCCTCTTTGAGCTGTAATTTGACCCCCTTAACATGCTTCAAAACTCACCAAACTGGACACACACATCAGGACTGGCAAAATTTGTGATCTAATAAAAAACCCAACCCCAAAACTCAAAATTGCGCTCTAGCGCTCCCTAGGAAGAAAACAGACACAACTGCTCCTAGGAAGAAAACTCAGACACAACTGCCTGTAACTTCCAGTAGGAATGTCTTAGAGACATGAAACAAATACTTCTATGTAGGTCTGACTTAGACCTAGATTTCACACATTAACACCCTTCAGCAAAAATCAACAGGAAGTTGGCAATTCCCCCTTCAAAACAAAAGTTTACTAAAAACAGTCACTTTTGCCTCTTTGAGCTGTAATTTGACCCCTTTAACATGCTTCAAAACTCACCAAACTGGACACACACATCAGGACTGGCAAAAATTGTGATCTAATAAAAAACCCAACCCCAAAACTCAAAATTAGCGCCCCTTAGGAAGAAAACAGACACAACTGCTCCTAGGAAGAAAACTCAGACACAACTGCCTGTAACTTCCAGTAGGAATGTCTTAGAGACATGAAACATACCTCTATGTAGGTCTCAGTTAGACCTACATTTCATATATTGACAACCCCCAGCAAAACTCAACAAGAAGTTTGCAATTCCCCCTTCAAAACAAAAGTTTTGTAAAAACCGGTCAACTTTTTTCAAACATTATCTCCTCTGAGTGCGTTTGTCGTGTCGGCTTCAAACTAGCACAAGAGGGAGATTGAACCCTTCTGATTAAAAGTTGACGAAAGAGTTTTAATTACTGCTTCGGTTTAGATTTTATGTGCCGTCAAAGTCGGTCCCGTCCATCGCTGCTTGCAGCTTTAATTGTATTAGTGTTCCTAAAAATAGACATACCGGCCCCCAGACACATTTTTTTCCTCTAAATTTGGCCCCCGAGTCAAAATAATTGCCCAGACCTGCTATATTGACTATCACAGTCAGAAAATTGTTAATTCAACAATATATTTAGGGACCGCAATGTCCCTTTGGGACAGAGGACCCTATGGTAATTGTAAGGTTTTATTATTATTATACCGGCCGCCTCTTTGAGCTGTAATTTGAGCCCCTTAACATGCTGCAAAACTCACCATATTTGACACACACATCAGGACTGGCAAAAATTGCCATCTAATAAAAAAATCAAACCCCAAAACTCAAAATTGCGCTCGAGCGCCCCCTAGGAATAAACACAGACAAAACTGCTTGTAACTTCCGGTAGGAATGTCGTAGAGACATGAAACAAATACTTCTATGCAGGTCTGACTTAGACCTAGATTTCATACATTAACATCCAAATCAACAGGAAGTTGGCAATTCCCCCTTCAAAACAAAAATTTACTAAAAACAGTCACTTTTGCCTCTTTGAGCTGTAATTTGACCCCTTTAACATGCTTCAAAACTCACCAAACTGGACACACACATCAGGACTGGCAAAAATTGTGATCTAATAAAAAAACCCAACCCCAAATCTCAAAATTGCGCTCTAGCGCCCCCTAGGAAGAAAACACAGACACAACTGCTCCTAGGAAGAAAACTCAGACACAACTGCCTGTAACTTCCAGTAGAAATGTCGTAGAGACATGAAACAAATACTTCTATGTAGGTCTGACTTAGACCTAGATTTCATACATTAACACCCTTCAGCAAAAATCAACAGGAAGTTGGAAATTCCCCCTTCAAAACAAACGTTTACTAAAAACAGTCACTTTTGCCCCTCTTTGAGCTGTAATTTGACCCTTTTAACATGCTTCAAAACTCACCAAACTGGACACACACATCAGGACTGGCAAAAATTGTGATCTAATAAAAACCCCAACCCCAAAACTCAAAATTGCGCTCTAGCGCCCCCTAGGAAGAAAACACGGACACAACTGCTCATAGGAAGAAAACTCAGACAAAACTGCCTCTAACTTCCAATAGGAATGTCTTAGAGACATGAAACAAAAACCTCTATGTAGGTCTTACTTAGACCTCCATTTCATATATTGACAACCCCCAGCAAAAATCAACAGGAAGTTTGCAATTCCCCCTTCAAAACAAAAGTTTTGTAAAAACCGGTCAACCTTTTTCAAACATTATCTCCTCTGAGCGCGTTTGTCGTGTCGACTTCAAACTAGCACAGGAGAGAGATTGAACCCTTCTGATTAAAAATTGACGAAAGAGTTTTAATTACTGCTTCGGTTTAGATTTTATGTTCCGTCAAAGTCGGTCCCGTCCATCGCTGTTTGCAGCTTTAATTGTGTTAGTGTTGCTAAAAATAGACATACCGGCCCCAAGACACATTTTTTTCCTCTAAATTTGGCCCCCGAGTCAAAATAATTGCCCAGACCTGCTATATTGACTATCACAGTCAGAAAATTGTTAATTCAACAATATATTTAGGCACCGCAATGTCCCTTTGGGACAGAGGACCCTATTGTAATTGTAAGGTTTTATTATTATTATACCGGCCGCCTCTTTGAGCTGTAATTTGACCCCCTTAACATGCTGCAAAACTCACCATATTCGACACGCACATTAGGACTTGCAAAAATTGCCATCTTATAAAAAAAAAACAACAACTCCAAAACTCAAAATTGCTCTCGAGCGCCCCCCTAGGAATAAACACAGACAAAACTGCTTGTAACTTCCGGTAGGAATGTCGTAGAGACATGAAACAAATACTTCTATGCAGGTCTGACTTAGACCTAGATTTCATACATTAACATACTTCAGCAAAAATCAACAGGAAGTTGGCAATTCCCCCTTCAAAACAAAAGTTTACTAAAAACAGTCACTTTTGCCTCTTTGAGCTGCAATTTGACCCCTTTAACATGCTTCAAAACTCACCAAACTGGACACACACATCAGGACTGGCAAAAATTGTGATCTAATAAAAAACCCAAACCCAAAACTCAAAATTGCGCTCTAGCGCCCCCTAGGAAGAAAACACAGACACAACTGCTCCTAGGAACAAAACTCAGACAAAACTGCATGTAACTCCCAGTAGGAATGTCTTAGATACATGAAACATATACCTCTATGTAGGTCTCACTTAGACCTACATTTCATAAATTGAAAGCAAAAATCAACAGGAAGTTTGCAATTCCCCCTTCAAAACAAAAGTTTTGTAAAAACCGGTCAACTTTTTTCAAACGTTATCTCCTCTGAGCGCGTTTGTCGTGTCGGCTTCAAACTAGCACAGGAGAGAGATTGAACCCTTCTGATTAGAAGTTGAGGAAAGAGTTTTAATTACTGCTTCGGTTTAGATTTTATGTGCCGTCAAATTCGGTCCCGTCCATCGCTGCTTGCAGCTTTAATTGTGTTAGTGTTCCTAAAAATAGACATACCGGCCCCCAGACACATTTTTTTCCTCTAAATTTGGCCCCCGAGTCTAAATAATTGCCCAGACCTGCTATATTCACTATCACAGTCAGAAAATTGTTAATTCAACAACATATTTAGGGACCGCAATGTCCCTTTGGGACAGAGGACCCTATTGTAATTGTAAGGTTTTATTATTATTATACCGGCCGCCTCTTTGAACTGTAATTTGACCCCCTTAACATGCTGCAAAACTCACCATATTCGACACACACATTAGGACTGGCAAAAATTGTCATCTAATAAAAAAAAACAACAACTCCAAAACTCAAAATTGCTCTCGAGCGCCCCCTAGGAATAAACACAGACAAAACTGCTTGTAACTTCCGGTAGGAATGTCGTAGAGACATGAAACAAATACTTCTATGTAGGTCTGACTTAGACATAGAGCAAAAATCAACAGGAAGTTGGCAATTCCCCCTTCAAAACAAAAGTTTACTAAAAACAGTCACTTTTGCCTCTTTGAGCTGTAATTTGACCCCCTTAACATGCTTCAAAACTCACCAAACTGGACACACACATCAGGACTGGCAAAAATTGTGATCTAATAAAAAACCCCAACCCCAAATCTCAAAATTGCGCTCTAGCGCCCCCTAGGAAGAAAACACAGACACAACTGCTCCTAGGAAGAAAACTCAGACAAAACTGCCTGTAACTTCCAGTAGGAATGTCTTAGAGACATGAAACACATACCTCTATGTAGGTTTCACTTAGACCTCCATTTCATAAATTGACAACCCCCAGCAAAAATCAACAGGAAGTTTGCAATTCCCCCTTCAAAACAAAAGTTTTGTAAAAACCGGTCAACTTTTTTCAAACATTATCTCCTCTGAGCGCGTTTGTCGTGTCGGCTTCAAACTAGCACAGGAGAGAGATTGAACCCTTTTGATTAAAAGTTGACGAAAGAGTTTTAATTACTGCTTCGGTTTAGATTTTATGTGCCGTCAAATTTGGTCCCGTCCATCGCTGTTTGCAGCTTTAATTGTGTTAGTGTTCCTAAAAATAGACATACCGGCCCCAAGACACTTTTTTTTTCCCTCTAAATTTGGCCCCCGAGTCAAAATAATTGCCCAGACCTGCTATATTGACTATCACAGTCAGAAAATTGTTAATTCAACAATATATTTAGGGACCGCAATGTCCCTTTGGGACAGAGGACCCTATTGTAATTGTAAGGTTTTATTATTATTATACCGGCCGCCTCTTTGAGCTGTAATTTGAGCCCCTTAACATGCTGCAAAACTCACCATATTCGACACACACATTAGGACTGGCAAAAATTGCCATCTAATAAAAAAAAACAACAACTCCAAAACTCAAAATTGCTCTCGAGCGCCCCCTAGGAATAAACACAGACAAAACTGCTTGTAACTTCCGGTAGGAATGTCGTAGAGACATGAAACAAATACTTCTATGTAGGTCTGACTTAGACATAGAGCAAAAATCAACAGGAAGTTGGCAATTCCCCCTTCAAAACAAAAGTTTACTAAAAACAGTCACTTTTGCCTCTTTGAGCTGTAATTTGACCCCCTTAACATGCTTCAAAACTCACCAAACTGGACACACACATCAGGACTGGCAAAAATTGTGATCTAATAAAAAAACCCAACCCCAAATCTCAAAATTGCGCTCTAGCGCCCCCTAGGAAGAAAACACAGACACAACTGCTCCTAGGAAGAAAACTCAGACAAAACTGCCTGTAACTTCCAGTAGGAATGTCGTAGAGACATGAAACAAAAACCTCTATGTAGGTCTCACTTAGACCTCCATTTCATATATTGACAACCCCCAGCAAAAATCAACAGGAAGTTTGCAATTCCCCCTTCAAAACAAAAGTTTTGTAAAAACCGGTCAACTTTTTTCAAACATTATCTCCTCTGAGCGCGTTTGTCGTGTCGGCTTCAAACTAGCACAGGAGAGAGATTGAACCCTTCTGATTAAAAGTTGACGAAAGAGTTTTAATTACTGCGTCGGTTTAGATTTTATGTGCCGTCAAAGTTGGTCCCGTCCATTGCAGCTTTAATTGCGTTAGTGTTCCTAAAAATAGACATACCGGCCCCCAGACACATTTTTTCCCTCTAAATTTGGCCCCCGAGTCAAAATAATTGCCCAGACCTGCTATATTGACTATCACAGTCAGAAAATTGTTAATTCAACAACATATTTAGGGACCGCAATGTCCCTTTGGGACAGAGGACCCTATTGTAATTGTAAGGTTTTATTATTATTATACCGGCCGCCTCTTTGAGCTGTAATTTGACCCCCTTAACATGCTGCAAAACTCACCATATTTGACACACACATCAGGACTGGCAAAAATTGCCATCTAATAAAAAAAAAAACAACAACTCCAAAACTCAAAATTGCGCTCGAGCGCCCCCTAGGAATAAACACAGACAAAACTGCTTGTAACTTCCGGTAGGAATGTTGTAGAGACATGAAACAAATACTTATATGTAGGTCTGACTTAGACCTAGATTTCATACATTAACATCCTTCCGCAAAAATCAACAAGAAGTTGGCAATTCCCCCTTCAAAACAAAAGTTTACTAAAAACAGTCACTTTTGCCTCTTTGAGCTGTAATTTGACCCCTTTAACATGCTTCAAAACTCACCAAACTGGACACACACATCAGGACTGGCAAAAATTGTGATCTAATAAAAAACTCAACCCCAAATCTCAAAATTGCGCTCTAGCGCCCCCTAGGAAGAAAACACAGACACAACTGCCTGTAACTTCCAGTAAAAATGTCGTAGAGACATGAAACAAATACTTCTATGTAGGTCTGACTTAGACCTAGATTTCATACATTAACATCCTTCAGCAAAAATCAACAGGAGGTTGGCAATTCCCCCTTCAAAACAAAAGTTTACTAAAAACAGTCACTTTTGCCTCTTTGAGCTGTAATTTGACCCCCTTAACATGCTTCAAAACTCACCAAACTGGACACACACATCAGGACTGGCAAAAATTGTGATCTAATAAAAAAACCCAACCCCAAATCTCAAAATTGCGCTCTAGCGCCCCCTAGGAAGAAAACACAGACACAACTGCTCCTAGGAAGAAAACTCAGACAAAACTGCCTGTAACTTCCAGTAGGAATGTCGTAGAGACATGAAACAAAAACCTCTATGTAGGTCTCACTTAGACCTCCATTTCATATATTGACAACCCCCAGCAAAAATCAACAGGAAGTTTGCAATTCCCCCTTCAAAACAAAAGTTTTGTAAAAACCGGTCAACTTTTTTCAAACATTATCTCCTCTGAGCGCGTTTGTCGTGTCGGCTTCAAACTAGCACAGGAGAGAGATTGAACCCTTCTGATTAAAAGTTGACGAAAGAGTTTTAATTACTGCGTCGGTTTAGATTTTATGTGCCGTCAAAGTTGGTCCCGTCCATTGCAGCTTTAATTGCGTTAGTGTTCCTAAAAATAGACATACCGGCCCCCAGACACATTTTTTCCCTCTAAATTTGGCCCCCGAGTCAAAATAATTGCCCAGACCTGCTATATTGACTATCACAGTCAGAAAATTGTTAATTCAACAACATATTTAGGGACCGCAATGTCCCTTTGGGACAGAGGACCCTATTGTAATTGTAAGGTTTTATTATTATTATACCGGCCGCCTCTTTGAGCTGTAATTTGACCCCCTTAACATGCTGCAAAACTCACCATATTTGACACACACATCAGGACTGGCAAAAATTGCCATCTAATAAAAAAAAAAACAACAACTCCAAAACTCAAAATTGCGCTCGAGCGCCCCCTAGGAATAAACACAGACAAAACTGCTTGTAACTTCCGGTAGGAATGTTGTAGAGACATGAAACAAATACTTATATGTAGGTCTGACTTAGACCTAGATTTCATACATTAACATCCTTCCGCAAAAATCAACAAGAAGTTGGCAATTCCCCCTTCAAAACAAAAGTTTACTAAAAACAGTCACTTTTGCCTCTTTGAGCTGTAATTTGACCCCTTTAACATGCTTCAAAACTCACCAAACTGGACACACACATCAGGACTGGCAAAAATTGTGATCTAATAAAAAACTCAACCCCAAATCTCAAAATTGCGCTCTAGCGCCCCCTAGGAAGAAAACACAGACACAACTGCCTGTAACTTCCAGTAAAAATGTCGTAGAGACATGAAACAAATACTTCTATGTAGGTCTGACTTAGACCTAGATTTCATACATTAACATCCTTCAGCAAAAATCAACAGGAGGTTGGCAATTCCCCCTTCAAAACAAAAGTTTACTAAAAACAGTCACTTTTGCCTCTTTGAGCTGTAATTTGACCCCTTTAACATGCTTCAAAACTCACCAAACTGGACACACACATCAGGACTGGCAAAAATTGTGATATAATAAAAAACCCAACCCCAAAACTCAAAATTAGCGCCCCTTAGGAAGAAAACAGACACAACTGCTCCTAGGAAGAAAACTCAGACACAACTGCCTGTAACTTCCAGTAGGAATGTCTTAGAGACATGAAACACATACCTCTATGTAGGTCTCACTTAGACCTACATTTCATATATTGACAACCCCCAGCAAAAATCAACAGGAAGTTTGCAATTCCCCCTTCAAAACAAAAGTTTTGTAAAAACCGGTCAACTTTTTTCAAACATTATCTCCTATGAGCGCGTTTGTTGTGTCGGCTTCAAACTAGCACAGGAGAGAGATTGAACCATTCTGATTAAAAGTTGATAAAAGAGTTTTAATTACTGCTTCGGTTTAGATTTTATGTGCCGTCAAAGTCGGGAATGCATCGCTGTTTGCAGCTTTAATTGTGTTAGTGTTCCTAAAAATAGACATACCGGCCCCCGAGTCAAAATAATTGCCCAGACCTGCTATATTGACTATCACAGTCAGAAAATTGTTAATTCAACAATTATATTTATTGTTGCTTTTGGAAAATTGCACAGATACACACGTGCACGCACATCGAGTCCCGTTACAGGGATTATTGGGGATGACATTTTGAAACTTGTTTACTGATACAAATTAACGCTAGGCGACCTTCAGAGGAGCAGAGAGCGTAGCAGCCTTTGTAGGCGGCGGGTCCTCAACTCATGTCTCGCCTTCCCTGCTTTGATCCACTCAGGCGCGGTGAAGGAATG
The DNA here is from genome assembly GCF_033978685.3 of Nerophis lumbriciformis. Lineage (NCBI taxonomy): Eukaryota > Metazoa > Chordata > Actinopteri > Syngnathiformes > Syngnathidae > Nerophis > Nerophis lumbriciformis. The sequence goes on from NC_084559.2 coordinate 13,816,284, forward strand.
CTTTCAGATGAGCTCACCGGGCTGACGCAGACTACCACGAACACACTTGACTGGCCTGAGGCAGCTTGGTGGGAAAATTTTTTGATTTTTATTTTATGCCTTTGCAAATAATGAATGGTGGGAAATAATGCATTTATCAATGATGATTATTTAAACTGGACGGCTGACATTTGTACCAAACACAAACTTTGTACTATTTCCTACAAAAGAACAAAAAATGTTGTCAGGAAGGTATTGGTTACAGTTCAAATAAAGTTAAAGTACCACTGATAGTCACACATACACTAGGTGTGGTGAAATTACCCTCTGCATTTGACCCATCAATCAATGTTTATTTATACAGCCCTAAATCACAAGTGTCTCAAAGGGCTGCACGAGCCACAACGACATCCGTGGTACAGAGACCACATAAGGGCAAGGAAAAACTCACAACTCAGTGGGATGTCAATGAGAATGACTATGAGAAACCTTGGAGAGGACCGCAGATGTGGGTGAACCCCCAACCCCTCTAGGGGAGACCGGATGCAATGGACGTCGAGTGTGTCTGACATAATGTTGTGAAAGTCCAGTCCATAGTGGATCTAACATAATAGGGAGAATCCAGTCCATAGTGGATCTAACATAATATTGTGAAAGTCCAGTCCATAGTGGATCTAACATAATATTGTGAAAGTCCAGTCCATAGTGGATCTAACATAATAGTGAGAGTCCGGTCCATAGTAGATCTAACATAATAGTGAGAGTCCAGTCCATAGTGGATCTAACATAATAGTGAAAGTCCAGTCCATAGTGGATCTAACATAATATTGTGAAAGTCCAGTCCATAGTGGATCTAACATAATATTGTGAAAGTCCAGTCCATAGTGGATCTAACATAATATTGTGAAAGTCCAGTCCATAGTGGATCTAACATAATATTGTGAAAGTCCAGTCCATAGTGGATCTAACATAATAGTGAGAGTCCAGTCCATAGTGGATCTAACATAATAGTGAGAGTCCAGTCCATAGTGGATCTAACATAATATTGTGAAAGTCCAGTCCATAGTGGATCTAACATAATATTGTGAAAGTCCAGTCCATAGTGGATCTAACATAATAGTGAGAGTCCAGTCCATAGTGGATCTAACATAATAGTGAGAGTCCAGTCCATAGTGGATCTAACATAATAGGGAGAGTCCAGTCCATAGTAGATCTAATATAATAGTGTGAGAGTCCAGTCCATAGTGGATCTAACATAATAGTGTGAGAGTCCAGTCCATAGTGGATCTAACATAATAGTGAGAGTCCAGTCCATAGTGGATCTAACATAATAGGGAGAGTCCAGTCCATAGTGGATCTAACATAATAGTGAGAGTCCAGTCCATAGTAGATCTAATATAATAGTGTGAGAGTCCAGTCCATAGTGGATCTAACATAATAGTGAGAGTCCAGTCCATAGTGGGGCCAGCAGGAGACCATCCCGAGCGGAGACGAGTCAGCAGCGCAGAGATGTCCCCAACCGATTCACAGGCGAGCGGTCCACCCCGGGTCCTGACTCTGGACAGCCGGCACTTCATCCATGGCCACCGGACCATTTTTACACCATGACCACGTTTACTTTCTAATGATGAGGCATCAGGAGCAACTGAGCGTTCATTATCTTGCTTGAGAATACTTGGACATGGTTGCAGGGGGACTGAGGATCGAAACCGCTACCTTCGGGTTGGTAAACAACCTCTGTATCACCTTAACCATGCTGCATAAAGTACCTTGAACTTTGAAAGTCGGTGGACACGCAAAAACCACACTGATCCACGGGAACTTTTAAGCACAGAGATGTCCCCAACCGATGCACAGGCAAGCGGTCCACCCCGGGTCCCGACTCTGGACAGCCAGCACTTCATCCATGGCCACCGGACCTGTGAAAGAAAAGAAACGGCAGATCAACTGGTCTAAAAAGGGGGTCTATTTAAAGGCTAAAGTATACAAATGAGTTTTAAGATGGGACTTAAATGCTTCTACTGAGGTAGCATCTCTAACTGTTACCGGTAGAACATTCCAGAGTACTGGAGCCCCAATAGAAAACGCTCTATAGCCCGCAGACTTTTTTTGGGCTCTGGGAATCACTAATAAGCCAGAGTTCTTTGAACGCAGATTTCTTGCCGGGACATATGGTACAATACAATCGACAAGATAGGATGGAGCGAGACCACCCGCTGGGAGGTGAGGGGAGCTGTGAGCAGCAGCGGTGGCCGCGCTCGGGAATCATTTTTGGTGATTTACCCCCCAATTCCAACCCTTGATGCTGAGTGCCAAGCAGGGACGTAATGGGTCCCATTTAAGTTGGCTTCGCAGTTGATGCATAACCCTTCTTAGAAAAAAACAGTGCTAACAGCTCATTGGTAGACGTAATAAGATACAACACTCCCTTTGGCCAGCACATACAGTCGTGCTCATAAGTTTATATACCCTGGGAGAATTTATGATTTATTGGCCATTCTTCAGAGAATATGAATGATATCACAAAAACCTTTCTTCCACTCATGCTTAATGGTTGTGTGAAGCTATTTATTGGCAAACAACTGTGTTTACTCTTTTTGAATCAAAATGACAAAAGAAAGTACCCAAATGGCCCCGATCAAAAGTTTACATACCCCAGTGACTTTGATCTGATAACATGCACAAAAGTTGACACAAACGGGGTTGAATGGCTAATCAAGGTTCCAATCCTCACCTGTGACATGTTTGTTTGTACGTTTGTAATTAATGCGTGTGTATAAAAGGTCAGTGAGTTTCTGGGCTTCTGACAGACCATTGCATCTTTCATCCAGATGTTTCTGGATTCTGAGTCATGGGGAAGGCAAACTAATTGTCAAAGGATCTGCGAGAAAAGGTAATTGAACTGCATAAAACAGGAAAGGGGTATAAAAAGATATCCAAGGAGTTGAGAATGCCAATCAGCAGTGTTCAAACGCTGATTAAGAAGTGGAAAATGAGGGATTCAGGTAGACCAGCAAAGACTTCAGCCACAAATGCCAGGAAAATTGTTTGAGATGCAAAGAAAAATCCACAAATAACTTCAGCTGAAATACAGGACTCTCTGAAAAACTGTGGTGTGGCTGTTTCAAGACGCACAATAAGGAGGAATTTGAAGAAAAATGGGCTGCATGGTCGAGTCGCCAGAAGAAAGCCATCACTCCAAATTACTTTGTTCCAGAAGTTTTGAGGCTTGTCTCTGTGCTGTTTGGCGTAATGTAAGCGGGATACTATGTGACATTTGCGCAGAAATGTCTTTCTTCTGGCGACTCGACCGTGCAGCCCATTTTCCTTCAAGTGCCTCCTTATTGTGCATCTTGAAACAGCCACACCACAATTTTTCAGAGAGTCCTGTATTTCAGCTGAAGTTATTTGTGGATTTTTCTTTGCATTGTTCCAACTATCGTGGGATCCGCCCGGAGTTCCTTAAGGCTCTGGATGCTGTGGGGCTGTCTTGGTTGACAAGACTCTGCAGCATCGCGTGGACATCGGGGGCGGTACCTCTGGATTGGCAGACCGGGCTGGTGGTTCCTCTCTTTAAGAAAAGGAACCGGAGGGTGTGTTCTAACTATCGTGGGATCACACTCCTCAGTCTTCCCGGTAAGGTCTATTCAGGTGTACTGGAGAGGAGGCTACGCCGGATAGTCGAACTTCGGATTCAGGAGGAACAGTGTGGTTTTCGTCCTGGTCGTGGAACTGTGGACCAGTTCTATACTCTCGGCAGGGTCCTTGAGGGTGCATGGGAGTTTGCCCAACCAGTGTACATGTGCTTTGTGGACTTGGAGAAGGCATTCGACCGTGTCCCTCAGGAAGTCCTGTGTGGATTGCTCAGAGAGTATGGGGTATCGGACTGTCTGATTTTGGCGGTCCGCTCCCTGTATGATCAGTGTCAGAGCTTGGTCCGCATTGCCGACAGTAAGTCGGACACGTTTCCAGTGAGGGTTGGACTCCGCCAAGGCTGCCCTTTGTCACCGATTCTGTTCATTACTTTTATGGACAGAATTTCTAGGCGCAGTCAAGGCTTTGAAGGGATCCGGTTTGGTGGCTGCAGGATTAGATCTCTGCTTTTTGCAGATGATGCGGTCCTGACGGCTTCATCTGGCCAGGATCTTCAGCTCTCACTGGATCGGTTCGCAGCTGAGTGTGAAGCGACTGGGATGAGAATCAGCACCTCCAAGTCCGAGTTCATGGTTCTCCCCCGGAAAAGGGTGGAGTGCCATCTCCGGGTTGCGGAGGAGACCCTGCCCCAATCAAGTACCTCGGAGTCTTGTTCACGAGTGAGGGAAGAGTGGATCGTGAGATCGACAGGCGGATCGGTGCGGCGTCTTCAGTAATGCGGACGCTGTATCGATCCGTTGTGGTGAAGAAGGAGCTGAGCCGGAAGGCAAAGCTCTCAATTTACCGGTCGATCTACGTTCCCATCCTCACCTATGGTCATGAGCTTTGGGTTATGACTGAAAGGACAAGATCACGGGTACAAGCGGCTCCTTATTGTCTATCTTGAAACAGCCACACCACAATTTTTCAGAGAGTCCTGTATTTCAGCTGAAGTTATTTGTGGATTTTTCTTTGCACCTCGAACAAGTTTCCTGGCAGTTGTGGCTGAAATCTTTGCTGGTCTACCTGAATCCCTCATTTTCCACTTCTTAATCAGCGTTGGGACACTCCTGATTGGCTTTCTCAATTCCTTGGATATCTTTTTATACCCCTTTCCTGTTTTATGCAGTTTAATTACCTTTTCTCGCAGATCCTTTGACAATTATTTTGCCTTCCCCATGACTCAGAATCCAGAAACATCTGGATGAAAGATGCAATGGTCTGTCAGAAGCCCAGAAACTCACTGACCTTTTATACACATGCAGTAATTACAAACAAACAGGTCACAGGTGAGGATTGGAACCTTGATTAGCCATTCAAACCTGTTTGTGTCAACTTTTGTGCATGTTATCAGATCAAAGTCACTGGGGTATGTAAACTTTTGATCGGGGTCATTTGGGTACTTTCTTTTGTCATTTTGATTTAAAAAGAGTAAACACAGTTGTTTGCCAATAAATAGCTTCACACAACCATTAAGCATGAGTGGAAGAAAGGTTTTTGTGTTATAATTCATATTCTCTGAAGAATGGCCAAGAAATCATAAATTCTCCCAGGGTATGTAAACTTATGAGCACGACTGTATCCGTACATTATTTTAAACATGTATGCCCATGATGCCAAGAACGTTACTTTTAAGCTTTAACGGCAGCAACTGTGAACACTGAATATTTGTGATATCAAAAACGTTACCCATCATCACTGGACCCACCTACCCCCGTTTCCTTGTAACAGCCGTGAGTGTCACTCACTTTAGAAAAGTGTGTGTGTTTGGGACTGTTTGCATTAGGGTAAGTAAACAGGGTTCAGGTTTCCTCTGAAGGCTTATCCATGATATTCATTTCATTTTAAAAGTGGGGAAAATGCCATACGGTTGACAGAGTACAGAAAAACTTGGCAACACCGGAATGATTATGAACACATATAGGGGGTCAGATCATATTTGTCACATGATAAGGGTCGGACTGGTGCATAGCCATTTAGTAAGAGTAGTCCATTATTGAACAGGGGCCCCTGCAGCATTTTTGCAACTTAAATAGTTATATGGACGATGGATGATATTCTCTGATGCACCATGAATTGATTAACGTGGACCCCGACTTAAACAAGTTGAAAAACCTATTCGGGTGTTACCATTTAGTGGTCAATTGTACGGGATATGTACTGTACTGTGTAATCTACTAAGAAAAATCTCAATCAATCAATCAATCAATCAAACCACGGACCCTCCAAAGTCAAACACAATCACTTCCGTGATGCTCGTTGACCTAGTCTTGACTTTGTTCAAATTTTAGCAGAAATTCCACAGATCTAATGTACAGCTTGGTAAACTAGTGGTTCGCATTTCAGGCTCAAACTCAAAAGATTGGGCGTTCAAATCTCCATTGGTTCCATTGGAGACTTGAATTGGTGTGACTGGTATGTCTATAAGTGCAACACCATGTGATAAGACTAAAATAAAGACTCCTGAAAGGTGTTTGCAGAGCGATATTCACCTAGTGGCGTTGTATCAGTATTGCTGAAATAAAAATGTGCATTAAAATCTGGTTGGTAAGTTTTTTTCTAGGATCTTAAAGTACGGTAGTAATGTACCGTGTAGCCGACCCCCTTTTTTAGACCAGTTGATCTGCCGTTTCTTTTCTTTCCTGCTCTGCCCCCCTTTCCCTTGTGGAAGGGGGGGGCACAGGTCCGGTGGCCATGGATAAAGTGTTGGCTGTCCAGAGTCGGGACCCGGGGTGGACCGCTCGCCTGTGCATCGGTTGGGGACATCTCTGCGCTGCTGACCCGTCTCCGCTCGGGATGGTCTCCTGCTGGCCCCACTATGGACTGGACTCTTACTATTATGTTAGATCCACTATGGACTGGACTCTCACTATTATGTTAGATCCACTATGGACTGGACTCTCACTATTATGTTAGATCCACTATGGACTGGACTCTCACTCTATTATGTTAGATCCACTATAGACTGGACTCTTACTATTATGTTAGATCTACTATGGACTGGACTCTTACTATTATGTTAGATCCACTATGGACTCTACTCTCACAATATTATGTTAGATCCACTATGGACTGGACTCTTACTATTATGTTAGATCTACTATGGACTGGACTCTCACTATTATGTTAGATCCACTATGGGCTGGACTCTCACTATTATGTTAGATCCACTATGGACTGGACTCTCACTATTATGTTAGATCCACTATGGACTGGACTCTCACTCTATTATGTTAGATCCACTATGGACTGGACTCTCACTATTATGTTAGATCCACTATGGACTGGACTCTTACTATTATGTTAGATCCACTATGGACTGGACTCTTACTATTATGTTAGATCTACTATGGGCTGGACTCTCACTATTATGTTAGATCCACTATGGACTGGACTCTCACTATTATGTTAGATCCACTATGGACTGGACTCTCACTATTATGCTAGATCCACTATGGACTGGACTCTCACTCTATTATGTTAGATCCACTATGGACTGGACTCTTACTATTATGTTAGATCTACTATGGACTGGACTCTCACTAATATGTTGGATCCACTATGGACTGGACTCTTACTATTATGTTAGATCTACTATGGACTGGACTCTCACAATATTATGTCAGACCCACTCGACGTCCATTGCATCCGGTCACCCATATGCGTTCCTCTCCAAGGTTTCTCATAGTCATTCACATCGACGTCCCATTGGGGTTGTGAGTTTTTCCTTGCCCTTATGCGGGCTCTGTACCGCGGATGTCGTTGTGGCTTGTGCAGCCATTTGAGACACTTGTGATTTAGGGCTATATAAATAAACATTGATTGATTGATTGATTGATAAGAGAAAATAACCAGATTAATAATTCATTTTCTACCAATAATTTAGACAAAATAATAGAATGATAAATGACACAGTATGTTACTGCATATGTCAGCATGAGGAAGCAGTGCCTGGGGAGTCTGTGGTGGGCTCTCCTATTTCTGGGGCTGAGGTTGCTGAGGTAGTTAAAAAGCTCCTCGGTGGCAAGGCCCCGGGGGTAGATGAGATCCGCTCTAGATGCTGTGGGGTTGTCTTGGTTGACAAGACTCTGCAGCATCATGTGGACATCGGGGGCGGTACCTCTGGATTGGCAGACCGGGGTGGTGGTTCCTCTCTTTAAGAAGGGGAACCGGAGGGTGTGTTCCAACTATCATGGGATCACACTCCTCAGCCTTCCCGGTAAGGTCTATTCAGGTGTACTGGAGAGGAGGCTACGCCGGATAGTCGAACTTCGGATTCAGGAGGAACAGTGTGGTTTTCGTCCTGGTCGTGGAACTGTGGACCAGTTCTATACTCTCGGCAGGGTCCTAGAGGGTGCATGGGAGTTTGCCCAACCAGTCTACATGTGCTTTGTGGACTTGGAGAAGGCATTCGACCGTGTCCCTCGGGAAGTCCTGTGGGGAGTGCTCAGAGAGTATGGGGTATCGGACTGTCTGATTGTGGCGGTCCGCTCCCTGTATGATCAGTGTCAGAGCTTGGTCCGCATTGCCGGCAGTAAGTCGGACACGTTTCCAGTGAGGGTTGGACTCCGCCAAAGATGCCCTTTGTCACCGATTCTGTTCATAACTTTTATGGACAGAATTTCTAGGCGCAGTCAAGGCTTTGAGAGAATCTGGTTTGGTTGCTGCAGGATTAGATCTCTGATTTTTGCAGATGATGTGGTCCTGATGGCTTCATCTGGCCAGGATTTTCAGCTCTCACTGGATCGGTTCGCAGCTGAGTGTGAAGCGACTGGGATGAGAATCAGCACCTCCAAGTCCGAGTCCATGGTTCTCGCCCGGAAAAGGGTGGAGTGCCATCTCCGGGTTGAGGAGGAAACCCTGCCCCAAGTGGAGGAGTTCAAGTACCTCGGAGTTCAAGTACCTCGGAGTCTTGTTCACGAGTGAGGGAAGAGTGGATTGTGAGATCGACAGGCGGATCGGTGCGGCGTCTTCAGTAATGCGGACGCTGTATCGATCCGTTGTGGTGAAGAAGGAGCTGAGCCGGAAGGCAAAGCTCTCAATTTACCGGTCGATCTACGTTCCCATCCTCACCTATGGTCATGAGCTTTGGGTTATGACTGAAAGGACAAGATCACGGGTACAAGCGGCCCAAATGAGTTTCCTCCGCCGGATGGCGGGGCTCTCCCTTAGAGATAGGGTGAGAAGCTCTGCTATCCGGGGGGAGCTCAAAGTAAAGCTGCTGCTCCTCCACATCGAGAGGAGCCAGATGAGGTGGTTCGGGCATCTGGTCAGGATGCCACCCGAACGGCTTCCTTTGGGAGGTGTTTAGGGCACGTCCGACCGGTAGTGGGCCACGGGGAAGACCCAGGACACGTTGGGAAGACTAAGTCTCCCGGCTGGCCTGGGAATGCCTCGGAATCCCCCGGGAAGAACTGGACGAAGTGGCTGGGGAGAGGGAAGTCTGGGCTTCCCTGCTTAGGCTGCTGCCCCCGCGACCCGACCTCGGCTAAGCGGAAGAAGATGGATGGATGGATGGATATGTCAGTAGACTAATTAGGAGCCTTTGTTTGCTTACTTACTAATAAAAGACAAGTTGTCTCTTATGTTCACTATTTTATTTGAGGACAAACTTGCAATAAGAAACATATGTTTAATATATTGTAAGACTTTTTGTTAAAATAAAGCCAATAATGCCATTTTTTGCTGTCCCCTTTATTTAGAAAAGTATCGAAAATTACCGAAAAGTTTCCAAATATATTTTGGTACCGATACTGGCATTAAAATATTGGTATCGGGACAACACTAGCGCCTATAAATATTGTAAACTCTACATTAATTTCAAGATCTGTCACTTGTAATCGAAAGTTACCTTGTGCTGATAGAAAATTACATGAACATATTTCCTTATGATTTAAAAATAATCTAATATGCTGCATTTGTATAGATATTCCCTGACCACCTCAGGGCACCACAGACTGTGGATGCTTTTAAAAAAGGCTTAAAAACGCTTCTTTTTAAAAAAGCCTTTTTTTTTTTTAAATATATGCATACTAGTTTTAGCAATTTGGCTGTTCTAGTTTTTAGTTTTATTTATGTTTTATTATCTTTTTATTTTTATTTATTTTTATACACTGTAGCACTTTGACGTTGTTTACTCAATGTAAAGTGCTTTTTACAAACAAAATCTATTATTATTATTATTATCATTATTATTATTATTATTATTATTATTATTTTTTTTTTTTCTTTCTATTTTTTTTTTTTTTTTTTTTTTTGTATTTATTTATTTATTTATTTATTTTTTTGTGTGTGTGTTGTGTATGTATGTGTTTGTGTATATGTGGGCTTATGTATATGTGTGTGGGTGTATTAATGTGTATATATGTGTGGATGTGTATGTTTATATGTATATGCATGCGTGTGTATATGTGTGTATGTGTATGTATATGTATATGCATATATGTATGTGTGTATGTATGTGTATATGAATGTGTAGGTGTGTGCATGGGTGTGGATGTCCGGTGGCTCAATTGGCCTGGCTGTGGATGAGTTGGGGTAGGTGGGTTGGTGGCCTCGGTGGTAGCCGGGCGTGTGCGTTGTTGTGGTTTACGGGGTCGGTCGCTTTTTTGTTTTGGTTTCGGCGGCCGCGGGTGTTTACGCTGCGGACGGGCGGTGGTGGTGATGGTTGCTGCGGTGATACCAGCGGTTGGCATCGCTGTGTTGGGTTGGAGTGGCTGGGGGACTGTGGCTGGTGTCTGTGCGCTTGTGGGGTTGTGGGGCTGGCTGGCGTTGGCTTGCCGGCTGGTTTGGGGGCTGGCGGGCGGGCGGGATGCATTGGCTTCTTGCCCCGTTGGGGGGCTCCTTCCCCTGGCCGGGACTCGTATGGGCACGTTGCTGTGTGGATGGCCGGGATGCGGTGTTTGCATTGGGCGTGGGGGCTGTGCGGTTTCTCTGCGTTTGGTTGCCGGTATGGGCTCTGCAGGGTTGGGTTGGGGCGGGCGGGGGCTGGCTTTGTTTGGCGGGGGGAGGGGCTCGCGTGGCGTCACGTTAAAGTGGTCTGGTGTGGGTCACGGGCTGTGGCGGGGGGTGGCGGCCTCCTGGCCGTAGTTCCTGGTTGTCGGCCGCGTGGACTGGGGGGATGTCCGGGCCCTCTACTCCTCCTACTTATAGCGCACACAGTCACACATATATAGGACTTTGGGGATTGTCCTGCGGGGAGGCATGGCGGGGGGTTGAGGATGCCTCCAATGGGGCTCCAGTCCTCCTGTCTTGTCCCCTGCTCGTCCATCCCTCAATCTTAGCTGCATATTAGACACTTAGGATTTGGGGGGCTTGGTTTGGTTGGGACCCACCATGACCTTGATGTCCCCCAATTTTAATCGCATTATTAGTTCCCACAAGCATACATATCTCACTCACGCTACAGTACACACATCAATAGGGACTGGAGGTCGGCTGTAACGGCTGACCTCCTAATTTTAACTACACAGTAGACACTCTGGGGGCCTTGTACACATGCATGGGGGGTTTGGGGTTCGGCGCACCCCTCATTGCCTCGTCGGCCGGCGGGGACTGCGGTCTGGTGGCCTGCCAGGCTTTTATTCATTTATTATTGTTATATATTTATTTTTATTTTTAATGTATTTATTATTTTTATTTTTATTATTTACTTATTTTTATTTTATTTTATTTTTTAAATTTTATTTTTTTATTTTATTTTTTTTATTTTTTTAATCTTATTATTTATTTGTGTGTGGCGTCGCGCGGGTCTCACTTCCTGTTGGATGGGGTCCGTGCCCGTGTGGCCCGGCCTTGCGCTGTGGGGTCTCTGTTGGTGACTTGGTGTGGTGGCGGCGCAGCCCCCGTGTCTGGTCTGGATGCTGTGTCTCGGTTGTTTGGGCGGTGGTGTGTTTGTGCGGGTTTGGGTTGGGGTGGGGGGCCTTTTGGTTGGGGGGGTTGTTGGTGTCTCTTGTTTGCGTGTTGGCGTTCGGGCTGACCGGCGGGCTGGCGCCGGCTGGTCTCCGTGGCCCTGGTGGCGTGTGGTTGCTGGTCGCAGTTTTTTTTTGATCGCTTTGATTTGATTGGCTGGTGCTGGCTGTCTGGGGTTATTGCGGCTGCTGTTTCTGTTGCCGTTTGTTTGTGGTGTGGGCGCCCGTGGCTGCTGGGTCTGGTGCAGGGGTGTGGCTGATGTTGTGACTGATGGCAGCACGCGCGCGTGATGGCTGTCGGGGCTGACGAACTGTGTATATGTATGTATATGTGTGTGTATGTATGTATGTTTATATATGTGTATGTGTACATATGTGTATGTATATGTATATATGTGTATGTGTGGGTATGTATACGTGTATGTGTGTATGTGTATGTATATATGTATGTATGTATGTATATTTCGGGGGGTACGCTCTGGGCCTGCCTGTCAGACGGGGGTCGACGCCTCAGGCTACTGCATCCGAACTGCGTGTCTGGAGCTCCTGGGTCCCGCTGTCCATCCCTTCCGGGTGCCCGTCTTGGTTGGGGCCTGTTGGGCCTAGTCCCTGCGTCTATTGTGGTAGCTTGGTGCTGCAAGGTATTCCAAGGTGCTGCGAGTCGGCCAGTTGCTGGGGTAGTGACCTTGTTTGTCAGCATGTCTGTGATCTTCTTTTAATTCTTTTTTTTTTTTTTTTTTTTTAAATTAATTAATTAATTAATTTATTTATTTATTTATTTTTTAATATATTTTATTAATATTATTTTTTAATTTTCCCCTCCCTCAGGGGGGGGGCTCGGCGGGGCGGTTGCTGGTTGTTCCATCTCCATCGTTGGGGTCCCTGCGGGTGGGGTGGGTGGTTCCCGTGGCCCTGTGCCTGGGTGGTCCTGCGGCGGCCGGTTTGGGTGGGGTGGCCGGGGGCTGGCCTCGCCGCGCTCTCCGGGGGTGGGGGGTGGGCTCGTGGGGGCCCGGTTGCCGGTGGGGCGGGGGCGGTCTTCCCGTCCGGTTGCGGGGAGTCTCTGGGTCCCTCGGGCGGGGCGTCTCGCCTTTCTGCCCGTGTGGGGTGTGGTCTCTCGCTGGCTTGGGGTCTGGCTGTCCCCTGCTTTTCTCGTGCCCTGTCCTCTGCCGGGTGCGTCTGTCTGCGGCCTGCTGCTGGCCCTTGTGGGCGGTACGGTGGGTCGGGCTCTGGGGTTCCTGTCGCTGGCCGGCTTGGCTGCGTGGGGGCGGTGGTCCCTGGTTCCCTGGGCACCACGCCTACTGTTTGTGGGTTGGGCTCTCGGGGGTGATGGGGCCGTGCTCTGGCTCCCACGCACTCTGGGAGTCGAATGTATTGTACATGCAAATTCACATATGCTCACATACGTACATAGGTACCTACGCTCCCACATACATACACAAATACAGTACATATTTACCTACCTAATGTTCGTACATCCACACGCACATTCAATATACAAACATACACATACACATACTGTACATATACATTCACTGTACAAACACATATACACATTCTGTACATATACAAGTACATATGCATACTTACACTCATGCACATAATCACGTTTCATCAAACATATATTAACGTTGTTGCCCTAGGGTAAACTGGGTGTAACACATGGCACACTGACAAAGCTTAACCTATTGTGACTATAACAATCTACAAGGTTAATGTAGGTTGCTTCTCTTTCTCCCCCTCCATTTTTCTGCATTCTTTCGTATCTCAAGTTATCATTACGTATATGTATTGTTGCATTTAAACAACTGTATTGTTGATAATAAAGGTAAATTATTGGTATTGTTCATTATCAATAGCGCTATTTCTATTGGTATTTGTATTGATCCATTTGTAGTGTAATAATGCTCATTGTTATTTCTGTATTATTTTTTATTTTTCGCTAACTGCTTATTTGCTATTACTCTTACCATCATATTTGTACATGTCATATTTGCTGATGTTGCTCTATTGTTGTTGTTGTTGTTGTTGTTGTTTTTGTCTCTCTGTCTAATCCCCCTCTTGTCCCCACAATTTCCCCCTCTGTCTTCTTTTTTTTTCTCTTTCTATCCCCTCCTGCTCCGGCCCGGCTGCACTAAATGATAATATAAATACATTTAATAAAGTCAAATACAAATAAGGCAACAAGAGAAGTATCCTACACTTCTCTTTTGTAAAGTAAATCTGAACAGCCGACATGGGCATCTACATCAACTATATGATTTGCCTGAGAAGCTGGACAGGACATAAAAAAAAAAAAAAAAAAAAAAAAAAAAAAAAAAAAAAAAAAAAAAAATAAAAATAAAAAAAATAAATAAAAAAGAGATAGGGTGAGAAGCTCTGCTATCCGGGGGGAGCTCAAAGTAAAGCTGCTGCTCCTCCACATCGACAGGAGCCAGATGAGGTGGTACGGGCATCTGGTCAGGATGCCACCCGAACGGCTTCCTTTGGGAGGTGTTTAGGGCACGTCCGACCGGTAGTGGGCCACGGGGAAGACCCAGGACACGTTGGGAAGACTAAGTCTCCCGGCTGGCCTGGGAATGTCTCGGAATCCCCCGGGAAGAACTGGACGAAGTGGCTGGGGAGAGGGAAGTCTGGGCTTCCCTGCTTAGGCTGCTGCCCCCGCGACCCGACCTCGGCTAAGCGGAAGAAGATGGATGGATGGATGGATATGTCAGTTGACTAATTAGGAGCCTTTGTTTGCTTACTTACTAATAAAAGACAAGTTGTCTCTTATGTTCACTATTTTATTTGAGGACAAACTTGCAATAAGAAACATATGTTTAATATATTGTAAGACTTTTTGTTAAAATAAAGCCAATAATGCCATTTTTTGCTGTCCCCTTTATTTAGAAAAGTATCGAAAATTACCGAAAAGTTTCCAAATATATTTTGGTACCGATACTGGCACCAAAATATTGGTATCGGGACAACACTAGCGTCTATAAATATCGTAAACTCTACATTAATTTCAAGATCTGTCTACTTGTAATCGAAAGTTACCTTGTGCTGATAGAAAATGACATGAACGTATTTCCTTATGATTTAAAAAGAATCATTAAGCCATCTAATACGCTGCATTTGTATAGATATTCCCTGACCACCTCAGGGCACCACAGACTGTGGATGCTTTTAAAAAAGGCTTAAAAACGCTTCTTTTTAAAAAAGTCTTTTTTTTTAAAATATATGCATACTAGTTTTAGCTATTTGGCTGTTCTAGTTTTTAGTTTTATTTATGTTTTATTATCTTTTTATTTTTATTTATTTTTATACACTGTAGCACTTTGACGTTGTTTACTCAATGTAAAGTGGTTTTTACAAATAAAATATATTATTATTATTATTATCATTATTATTATTATTATTATTATTATTATTATTATTATTATATTAACTGTCTGTAAATCCGACTCTCAGTACGAGGCTGACGATGTAGTGCAATTTTACATCACTGCATTCTACAACTACAACAATAAACATTGAATTGATACTTTTTTGACAGTGTCACTCAGAAATGATACCAAAATGTCTTTGTATGCTCACATTCTGGGCCTGCGAGCGTTCTTTTTCTTTACTTTTCTCCCCCCACTTAGTTGATTTATCCCGTGTTCTGTTTTCCCTGGCCCACCGGCTCGGCAGTTTGCCCTAGTTCCAGTCACCCAGAGCTGATGTCATTCAAATCCAGCTAAACAAGACCCTGTGCATTGACTCCAATAACAAACCGGTTTGTAGGAATGTGTGGTAAGTCACTGTGGATGCGCACGGGAAGTTCAGGGCAGGGGAAAAAAAAAAAAAATCCACGCAAACCTTAAGATAAAATGTGTGGCTCCTGTGTGTCGGAACAACGCTGAATGCACGGGTGTAGGGCGTGTGCGAGGCGTTCCTTCCCGGAATATGTCATAGGGAGGGATGCAGAGGAGTGGGATTCCAGGCCGCTGTCTGTCTCCCTACCTAGAACGAGACCTCAGGGACACCAATCAGCCCACCCAAAGACAGACACACCAATCAGGCTTCTGTCAGGGTCTGCTAAATCATGTCAAGTGTGTGTGCATGCATGTTTGTTAAAGTTAAGTTAAGTTAAAGTACCAATGATTGTCACACACACACACTAGGTGTGGCGAAATTATTCTCTGCATTTGACCAATCGCCCTTGATCACCCCCTGGGAGGTTAGGGGAGCAGCGGTAGAACATGGACGGATGGGGTCATGGTCCATTTTGGCTACATCCTGAGGTTTTGCTGGGTGCCTGATGTCCCCAACATTTTGCATTAATAATAATAATTCCATCATCCATCCATCCATCTTCTTCCGCTTATCCAAGGTCGGGTCGCGGGGGCAGCAGCCTAAGCAGGGACGCCCAGACTTCCCTCTCCCCAGCCACTTCGTCCAGCTCTTCCCGGGGGATCCCGAGGCGTTCCCAGGCCAGCCGGGAGACATAGTCTTCCCAACGTGTCCTGGGTCTTCCCCGGGGCCTCCTACCGGTCGGACGTGCCCTAAACACCTCCCGAGAGAGGCGATCGGGTGGCATCCTGACCAGATGCCCGAACCACCTCATCTGGCTCCTCTCGATGTGGAGGAGCAGCGGCTTTACTTTGAGCTCCCCGCGGATGACAGAGCTTCTCACCCTATCTCTAAGGGAGAGCCCCGCCACCCGGCGGAGGAAACTCATTTCGTCCGCTTGTACCCGTGATCTTGTCCTTTCGGTCATAATCCAAAGCTCATGACCATAGGTGAGGATGGGAACGTAGATCGACCGGTAAATTGAGAGCTTTGCCTTCCGGCTCAGCTCCTTCTTCGCCACAACGGATCGATACAGCGTCCGCATTACTGAAGATGCCGCACCGATCCGCCTGTCGATCTCACGATCCACTCTTCCCTCACTCGGGAACAAGACTCCGAGGTACTTGAACTCCTCCACTTGGGGCAGGGTCTCCTCCCCAACCCGGAGATGGCACTCCACCCTTTTCCGGGCGAGAACCATGGACTCGGACTAGGAGGTGCTGATTCTCATCCCAAGTCGCTTCACACTCGGCTGCGAACCGATCCAGCGAGAGCTGAAGATCCTGGCCAGATGAAGCCATCAGGACCACATCATCTGCAAAAAGCATAATAATTCAACATACAAATAATAGCGGATCTACTTGAAAACTTACAATGGTACACAAAACTTGACATCTTAAGTCTGCTCATGTTTCCATCGATAAAAAAAGGAAGCTGTGCTAAAAAAATTCTCAATTGCCACACTTGTTGAAGCTCTCATGGTTCTCCTTTCATCTTAGCGCCAGTTGACAGTAACAACTAGGGCTCTGAATCTTTGGGCATCACACGATTCGATTCAATTCAGAATTGATTCTCAAATCAAAACCATTCTGATTCAAAATAATTACTTTTTTAATAGCACTGTGTGCCAGCTCTATGATGAACTACATTCCTCTATAATTGGGACAGCACTTGCTTGACGAGGAACATCCAAAATGAAGGGCTAAAGTGTACATTTGTGGTTATCCCTACTTCTTAAATTGGGCTTGACTGGTCTTGTTTTTGAGTCGGTCTCGACTCCTTAAAAACTTGGTCATGATTTTGTTTTGGAGAGGAGGCAACGCCGAATAGTCGAACCTCGGATTCAGGAGGAACAGTGTGGTTTTCGTCCTGGTCGTGGAACTGTGGACCAGCTCTATACTCTCGGCAGGGTCCTTGAGGGTGCATGGGAGTTTGCCCAACCAGTCTACATGTGCTTTGTGGACTTGGAAAAGGCATTCGACCGTGTCCCTCGGGAAGTCCTGTGGGGAGTGCTCAGAGAGTATGTGGTATCGGACTGTCTGATTGTGGCGGTCCACTCCCTGCATGATCAGTGTCAGAGCTTGGTCCGCATTGTCGGCAGTAAGTCGGACACGTTTCCAGTGAGGGTTGGACTCCGCCAAGGCTGCCCTTTGTCACCAATTCTGTTCATAACTTTTATGGACAGAATTTCTAGGCGCAGTCAAGGCGTTGAGGGGATCTGGTTTGGTGGCTGCAGGATTAGGTCTCTGCTTTTTGCAGATGATGTGGTCCTGATGGCTTCATCTGGCCAGGATCTTCAGCTCTCACTGGATCGGTTCGCAGCCGAGTGTGAAGCGACTGGGATGAGAATCAGCACCTCCAAGTCCGAGTGCATGGTTCTCGCCCGGAAAAGGGTGGAGTGCCATCTCCGGGTTGGGGTGGAGACCCTGTTCCAAGTGGAGGAGTTCAAGTACCTCGGAGTCTTGTTCACGAGAGAGGGAAGAGTGGATGGTGAGATCGACAGGCGGATCGGTGCGGCATCTTCAGTAATGCGGACGCTGTATCGATCCGTTGTGGTGAAGAAGGAGCTGAGCCGGAAGGCAAAGCTCTCAATTTACCGGTCGATCTACGTTCCCATCCTCACCTATGGTCATGACCTTTGGGTTATGACCGAAAGGACAAGATCACGGGTACAAGCGGCCGAAATGAGTTTCCTCCGCCGGGTGGCGGGGCTCTCCCTTAGAGATAGGGTGAGAAGCTCTGCCATCCGGGAGGAGCTCAAAGTAAAGCCGCTGCTCCTCCACATGGAGAGGAGCTAGATGAGGTGGTTCAGGTATCCGGTCAGGATGCCACTAGGGAGGTGTTTAGGGCACGTCCGACCGGTAGGAGGCCACGGGGAAGACCCAGGACACGTTGGGAAGACTATGTCTCCCGCCTGGCCTGGGAACGCCTCGGGATCCCCCGGGAAGAGCTGGACGAAGTGGCTGGGGAGAGGGGAAGTCTGGGCTTCCCTGCTTAGGCTGTTGCCCCAGTGACCGGACCTCAGATAAGCGGAAGAAGATGGATGAATGGATGGATGGATGGATTTTGTTTTGGTTTACCCAACAAAGCTTCTTGAGCTCACTACCAAGTGCCACTACCAACAAAGTTTACCCAATGCCGTAAAACAAATCCAATCATAGCTTTGAGCGAGTATTGTTATGAAAACATTTTGTTTACAGACATGAATGTTTGCGAGCAATGTTGTGATTTTATTTGGCAGGAGGAAACATGGCTCACATCCTCTATCCCTATTACTTTATCTCTCTGTCCAGTTTGAGAACCAAGTGACTGACCCAGTGTGTGATCCTGGCGACCCGAAACCCATTCACTGCCCCTGTCCGCCACTCCATCTCTCCATCCCTCCACCTCGCTACATCACCAAACTCATGCTGGATGACAAATCACCCACTGTTCTGCGAGCGGGGGCCTGGTTTCCCCCGTGGGCCCGGTCCCCTCCCTTTAGCCTGCCCTCATTGCTTAGAGAAGGGATTCCTCATTTTTGGAATGATGCAGTGGACCCCTCAGACCCTCCTTTTCCCAGAGCCTAAGCGTATATCTCCGGGTCTATCAAACAATAAACATGGCTTGAGTGGGATGGTGACAGAGTGGCTGGAAATATGAACGTTGGCCCACGGTGGTTATACAGTATCATTGGGTATTTGCCACCGGGAGAGTGGATATTGTTTCGCTGTGTGTGTTATGTCACAGTCTTGTTGCGTGAAATAGTTCTTCTGAACATGTGTGTTTGCATATCTAACTGTGCAGCTTGTGTTTGCATACTTGTAGCATGAATCGGTCTGTTTGTGTGTGCGTGCCCACATCCACAGAATTGCTCGGCACCTTTTGAGAAGCAGTAAATCTATCATTCATAGTGCGTTTACCTACCACTTCACAGCGCTGTATGCCCAATGTAAACAACGTTTATCACTGCATGCAAATGAGGCTATACCCCACAACCTCGACAAAGAGTCCATTCAGTCCATTCATGGCCTTTCACCAGCACGCTGAATTCGATACCCTAGATTATGGGCTTATTCCCAGGCATTATGTGCCGTTTTACTGTCACTCACACACATAGCGGTTCATTCACGGCCTCATCCTGTGAGATTTTCTGGAGCCATTAGTGGATTTTTTCCAATAAAAGTTTTGACTTTCTACTTTTGTTCCTGTCCTAATTGCCAGAAACCCTCGTTTAGTTTGTCAGTGATTCTGTACACACGACAATTATGACTCAACCATGTGTCACTCTTTACAATGCAGACACACTGGGATGAAATCAGGCCATTTACCTGCCCGTTGGAAGGATACTCAATATGTCCGGAAGTACAGTCGTGGTCAAAAGCTTACAAATGTCATGGCTGTCTTGAGTTTCCAATAATTTCGACAAGTCTTATTTTTTTGGGATAGAGTGATATGAGCACATACTTGTTGGTCACAAAAAACATCCATGAAGTTTGGTTCTTTTATGAATTTATTATGGGCATACTTGCCAACCCTCCCGGATTTTCCGGGAGACTCCCGAAATTCAGCGCCTCTCCCGAAAACCTCCCGGGACAAATTTTCTCCCGAAAATCTCCCGAAATTCAGGCGGACTCAGGTCCTCCACAATATAAAAAAGCGTACCTGCCCAATGACGTTATAACTGTAGAATGATGGAGGGCGAGTTCTTGGTTTCTTATGTGGGTTTATTGTTAGGCAGTTTCATTAACGTCCTCCCAGCGCGGCAACAACACACAACAACAGCAGTCACTTTTTTGTATACCGTAAAGCAGTTCTTCTGCTGTAAACAGCAATGTTGTGACACTCTTAAACAGGACAATACTGCCATCTAGTACATTTGATGAAAGCACTTTTGTGCGTGCCACACATCAATGCATCATCAGAGAGGGTGTTCAGCATGGTTCGAAAAATAGTGACAGAGAATAGAACAAGGATGGACAATTCAACCCTTAACTCAACAATGAGTAGATGAGTGTTATGTGTGTGTATATGTGTAAATAAATGAACACTGAAGTTCAAGTATTTATTTTATATATATATATATATATATATATATAATTCACTGAACGTCAAGTAGTTCTTATATATATATATATATATGTATGTATATATAAATATATATATATATATATATATATATATATATATATATATATATATATATATATATATATATATATATATATATATATATATATATATGAAATACTTGACTTGGTGAATTCTAGCTGTAAATGTACCCCTCCCCTTTTAGTCACGCCCCCAACCACGCCCCCGTCCCACCCCAACCACGCCCACCCCCACCCCCACACCTCCCGAAATCGGAGGTCTCAAGGTTGGCAAGTATGATTATGGGTCTACTGAAAATGTGACCAAATCTGCTGGGTCAAAAGTATTATCAATTTTCGCGATGTAGAAAAGTTAAAATCAAATCAAATTAGCTTCATGGCAAGTCCTCTTAACTTCATGTGAGTGAATATGATTGACGACACCTGTTGACTTCTCTGAGCCCATTTAAACAGGGCTCATGTGATGCGGTCATTAGACTCGGTTACAAACGCGACAATGGGAAAGTCAAAGGAACTCAGCACAGATCTGAAAAAACGAATCATTGACTTGAACAAGTCACTTGGAGCCATTTCAATGCAGCTTAAGGTCCCAAGATCAACTGTGCAGACAATTGTTCATAAGTATAAAGTGCATGGCACAGTTTTGTCACTGCCACGATCAGGAAGAAAACGCAAGCTTTCACCTGCTGCTGAGAGAAAATTGGTCAGGATGATCAAGAGTCAACCGAGAGCCACCAAAAAGCAGGTCTGCAATGAATTGGAAGCTGCTGGAACACAGGTGTCAGTGTCCACAGTCAAGCGTGTTTTGCATCGCCATGGACTGAGAGGCTACCATGCAAGAAGGAAGCCCTTGCCCCAGAAGCGACACCTTAAGGCTGGTCTAAAGTTTGCTGCTGATCACATGGACAAAGATAAGACCTTCTGGAGGAAAGTTTTGTGGTCAGATGAAACACAAATTGAGCTGTTTGGTCACAATACCCAGCAATATGTTTGGAGGAGAAAAGGAGAAGCCTTTTATCCCAGGAACACCAAACCTACTGTTAAGCATGGTGGTGGTAGTATTATGCTCTGGGCCTGTTTTGCTGCCAATGGAACCAGTGCTTTACAGAGAGTAAATGGGACAATGAAAAAGGAGGATTACCTCCAAATTCTTCAGGACAACCTAAAATCATCAGCCCGGAGGTTGGTTCTTGGGCGCAGTTGGGTGTTCCAACAGGACAATGACCCCAAACACACGTCAAAAGTGGTAAAGGATTGGCTAAACCAGGCTAGAATTAAGGTTTTAGAATGGCCTTCCCAAAGTCCTGACTTAACCCTTGTGTGGTGTTCGGGTCTGTGGGACCCGTTTTTGATTTTTTTTTTTTTTTTAAATTATACAATTACTTAATTTTTCAAACTGAGACTCACTGGCATTGGCTCATTTTCTGTGAAGAACGTATATCAGAATACATATTTAATTAAAGCTGCAAGCAGCATTGGTCGGGCCCGCATATTTGGCAGGTGCTAGTCCTAAGTGTCCCAATACTTTTGTTCAGTTTTCGTCATAAGTGTCCCAATACTTTTGTCTACTTTTAGTCCGAATTCTCCCAATACTTTTGTTTAGTGTACCTACCTTGTCTGCATTGTGTGGGCACGCTGGTGCTTCCTGCTTTTAAGCAGCCTTCTTGAAAAAACAGCAGCATCAGCGCAGCGGCTCTTTGAAGGGTCATAAAATCAAAACCGGAGCCGTATTAAAACTCTTTCGATAACTTTTAATCAAAAGGGTTCAATCTCTTTCCTGTGTTAGTTTGAAGCTGAAACAACAAACACGCTCAGGAGATAATGTTTGAAGAAAGGTGACCGGTTTTTACAAAAATGTTGTGTTGAAGGGGGAATAGCAAGCTTCTTGTAGATTTTTGCTGGGGGTTGTCAATTTATGAAATGTAGGTCTAAGTGAGACCTACGGAGAGGATTTTGTTTCATGTCTCTCCGACCTTCCCAGTGGGAGTTACAGGCAGTTTAGTCATTTTTTTCTCCCGAGGAGCAGTTTTTTCTCCGTTTCATTCAAAAATTGCTCTAGAGCGCAATTTTTAAATTTGGGGTTAGGTTTTTTTATTAGATCACAATTTTTGCCAGTCCTGATGTGTGCGTTCAGTTTGGTGAGTTTTGAAGCGTGTTAAAGGGGGTCAAATTACAGCTCAAAAAGGCAAAAGTGACTGTTTTTAGCACTTTTTTGTCTTGAAGGGGGAATTGCCAACTTCCTGTTGATTTTTGCCCGAGGATATACAATTATGAAAACTAGGTCTAAGTAAAACCTACATAGAGGTTTTTGTTTCATGTCTCTCCGACCTTTTTAGTGGGAGTTACAGGCAGTCTAGTTTTTTTCCCCTAGGGGGCGCTAGAGCGCAATTTTGAGTTTTGGGGTTCGTTTTTTTTTTTAAAAGACAGTTTTTGCAGGTCCTGATGTGTGGGTCAAATATGGTGAGTTTTGAAGCATGTTAAGTGGGTCAAATTAGTGCTCAAAGAGGCGGCGGAAGAATAATAAAGAAAGAATAAAACCTTACAAATTCAATAGGTCCTTATGTCCCATTGCATAAGGACTCCCTGTGGGAGTCCTTATGCAATGGGCCATGCGGGCCCTAATGAACACATACCATACACCCCCCCCCCCCCCCCCCCCACACACATTTCTATTACATATAAGATGTCCAGGTCCACTGGACCCGGGGCTAATAGAAGTGTGGAAATTGATGTTCTGTGTACCACAAACACACACACACACACACACACACACACACACACACACACACACACACACACACACACACACACACACACACACACACACACACACACACACACACACACACAGCAGGCCTAGACAGGAGGAGGACAGAGTGTAGGTACTGTCGGAGGCAGATATTTACATATATCCGAATTTAAGTTGTACTTCTTCCATTTCTTTGTCATATTTGAAAACAGCTCGTGTTTTCCATTTCTTCTCTTGATGCTCTGTCAGCAAGTATACTGTGTGTGTTAACCTTGAGTTCTTTGGAATGTGTTTTGACTAGCATTTGTTTTGTCTACAGAGATGGGACGAGAGAGAGGGTGGTGGGATCGGGAAGACAGACCATTTTGGAAGGCGCGATAGAATGTTCTAGGGTTAGACTGGTCTCATAATGTATATTGGCAAAGCTTTGAGAATATACAACAAAATACCTATTCTGTCTCTGGTGGTTTTTCCAACTCAGCTTTAAGTGTCGTAAAGAACTTGGGAGCGAATTGTGACTTGAATTCCCTGGGAGGAACAACTGGTCCAAAACGCAACAGTGCACAGAACATCAGAGGGTCAAATGTGCGAGAAAATGAGAGCAGACTGTATTGACAAACAATGTTGGAACCTGGTGTGGGAACCGCAGGTGCAGAAACACAAAAGAAGAAACTGGCAGAGAAATGTCCATGCAACGTTCATACTGTTGTTACTCAAGGGTTAAACGTGTGGACAATGCTGAAGAAACAAGTCCATGTCAGAAAACCAACAAATGTAGCTGAATTGCACCAATTTTGTCAAGAAGAGTGGTCAAATATTCAAGCAGAAGCTTGTGGATGGCTACAAAAAGCGCCTTATTGCAGGTAAACTTGCCAAGGGACATGTAAGCAAATATTAACATTGCTGTATGTATACTTTTGACCCAGCACATTTTCAGTAGACCCAGGGCCGGCCCGTGGCATAGGCCGTATAGGCAAATGCTAAGGGCGCCGTCCATCAGGGGGCGCCACGCCAGTGCCACAAATGTTGGAGAAAAAAAAAAAAAAGAAAAAAAAAAAAGTTGGTACTATTATTTTTAAATACAAAAAAATAATCCCACGTTAATTAAAATGCAAAGTAAAGCCTATTTAATAGAAATATTATTTGTTACAACATTACTAACCCCGCCATGTAAAATCTTGCCTAGAGCGCCAGATTGGTTAGGGCCGGGCCTGAGTAGACCCATAATAAATTCATAAAAGAAGCAAACTTCAAGTGACCAACAAGTATGTGCTCCAATCACTCTATCACAAAAAAACAAGAGTTGCAGAAATGATTGGAAAGTCAAGACAGCCATGACATGATGTTCTTTACAAGTGTATGTACACTTTTGACCACGACTGTAACAGTGCCAGTGCCATACCATCTCACTATTTGTGTGGTGTTCTGCTACTTGCCTCTTTATGTGAGCCACAATAGCAAAAAGTCCGAGTGAAGTGTCAACGCGGTGACTTTCAGAGTGTTACCGCATGTGTGCAAAAGGCCCATCTAAGCCCATATTTGCTCTTGTTTGTTGCGTGCGTCTCTCTGTCTGCTCGTGTGTGTTCACCTGCAACCCCGGACTATTCATCAGGGTGAGTCGAACTCAAGAGCAGGGCCGGCCCGTGGCATAGGCCGTATAGGCAAATGCTAAGGGCGCCGTCCATCAGGGGGCGCCACGCCAGTGCCACAAATGTTGGAGAAAAAAAAAAAAAAAGTTGGTACTATTATTTCTAAATACAAAAAATAATCCCACGTCAATTAAAATGCAAAGTAAAGCCTATTTAATAGAAATATTATTTGTTACAACATTACGCCCAAACGGTGCACCCCCTCCCTTCCCGTATCATGACTCTTTTTGGACGTCACCACATCAAAAAATCAACACAAGATGTCAAAACGGCCAAAACTGTCAGGTGCCCAGGGAAGAAAAAAGAGAAAAGAAGAGGAGGAGAAATGAGAAAAAGGCAGAGGTAGCAGGTAGGTAACGTTAGCCTACATGAAATTATTTGTCTGTTACAGAATGTGATAGTAACCTGGCTTTTTAGCATTAAGCTAATGCTACATGATTCGGCAATTGCTAATCAATAAATAGCTAGTTCTGTTTTAACGTCGGGTTAATATTGTGGAGGGGGCTAAATTGTTATGGAAAATAATAATGTAACGTTAGGTAATTACAGTACTCCCACCTTACATTCCTCAGGGACATTTGTATTAGATCTTTTAAGCAGGTGTTTTTTGTTTACATTGTTATTGCCTTCTGGTTAGCTAATGTTTGCCCTGCAGGTAATAGTCACTTTTCCACCCCTTTATATATTAGGTATAGTTGTAAGTAAAAAAAAAAGGTCAAAGACAAAGCTATTCGGTTTCTTGTGAGTATATACACTTCACTGCCGATGTGGGGGGGCACCACCTAAAATCTTGCCTAGGGCGCCAGATTGGTTAGGGCCGGGCCTGCTCATGAGGGTGGGTCTGACGGGGGATCGGCGCATGTATAGACTTCGAGTCCGTTTCAAATCCAAGTTAAATCCCTCGCATGTCTGAAAATATCCACTTCACCTGACATGTTCACATTCACGTTTGAGTCATGGAAACTTTGCGGTTGAGATCAAAGGTGAAGTATTTGACCAAAAAATGCATTGGTATGCCCACACTTCCGATTCACTCCCTTTTTGTGCTGTGTAATACAAACCCCGTTTCCATATGAGTTGGGAAATTGTGTTAGATGTAAATATAAACGGAATACAATGATTTGCAAATCCTTTTCAACCCATATTCAGTTGAATGCACTACAAAGACAAGATATTTGATGTTCAAACTCATAAACTTTATTTTTTTTTGTGCAAATAATAATTAACTTAGAATTTCATGGCTGCAACACGTGCCAAAGTAGTTGGGAAAGGGCATGTTCACCACTGTGTTACATGGCCTTTCCTTTTAACAACACTGGGAACTGAGGAGACACATTTTTGAAGCTCCTCAGGTGGAATTCTTTCCCATTCTTGCTTGATGTACAGCTTAAGTTGTTCAACAGTCCGAGGGTCTCCTTTTTAGGCTTCATAATGCGCCACGCATTTTCAATGGGAGACAGGTCTGGACTACAGGCAGGCCAGTCTAGTACCCGCACTCTTTTACTATGAAGCCACGTTGATGTAACACGTGGCTTGGCATTGTCTTGCTGAAATAAGCAGGGGCGTCCATGGTAACGTTGCTTGGATTTGCTCCAAAACCTGTATGTACCTTTCAGCATTAATGGCGCCTTCCCAGATGTGTAAGTTACCCATGTCTTGGGCACTAATACACCCCCATACCATCACAGATACTGGCTTTTCAACTTTGCGCTTATAACTGTTACGGCTCAGGCTCCTGCCAACGCCGCTCATCCGTCTGTGCGCACCTCGGGACACGCCCACGGGTGCGCACATCCAGGGACGCGCCGCGCGCGTCCCCGCCCTGCAGCAGCCACCAGCTGCATTCACTCACCGGCAATCTACACTCCTGGGTCTGATGAGGGCAGGCTCAATAAAGGACCAGTGGACCCAAGGATCGGCGCGGGAACTTAGCTTTCTCATGGTGTACCGTAAGCCTTATGCGCTCTTACTGTGTTGTTTTTCCCTCCGTGATTTTGACGTCTGTTGCTCTTCCGCAGTGCCTTCCCGAGTCTTCCCTCCTCGAGATCTCCCGTTGTTTACCCGGTGTTTTGGACTGCCTTCTTCGTTTCCCGACTCCTCACTCGCCCCCTGGACTCTGACGTCTCTCTCTGCCCCACGGACCCCTCGCTGATCTTGGACCCCTTTTGCCTTGCCCTCTTTGGACTTGTCTGCCTTTTCTCATCAACACTTGGTAACACACTTCAGATATCTACACACATAGTCTTACACCACACACACACTCTTGTATTTTAGTCACACACTCTATTTCTATAGTTTAGTTGTATTGTTTATTATTATATATAATTATTATATATAATAAATTATTGTATATACTGCCCCCTGGTGTCTGAGCCGTCACCTCTCTCAGTAAACACAACAATAACAATCCGGATGGTTCTTTTCCTCTTTGGTCCGGAGGACACGACGTCCACAGTTTCCCAAAACAATTTGAAATGTGGACTCGTCAGACCACTGAACACTTTTCCACTTTGTATCAGTCCATCTTAGATGAGGTCAGGCCCAGCGAAGCCGACGGCGTTTCTGGGTGTTGTTGATAAACGTTTTTTCGCCTTGCGTAGGAGAGTTTTAACTTGCACTTACAGATGTAGCGACCAACTGTAGTTACTGACAGTGGGTTTCTGAAGTGTTCCTGAGCCCATGTGGTGATATCCTTTACACACTGATGTCGCGTGTTGATGCAGTACAGCCTGAGGGATCGAAGGTCACGGGCTTAGCTGCTTACGTGCAGTGATTTCTCCAGATTCTCTGAACCCTTTGATGATATTACGGACCGTAGATGGTGATATCCCTTAATTCCTTGCAATAGCTGGTTGAGAAAGTTTTTTCTTAAACTGTTCAACAATTTGCTCACGCATTTGTTGACAAAAGTGGTGACCCTCGCCCCATCCTTGTTTGGGAATGACTGAGCATTTCATGGAATCTACTTTTATACCCAATCATGGCACCCACCTGTTCCCAATTTGCCTGCACACCTGTGGGATGTTCCAAATAAGTGTTTGATGAGCATTCCTCAACTTTATCAGTATTTATTGCCACCTTTCCCAACTTCTTTGTCACGTGTTGATGGCATCAAATTCTAAGGTTAATGATTATTTGGTCACATCTAGAGATGTCCGATAATATCGGACTGCCGACATTATCGGCCGATAAATGCTTTAAAATGTAATATCGGTTGCTGTATGTCAACTCTCTTGACCTATGCCCAGACGCAGATGAGGAATAATCTCCCTTTTACTTATTAGTATTATTATTTTATTCTATTTTTATTTTATTATATATTATTATTATTATTATTAAATTTTTATTTTTATTTTATTATTATCATTATATATTTTTTTATATATATATAATTTTTATTTTTATTTTTTTTACCCTCTCTCTCCTTTTCATCCCGTCCGTCTGTCTGTCTCTGGCCTCGTATGTGTGTGTGTGTGTGTGTGTGAGAATGTGTCTGTCTTTGTCGTCTTACTTGTTATATAATTGTGCCATTTGTCCCTCGTTGGTGGGACCTGAGTGGGGTGGGAAGGTGGGTGGGTGGTTTGGGTTTTAAGGGAAAGGGTGTGAATAATTTACTGACTTTAAAATTGTACTGTTTCGACTTGCACTTTTTTCCGTCTATTTGAAAATGCCAATAAAAAAAGTTTGAAAAAAAAAAAAAAATGTAGAAATTATTGGTATCGGTTTCAAAAAGTAACATTTATGACTAAATAGGGAGAAATACAGAGTGTCAATAAACCTTAAAGGCACTGCCTTTGCGTGCCGGCCCAATCACATAATATCTACGGCTTTTCGCACACACAAGTGAATGCAATTCATACTTGGTCAACAGCCATACAGGTCACACTGAGGGTGGCCGTATAAAGAACTTTAACACTGTTACAAATATGCGCCACACTGTGAACCCACACCAAACAAGAATGACTTACACATTTCGGGAGAACATCCGCACCGTAACACAACATAAACTACTACTCAGTGGCCTAGTGGTTAGAGTGTCCGTCCTGAGATCGGTAGGTTGTGAGTTCAAACCCCGGCCGAGTCATACCAAAGACTATAAAAATGGGACCCATTACCTCCCTGCTTGGCACTCAGCATCAAGGGTTGGAATTGGGGGTTAAATCACCAAAAATGATTCCCGGGCACGGCGCCGCTGCTGCCCACTGCTCCCCTCACCTCCCAGGGGGTGATCAAGGGGATGGGTCAAATGCAGAGGACAAATTTCACCACACCTAGTGTGTGTGTGACAATCATTGGGACTTTAACTTTAACTTTAAACACAACAGAACAAATACCCAGAATCCTTTGCAGCACTAACTTTTCCGGGACGCTACAAGGTGTGTGTGTGTGGGGGGGAGGTTTGGTGGTAGCTGGGGTGTATTTTGTAGCGTCCCGGAAGAGTTAGTGCTGCAAAGGATTCCAGGTATTTGTTCTGTTGTGTTTGTATTGTGTTATGGTGCGGATGTTCTCCCGAAATGTGAGAACTGTGGGTTCACAGTGTGGCGTATATTTCTAACAGTGTTGAAGTTGTTTATACGGCCACCCTCAGTGTAACCTCTATCGCTGTTGATTAAGTATGCTTGCATTCACTCGTGTGTGCGTACAGAAGCCGCACATATCTTGTGACTGGGTCTGAACGATGTTAGAATGGATGAAAAGCGGACGTGATGATATCTCGTAGAGTACGTTAAAGGCAGTGCCTTTAAGGCACGCCCCCAAGACTGTGGTCCGGGTGGACGAGATATAATGACTGATGAACACCTTCGTTTGATAATGAAGGTTGCCTCAGCTCAAAGCCTGAGCCCCGACATTAATGAACTAGCATCCAAGAAAAGATGTCAGGTGTCTGGCTTGGGCACATCAGATTAGATCAGTGAGTTGCAAACTGAGCAGTTTAAAGTCCTTGCAGCACTAACTCTTCCGGTACAGTGCAATATACACCCCCCCCCCCGGAATGGAATGCAACAGTTGCCTTTTGACGTTGCTCGAGTGGTAGATCTGATACCACTTTGCAGTCTTGTAATAGCCTTGCAGAGAAATTGTGGAGCAGAGTTATTTAAGCATTCAAAAACCAGTTTGACTGTGTGTAACAAAAAATGAAATTGGCAAAACTTCAAATATTGTATTTGGTTAGAATTTGGGCCGTGATGTCAGTAACATCCCAGAAATGTACTTAGAGTGTCATGCCACTACATTTGTTTCGCTTCTTCCTATTCAATGTCATTTTCATCCTTTCATCCGAAACATAAAAACTATCCATCCATCCATCCATCTTCTTCCGCTTATCCGAGGTCGGGTCGCGGGGGCAGCAGCCTAAGCAGGGAAGCCCAGACTTCCCTCTCCCCAGCCACTTCGTCCAGCTCCTCCCGGGGGATCCCGAGGCGTTCCCAGGCCAGCCGGGAGACATAGTCTTCCCAACGTGTCCTGGGTTTTCCCCGTGGCCTCCTACGGGTCGGACATGCCCTAAACACCTCCTTAGGGAGGCGCTCGGGTGGCATCCTGACCAGATGCCCGAACCACCTCATCTGGCTCCTCTCCATGTGGAGGAGCAGCGGCTTTACTTTGAGCTCCCCCCGGATGACAGAGCTTCTTTGAAGGGTCATAAAATCAAAACCGGAGCCGGTATTAAAACTCTTTCGATAACTTTTAATCAAAAGAGCTCAATCTCTCTCCTGTGTTAGTTTGAAGCCGAAACAACAAACACGCTCAGAGGAGATAATGTTTGAAGAAAGGTGACCGGTTTTTACAAAAATGTTGTGTTGAAGGGGGAATAGCAAGCTTCTTGTAGATTTTTGCTGGGGGTTGTCAATTTATGAAATGTAGGTCTAAGTGAGACCTACGGAGAGGATTTTGTTTCATGTCTCTCCGACCTTCCCAGTGGGAGTTACAGGCAGTTTTGTCATTTTTTTCTCCCGAGGAGCAGTTTTTTCTCCGTTTTATTCAAAAATTGCTCTACAGCGCAATTTTTAAATTTGGGGTTAGGTTTTTTTTTTTTATTAGATCACAATTTTTGCCAGTCCTGATGTGTGCATTCAGTTTGGTGAGTTTTGAAGCGTGTTAAAGGGGTCAAATTACAGCTCAAAAAGGCAAAAGTGACTGTTTTTAGTACTTTTTTGTCTTGAAGGGGGAATTGCCTACTTCCTGTTGATTTTTGCCCGAGGATATACAATTATGAAAACTAGGTCTAAGTCAAACCTACATAGAGGTTTTTGTTTCATGTCTCTCCGACCTTTTTAGTGGGAGTTACAGGCAGTCTAGTTTTTTGTTTCCTAGGGGGCGCTAGAGCGCAATTTTGAGTTTTGGGGTTCGTTTTTTTATTAAAAGACAATTTTCGCAGGTCCTGATGTGTGGGTCAAATAGACAGAGCTTCTCACCCTATCTCTAAGGGAGAGCCCCGCCACCCGGCGGAGGAAACTCATTTCGGCCGCTTGTACCCGTGATCTTGTCCTTTCGGTCATGACCCAAAGCTCATGACCATAGGTGAGGATGGGAACGTAGATCGACCGGTAAATTGAAAGCTTTGCCTTCCGGCTCAGCTCCTTCTTCACCACAACGGATCGATACAGCGTCCGCATTACTGAAGACGCCGCACCGATCCGCCTGTCGATCTCACGATCCACTCTTCCTTCACTCGTGAACAACATAAAAACTAATAAAAATAAAATAATTTTGCATACTGAAAAGAAGTCAGACACTGTTAAAAATAACAAGAACGCAACACAAAACTTGTTTAACTTTGACAAGAGTTAATTACAGACAATAACCACAAGATTTCACCCTTACTTTCGACTTATTGCTGCATGTTTAAAGGCCTACTGAAACCCACTACTACCGACCACGCAGTCTGATAGTTTATATATCAATGATGAAATCTTAACATTGCAACACATGCCAATACGGCCGGGTTAGTTTACTAAAGTGCAATTTTAAATTTCGCGCGAAATATCCTGCTGAAAACGTCTCGGTATGATGACGCCGGCCCGTGACGTCATGGATTGTAGAGGACATTTTGGGACAGCATGGTGGCCATTGTTGCGTTTTGGACCAGTTGTTCCTCCCAGGGAATTCAAGTCACAATTCGCTCCCAAGCTCTTTACGACACTTAAAGCTGAGTTGAAAAACCACCAGAGACAGAATAGGTATTTTGTTGTATATTCTCAAAGCTTTGCCAATATACATTGATTGAGACCAGTCTAACCCTAGAACATTCTATCGCGCCTCCCAAAATGGTCTGTCGTCCCGATCCCACCACCCTCTCTCTCGTCCCATCTCTGTAGACAAAACAAATGCTAGTCAAAACACATTCCAAAGAACTCAAGGTTAACACACACAGTATACTTGCTGACAGAGCATCAAGAGAAGAAATGGAAAACACGAGCTGTTTTCAAATATGACAAAGAAATGGAAGAAGTACAACTTAAATTCAGTTATATGTAAATATCTGCCTCCGACACCAGCTATTTAGTCGTCTGTTTTCATCACAAAATTCCACAGTATTCTGGACATCTGTGTTGGTGAATCTTTTGCAATTTGTTCAATGAACAATGGAGACAGCAAAGAAGAAAGCTGTAGGTGGGAAGCGGTGTATTGCGGCCGGCATGCAGCAACAACACAAACACAGCCGGTGTTTCATTGTTTACATTCCCGGAAGATGACAGTCAAGCTTTACCATTGGCCTGTGGAGAACTGGGACAACAGAGACTCTTACCAGGAGGACTTTGAGTTGGATACGCAGACACGGTACCGTGAGTACGCATGCAGCTGCGGCTTCCAAACATTTGATCGCTTGCCCGTACGTGCGTGCCGCTATGTGCATGTCACGTACGTAACTTTGGGGAAATATATGTGCTGTATGAACTTTGGGGAGGTGAACGGTACTTTGGGCTGTGGGATTGAGTGTGTTGTGCAGGTGTTTGAGTTGTATTGGCGGGTTATATGGACGGGAGGGGGGAGGTGTTTGTTATGCGGGATTAATTTGTGGCATATTAAATATAAGCCTGGTTGTGTTGTGGCTAATAGAGTATATATATGTCTTGTGTTTATTTACTGTTTTAGTCATTCCCAGCTGAATATCAGGTCCCACCCGCCTCTCACAGCATCTTCCCTATCTGAATCGCTCCCACTGCCCTCTAGTCCTTCACTCTCACTTTCCTCATCCACAAATCTTTCATCCTCGCTCAAATTAATGGGGAAATCGTCGCTTTCTCGGTCCGAATCGCTCTCGCTGCTGGTGGCCGTGATTGTAAACAATGTGCAGATGTGAGGACAACCTGTGACGTCACGCTACTCATCTGCTACTTCCGGTACAGGCAAGGCTTTTTTTTATCAGCGACCAAAAGTTGCAAACTTTATCGTCGATGTTCTCTACTAAATCCTTTCAGCAAAAATATGGCAATATCGCGAAATGATCAAGTATGACACATAGAATGGACCTGCTATCCCCGTTTCAATAAGAAAATCGCATTTCAGTAGGCCTTTAAAGTAACTTACTGTAATCATGCATTTATTAAGTGTATTGTGTTTGCAATTTACCCAAATTAAGTATACCCAAATATTTTTACACACATGCCACATCAATCCTGTCATTTTTTCACTAGTCAGGTTTATACATGCATACATTTTGAAAAAATAAATTCTAGTGTTTTCAAGTTATGCAAAACCCTTCAGAAAAATATAAAAATACTGTAATGGTCATGTCTTGGTGATCATGTTTAGTTTGGCCATGTTCTGTTTGGTGTTTGGATTTTGTCAGTTCCTGTTTTTTTTCCACTCCCTGTTTTGTTTCCATGACAACCCATTAGTTTTCACCTGTCCTCATGTCACGCACCTGATTCATTTGGACTCACACACCTGTCAGTAATCATGTTCAAGACTATTTAAGCCGATAGTTGCCAGGAAGTCAGGCTGGCGACATTGACTTCTGCTACCCATGTTACCCATACTTGCCAACCTTGAGACCTCCAATTTCGGGAGGTGGGGCGTGGGGGCGGGGGCCGTGGTTGGGGGCGGGGGCATGGTTGGGGGCGGGGTTAAGAGGGGAGGAGTATATTTACAACTAGAATTCACCAAGTCAAGTATTTCATATATATATATATATATATATATATATATATATATATATATATATATATATATATATATATATATATATATATATATATATATATATATATATATATCCCCGTGACCCCGAAGGGAATAAGCGGTAGAAAATGGATGGATGGATGGATGAATGGATGGATATATATATATATATATATATATATATATATATATAAATAAATATATATCTAAGAAATAGACTTTCAGTGAATTCTAGCTATAAATATATATTTATTTTATTATATATATATATATATATATATATATATATATATATATATATATATATATATATATATATATATATATATATATATATATATATATATATTTATTTATATATATACATATATATATATATATATATATATATATATATATATATATATATAAATAAGAGAAATACTTGAATTTCAGTGTTCATTTATTTACACATATACACACACATAACACTCATCTACTCATTGTTGAGTTAATGGTTGAATTGTCCATCCTTGTTCTATTCTCTGTCATGTTCTCTATCTTTCTAACCATGCTGAACACCCTCTCTGATGATGCATTGCTGTGTGGCACGCACAAAAGTGCTTTCATCAAATGCACTAGATGGCAGTATTGTCCCGTTTAAGAGTGTCACAACATTGCTGTTTGCGGTAGACGAACTGCTTTACTGTAGACGTTGTTTATATTGTGGGAAAGCGGACTCAGGTCCGCATGGAGCTGGAGGGGGCGTGGCCTCCAGCTCGGCCTGAATTTCGGGAGGAAATTTGTCACGGGAGGTTTTCGGGAGAGGCGCTGAATTTCGGGAGTCTCCCGGAAAATCCGGGAGGGTTGGCAAGTATGATGTTACCCATGCTACCATACTTCCATGCCAAGTGAGTTTTGTCTATATTCTTGTCACAGTAAGTATTTATTTGTTTCATGTTCATAGTTTTTTGCCTAAGTGCCAGTTTTTGTTTCACTAGTCAAGTTTGTTCTCCGCCTTTGTGCGCGCCTTTAGTTTTGTACCTTTTGTTAGTGTTGAAATAAAATCATGTCTTTACCTGCACGTCTTGTCCACTCCAGCCTTACTTGCAACTTGGGAAAACGAACATCCCATAGATTCTTCAGAATTTGATCAGAAATATCAGTTCAGGCGAGAGAAAGTGAAAGCTATTATTGTTTAAAAAAATGATGTTTCACAATGGATTCAACCTGTCAGAGAGTATAGATTCCAGACAGTATTTGAGGTCTAGCTATGTAGTTATTGATATAGGAGGTCACCGCGTGATGACCCTCATCTTTTGGTGTAAAATTAAACAAAACACTTCAAACATTGCAGTAAAGCCTTGCTGTCTACTAAGGATCTTCAGCATGCAGAAGGTTTGGCATGATTGCACGGAAGGAATGAGTGGTCATGTGGCACGGAGAGGAAACCTGCAGGGTTTCATTCCAGCCAAACATCACAACAGGGAAAATCACCTCATCTTAAAAATGTGTCTTCTTCGTTTGCGTATGTCAGCTCCAACTGTCACTTTGATTTATGCAACTTGTTTAACGTTCACACTTTGATTTCAATGAATCCCTCCTGCCTATACAAATTGTATACAAGGTATTTTTAAGTCCTCGTGTTGTTCTGTTTGGTTCAACAATAATTACCTTACCTTTTAATCAGCTTCAC
This sequence comes from Nerophis lumbriciformis, assembly GCF_033978685.3. Taxonomy (NCBI): domain Eukaryota; kingdom Metazoa; phylum Chordata; class Actinopteri; order Syngnathiformes; family Syngnathidae; genus Nerophis; species Nerophis lumbriciformis. The sequence goes on from NC_084559.2 coordinate 13,851,908, forward strand.
CTGTCCCCTAGAGCAGTGTTTTTCAACCACTGTGCCGTGGCACACTGGTGTGCCATGAGATACAGTGTGCAATCTACTAATAAAAGTCTCAATCAATCAATCAATCAAAAAAAACACTTTATATGTAGAAAGGTTTTGTTAAGAAACCATTCTGAGCCATATCTTATTTAGTTTTTATTTGATATATGTTGACCACATGAACCCTGGCAATGGACCCTGTGTGTATATGTATGTTATTGTTATGCTTATCATTCATCACTGCCTGCTGTTGCACTGATCAGCCTAGTGGTGGCTCACATCCATCACACATAGAGCTATTTCTATATTTGGGGAGAATTATTATAGTGTTCCCAATGTTAAAAGGATAAAGCCATTGTTTACCAATTTGGTAAATAAATAACCAAAAGACTTATATTTTGTTGTTTTCTTACTGTACCGAAAATTAACCGAACTGTGACCTCTAAACCGAGGTACGTACCGAACTGAAATGTTTGTGTACCGTTACACCCTTAGATGCGGCTTATATTTATGTGCGCTCTATAGTTGATAAATAACGGTACATTATGTTAATCATCTGTTCTGCTCAGTATATCTGTGACATGGATTTAATTACCAGCTGGCAATGAAAACTAATTTAATTCAACATAATGTTATCTTAGTGGCATTATTGGATAATCATTCTTGTCTTTGATGATTTTGTTATTAATAAACCATTTAGTATTTTCCTCACAATCCGGAATGGGATGAATTACTGCATGATCTTTGACATCGCAGCCAGACTTTGTCATAAAGGACTAGGTATTTATGGAACAAGTGAACTTGTAGCCATCAAAAAAAGTCTCACCCTGTGATTTGTGAGAGCAGTTCTTCATAGTTTTCTAACAATAAGTGCTCCAGGTAGCTTTTCCACTCCGAGTTCAGCCCATGAATCACTTCTAGCAGTAATATTCTCGTTATCTGCAACTGTCTGACACATGCTTGTGAGTTATAGCGGGGGAGGAAGATTTTGGATGCTTCTTTTTTACGTGGTTTCAAACATGAGAAAGGTAGAGAGGGAGGAGGGATGTCTAATGCAAATGTTTTAGCCAACAAGCTTGTGTCAAGGGCAGGTGATGCTGAGCATGAACCACAACATTAGGAACACCTGTACACGCTAATGAGATATAAAAGGTTTTACAAGACATTAGGAGGCATACTTGCCAACCCTCCAGAATTTTCCGGGAGACTCCCGAAATTCAGCGCCTCTCCCGAAAACCTCCCAGGACAAATATTCTCCCGAAAATCTCCCTATTGACGGGAGGACAACAAATACCCAGAACCTTTTGCAGTACAAACTCTTCCGGGACGCTACAAGGTGTGTGTGTTGAGGGGGGGGAGGTTTGGTGGTAGCTGGGGTGTATTGTGTAGCGTCCCGGAAGAGTTAGTGCTGCAAAGGATTCCGGGTATTTGTTCTGTTGTGTTTATGTTGTGTTACAGTGCGGATGTTCTCCCGAAATGTGTTTGTCATTCTTGTTTGGTGTGGGTTCACAGTGTGGCGTATATTTCTAACAGTGTTAAAGTTGTTTATACGGCCACCCTCAGTGTAACCTGTATTCACTCGTGTGTGCGTCCAGAAGCCGCACATATCTTGTGACTGGGTCTGAACGATGTTAGAATGGATGAAAAGCGGACGTGACGATAGCTCGTAGAGTACGTTAAAGGCAGTGCCTTTAAGGCACGCCCCCAAGACTGTGGTCCGGGTGGACGAGATATAATGACTGATGAACACCTTCGTTTGATAATGAAGGTTGCCTCAGCTCAAAGCCTGAGCCCCGACATTAATGAACTAGCATCCAAGAAAAGATGGCAGGTGTCTGGCTTGGGCACATCAGATTAGATCAGTGAGTTGCAAACTGAGCAGGTTAAAGTCCTGGATGGTTGTTTTATTCATTGTTATTTTATTTTCAAATTTATTAGCCTGTGAAAAAAGTTAATGTTGATATTTTACCTCAGAAGGCTGCAAATAGAAAAGAGGCATTCCATTTTTATTTAAATTGTATTTGATATGCCATTGATATTCTTTAATTATTAATATTATTATTTGAAACTCGATTTTGCATGTCAGCAGCGCAGAGATGTTCCCAACCGATGCACAGGCGAGCGGTCCACCCCGGGTCTCGACTCTGGACAGCCAGCACTTCATCCATGGCCACCGGACCTGTGTGTCTCCCCCTCCACAAGGGATAGGGGGGAGCAGAGGAGAAAAGAAAAGAAACGGCAGATCAACTGGTCTAAAAAAGGGGGGCTATTTAAAGGCTAGAGTATACAAATGAGTTTTAAGATGGGACTTAAATGCTTCTACTGAGGTAGCATCTCTAACTGTTACCGGGAGGGCATTCCATAGTACTGGAGCCCCAGTAGAAAACGTTCTATAGCCTGCAGACTTTTTTTGGGCTCTGGGAATCACTAATAAGCCAGAGTTCATTGAACGCAGATTTCTTGCCGGGACATATGGTACAATACAATCAGCAAGATAGGATGGAGCTAGACCGTGTAGTATTTTATACGTAAGTAGTAAAACCTTAAAGTCACATCTTAAGTGCACAGGAAGCCAGTGCAGGTGAGCCAGTATAGGTTTGTTTATAAGTATATAAAGGTATATACAGTATAGGTATGTTTATACGTATATAAAGGTATATACAGTATAGGCGTAATATGATCACACTTTCTTGTTCTTGTCAAAAGTCTAGCAGCCGCATTTTGTACCAAGTGTAATCTTTTAATGCTAGACATAGGGAGACCCGAAAATAATACGTTACAGTAGTCGAGACGAGACGTAACGAACGCATGAATAATGATCTCAGCGTCACTAGTGGATAAAATAGAACACATTTTAGCAATATTACGGAGATGAAAGAAGGCCGTTTTAGTAACGCTCTTAATGTGTGACTCAAACGAGAGAGTTGGGTCGAAGATAATACTCAGATTGTTTACAAAGATTTGTTTACAAAGATTGTTTTCAAAGGACAGAGTTGGGTGGAAGATAATACCCAGATTCTTTACCGAGTCGCCCTGCGTAATTGTTTGGTTGTCAAATGTTAAGGTGGTATTATTAAATAAATGTCGGTGTTTAGCAGGACCGATAATCAGCATTTCCGTTTTCTTGGCGTTGAGTTGCTAGAAGTTAGCGGACATCCATTGTTTAATTTCATTAAGACACGCCTCCAGCTGACTACAATCCGGCGTGTTGGTCAGCTTTAGGGGCATGTAGAGTTGGGTGTCATCAGCATAACAATGAAAGCTAACACCGTATTTGCGTATGATGTCGCCTAGCGGCAGCATGTAAATACTAAACAGTGCAGGGCCAAGAACCGAACCCTGAGGAACTCCGCACGTTACCTTAACATAGTCCAAGGTCACATTATTATGGGAGACGCACTGCATCCTGTCAGTGAGATAAGAGTTAAACCACGACAAGGCTAAGTCTGACATACCAATACGTGTTTTGATACGCTCTAATAAAATATTATGATCGACGGTATCGAAAGCAGCGCTAAGATCAAGAAGCAGCAACATAGATGACGCATCAGAATCCATCGTTAGCAGTAGATCATTAGTCATTTTTGCGAGGGCTGTCTCCGTAGAGTGATTTGCCCTGAAACCGGATTGAAAAGGTTCACAGAGATTGTTAGACACTAAGTGTTCATTTAACTGCTGTGCGACAATTTTTTCGAGGATTTTCGAAATAAAGGGAAGGTGGGACACCGGTCGGTAGTTTACCATGAGGTCAGGATCGAGGTTAGGTCTTTTGAGCAGAAGATGAATAACCGCTTTCTTGAATGCTAGGGGAACAGTGCCAGAGGAAAGTGATAAGTTTTTAATATTTAGCACTGATGGACCTAATAATACAAAAAGCTCCTTGATAAGTTTCCCGTGAAGTGTATCAAGTAAACATGTTGTTTGTTTTATCCCACTTACACGCCGTAATAGTTCCTCTAATGTTATTTCATCAAAAAGACAGAGACTATTTTGGATTGCAGTATCCGTCGTATATACAGTCGTATCTGTGTTAATAGAACCCAGTTGTAGCTGGGTTGCGTTGTCTTTAATCTCCTTTCTAATGAGTTCAATTTTCTTATTAAAGAAATTCATAAAGTCATCTGCCGAGTGGGTGGAGCTATTGGGTACCAAATGTTATCTTTTAATGCTAGACATAGAGAGGCCCGGAAATAATACGTTACATTAATTGAGACAAGACGTAACTAACACATGATTAATGATCTCAGCGTCGCTAGTGGACAAAATGTTATTAATAATAATACAAATTTGAAAATAAAAATGTATGAATAATGTGCACTTGATTGGTGTTTAAGGGTTAAAATGTGGGCCTGTTGGCAAGTCTATTGGTCACTTTCCCGCTGGGGGTGCCACCGGTGTCATATTAATCGCGATCGACAGGTTGGCGACCCTTGTTGTAAAGGCTGTGTGGGGACTGGTAGGAAAAAGAGAGCTTTTGACGGTGGCCTTGTTTGAAGGACACGACTGTAGGCTTTAATAAAAGTGCCTCTGGATTACAATAGTTTAGCACTTTATTATTCACATATTTGTGGTGAGAAGCGTCCCTCTCCACTTGGATCCTGTGGATCTCCTGCTGTGTTGATCACATACTTTTGGTGTCACTGAGAAAAAGTTTGACTCCTTGGGTAGTTTGAAATAAAAACAGTTTGCTTTCTTCTGTGATAATTTTTTGAGATTATTCGCATGTGTAAACTTCGACAGTAATAGTAAAAACAAAAATGTTCCCATGGTCCTTATATCTTGCAGAGAAGGAATAGAAGATTTTTAGGTTTTCGGCAAGAGTCCCAATTTCCCTGCAAACGGAATCTTCTGGAGTATCTGTATTTGAGATTTACTGGTCCGCTGGGTCTCATCTGGCTTTCTGCAGGTTAACCCGGTGTCACGTGCAACCCCAGGGGGTTCAGGGGAAGCCTGTTGGCAGGGGCTCCCCTCAATGTGCTTTACGCCATCATCCCCCCCCAACATCTCAGGAGGTCCGTCCAGGCCTGGCAGCCCGTCAAAGACGCCCCTTCTCTTGCCTCGTGTCCCTGGGGAGGCAGACCCCCCATATTTATGCAAAGTCCAGTCCTAATTGTAGTATCGGTTTTCAAGCTAAATTCTTCTTAAACCCATTAACAACTGCAGTTAATTCAGTTAGCTGCAGAGAAGTCAAGGAGAGGTGAGTGTGACAGAGAGAAGAAATTATCTAGGAATCCAGCGGGATTGTAAGAGGAGAAGTGGGAGCTTACATCACAGATAATACACACTGAGGCACAATAGTCTTAAAGTAGGTGCACCTCCCACACTATGGTAAATATACTCCTTGTTAGGTTTAGTCCAGGGATTTGCCCGAATACAGTAACATCAATCAATCAATGTTTATTTATATAGCCCTAAATCACAAGTGTCTCAAAGGGCTGCACAAGCCACAACGACATCCTCGGCTCAGAGCCCACATAAGGGCAAGGAAAAACTCACAACCCAGTGGGATGTCAATGAGAATGACAATGAGTAACCTTGGAGAGGACCACAGATGTGGGTGACCCTCCCCCCCTCTGGAGGAGACCGGATGCAATGGACGTCGAGTGGGTCTAGCATAATATTGTGAAAGTCCAGTCCATAGTGGATCTAACATAATAGTGAGAGTCCAGTCCATAGTGGGGCCAGCAGGAGACCATCCCGAGCGGAGACGGGTCAGCAGCGCAGAGATGTCCCCAACCGATGCACAGGGGAGCGGTCCACCCCGGGTCCCGACTCTGAACAGCCAGCACTTCATCCATGGCCATGTGCTCCCCCTTCCACAAGGGAAGGGAGGGCAGAGCAGAGCAGATGAGAAACGGCAGATCAACCGGTCTAAAAAGGGGGTCTATTTAAAGGCTAGAGCAGGGGTGCTCATTACGTCGATCGCGAGCTACCGGTCGATCTCGGAGCGTGTGTCAGTCGATCACCAGCCAGGCATTAAAAAAATAGTCCTAAAAATGAGCGATCATAAATCTTCACTATGACGTCACTTTCATCACTTGATTGACATTCACGGCATCCGAGGGTCTTCTGAGATGACGCTGACTGCTGCCAGCTCATTAAAATTACCGACTGGAAGGCGAGAAACACTTTATTTCAACAGACCCTGGCGCCGTACCTGTCGTCAAAACCCCAAAGACCGACTGCACAGTTGCACAGTTGCGCTAACAAAATAAGAGTCTCAGAAAGCTGGCGTGCACAAGCTAGCAAGCTACGGAGTTTGCCGACAATGTATTTCTTGTAAAGTGTATACAAAGGAGTCCGGAAGCTGGACAAATAAGATGCCAAAAACCAACCACTTTCATGTGGTATTGGACAGAAAGGAGGACTTTTTTTCTCCTCCATTCGAAAATGCGGACCTTATCAGCACCACTGTCTGATTCCTATCAATGCAAGTCATCAGAATCAGGTAATACACCAACTTATATTCTTGTCTTCATGAAAGAAAGGAATCTATATGTGTTAAACATGCTTGTATTATCTTTAAACACCTTTAACTTATTAACAATATTAACTATATGTGTTAAACATGCTTGTATTATCTTTAAACACCTTTAAGTTGTTAACAATATTAACTATATGTATTAAACATACTTGTATTATCATTAAACACCTTTAAATTTTTAACAATATTAACTATATGTGTTAAACATGCTTGCATTATCTTTAAACACCTTTTACTTGTTAACAATATTAACTATATGTATTAAACATACTTGTATTATCATTAAACACCTTTAATTTTTTAACAATATTAACTATATGTGTTAAACATGCTTGCATTATCTTTAAACACCTTTTACTTGTTAACAAAAACATATATTTCATAAATAAGTAAATGTAAATTATATATATGATCCCCACAACTTGATCAATTGAAAAGTAGCTCACCTGCAGAAAAAGTGTGAGCACCCCTGGGTTAGAGTATACAAATGAGTTTTAAGATGGGACTTAAATGCTTCTACTGAGGTAGCATCTCTAACTGTTACCGTGAGGGCATTCCATAGTACTGGAGCCCCAATAGAAAACGCTCTATAGCCTGCAGACTTTTTTTGGGCTCTGGAAATCACTAATTAGCCGGAGTTCTTTGAACGCAGATTTCTTGCCGGGACATATGGTACAATACAATCAGCAAGATAGGACGGAGCTAGACCGTGTAGTATTTTATACGTAAGTAGTAAAACCTTAAAGTCACATCTTAAGTGCACAGGAAGCCAGTGCAGGTGAGCCAGTACAGGTATGTTTACAAGTATATAAAGGTTGTGGGGAGGCGTGGCCAGCAGGCCGACAGCGAGGCGGGGCACGCCGGGGCCGACTCCGAGATGGCGGCGAGGAGGCGTGGCCCGCGGACCAGCAGCGCCGTAATGAACGTCAGGTGTGTGGATCGCCCGGCTGGGCACAATCGCGTAATCCCCTCTCAGTGTGTAAAAGGGCGGTAGCCGAGAACGACGGGGCAGAAGGAGTTGGAAAGCCAGTGAATGCAGAGCGGAAGCGACGGAGAGCAAGACGACAACGCGGCAGGCTGAAAAGCGACCCGACGAGACGAAGGTTTTATTTGAAAAAATTAAACAAAGTCAAAAACTGTTCGACGTCATGTCTGTCCTTGGTGGTCCATGGAACCCGGACGACAGTGGTAGTCTGTCACAAAGGTATACACAGTATAGGTAAGTTTATAAGTATATAAAGGTATATACAGTATAGGTATGTTTATAAGTATATAAAGGTATATACAGTATAGGTATGTTTATAAGTATATAAAGGTATATACAGTATAGGTATGTTTATAAGTATATAAAGGTATATACAGTATAGGTATGTTTATAAGTATATAAAGGTATATACAGTATAGGTATGTTTTTAAGTATATAAAGGTATATACAGTATAGGTATGTTTATAGGTATATAAAGGTATATACAGTATAGGTATGTTTGTAAGTACATAAAGGTATGTACAGTATAGGTATGTTTATAAGTATATAAAGGTATATACAGTATAGGTATGTTTATAAGTATATAAAGGTATATACAGTATAGGTATGTTTATAGGTATATAAAGGTATATACAGTATAGGTATGTTTGTAAGTACATAAAGGTATGTACAGTATAGGTATGTTTATAAGTATATAAAGGTATATACAGTATAGGTATGTTTATAGGTATATAAAGGTATATACAGTATAGGTATGTTTGTAAGTACATAAAGGTATGTACAGTATAGGTATGTTTATAAGTATATAAAGGTATATACAGTATAGGTATGTTTATAAGTATATAAAGGTATATACAGTATAGGTATGTTTATAAGTATATAAAGGTATATACAGTATAGGTATGTTTATAGGTATATAAAGGTATATACAGTATAGGTATGTTTGTAAGTACATAAAGGTATGTACAGTATAGGTATGTTTATAAGTATATAAAGGTATATACAGTATAGGTATGTTTATAAGTATATAAAGGTATATACAGTATAGGTATGTTTATAGGTATATAAAGGTATATACAGTATAGGTATGTTTATAAGTATATAAAGGTATATACAGTATAGGTATGTTTATAGGTATATAAAAGGTATATATAGTATAGGGTTGTTTGTAAGTACATAAAGGTATGTACAGTATAGGTATGTTTATAAGTATATAAAGGTATATACAGTATAGGTATGTTTATAAGTATATAAAGGTATATACAGTATAGGCGTAATATGATCAAACTTTCTTGTTCTTGTCGCATTTTGTACCAACTGTAATCTTTTAATGCTAGATCAGTGGTTCTTAACCTTGTTGGAGGTACCGAACCCCACCAGTTTCATATGCGCATTCACCCAACCCTCCTTTAGTGAAAAATAAATTTTTTTTTTTTTTCAAATTCAAGACGAAGTTATATGTTTTTGGTAACACTTTAGTATGGGGAACATATTCTAAGTAACAAAGACTTAATTTAGAGTTATTTGGTTAGGGTTAGGGTTAGAGGGTTAGGGCCAGAGTTAGAGGGTTAGGCTTATAATAAGGCCATGCCGAATAAGGCATTAATAAGTACTTAATAATGACTAGTTAAGAGCCAATATGTTACTAATTTGCATGTTAATAAGCAACTAATTAATGGTGAATATGTTCCCCATACTAAAGTGCTACCATGTTTTATTACTGGTGCACAAAATGAAGCGTGCATGAACATCACCTTGTTCAAAGAACAAAACCAACACAGTGCATAAACTCACAACAAATTACACACCTGCAAATCAGTCTGACTTCTGCTGTTGTCGTATCCGTAATACGCCGATAGGGAGAAGTTTTTATTTACACGATGAGTCGGGTGTGTCTCGCCCTCCGCCGAACCCCTGAGCCCGACTCACCGAACCCCTAGGGCGGTGTTTTTCAACCTTTTTTGAGCCAAGGCACATTTTTTGCGTTGAAAAAATCCGGAGGCACGCCACCAGCAGAAATCATTAAAAAAACGAAAGTTGACAGTTAAAAGTCGTTGTCGCAATTGTTGGATATGACTTTAAAGCATAACAAAGCATGCATCAATATAGCTCTTGTCTCAGAGTAGGTGTACTGTCACCGCCTGTCACATCACACCCTGACTTATTTGGACTTTTTTGATGTTTTCATGTGTAGTCTTTTAGTTCTTGTCTTGCGCTCCTATTTTGGCGGCTTTTTCTCTTTTTTTGGTATTTTCCTGGAGCAGTTTCATGTCTTCCTTTGGGCGATATTTCCCACATCTACGTTGTTTTAGCAATCAGGAATATTTCAGTTTTTAATCCATACTTGCCAACCCTCCCGGATTTTCCGGGAGACTCCCGAAATTCAGCGCCTCTCCCGAAAACGTCCCGGGACAAATTTTCTCCCGAAAATCTCCCGAAATTCAGGCGGACTCAGACCTGAGTCCGCTTTCCCACAATATAAAGAACGTCTACAGTAAAGCAGTCCGTCTGCCGTAAACAGCAATGTTGTGACACTCTTAAACAGGACAATACTGCCATCTAGTGCATTTGATGAAAGCACTTTTGTGCGTGCCACACAGCAATGCATCATCAGAGAGGGTGTTCAGCATGGTTAGAAAGATAGTGACAGAGAATAGAACAAGGATGGACAATTCAACCCTTAACTCAACAATGAGTAGATGAGTGTTATGTGTGTGTATATGTGTAAATAAATGAACACTGAAATTCAAGTATTTCTTTTATTTATATATATATATATATATATATATATGAAATATATATAGGTCTTAATAAGGTTATCCAAAAAATAGTGCTCGATACCGTAGTAGAGCGCAATATATGTATGTGTGGGAAAAAAAATCACAAGACTACTTCATCTCTACAGGCCTGTTCCATGAGGGGTAATCTCCTGATGATTGAGGGTACCCCTCATGGAACAGGCCTGTAGAGATGAAGTAGTCTTGTGATTTTTTTCCCCACACATACATATATGAAATATATATATATATATACATATATATATATATATATATATATACACACACATATATATATATATATATATATATATATATATATATATATATATATATATATATATATATATATATATATCCATCCAGCCATCCATTTACTACTGCTTATTCCCTTCGGGGACGCGGGGATATATATATATATATATATATGAAATACTTGACTTGGTGAATTCTAGCTGTAAATATACTCCTCCCCTCTTCACCACGCCCCCCAACCACGCCCCCGCCCCAACCACCCCCCCCCCCCCAACCCCCCACCCCCCATCCCCCTAAATTGGAGGTCTCAAGGTTGGCAAGTATGTTTTAATCCTTCTTTGTGGGGACATTGTTGATTGTCACGTCATGTTCGGATGTACATTGTGGACGCCGTCTTTGCTCCACAGTAAGTCTTTGCTGTCGTCCAGCATTCTGGTTTTGTGTACTTTGCAGCCAGTTCAGTTTTAGTTTTGTTCTGCATAGCCTTCCCTAAGCTTCAATGCCTTTTCTTAGGGGCACTTACCTTTTGTTTATTTTTGATTTAAGCATTAGACACCTTCTACAAAGCAATTAGCTACCTGCTGCCACCTACTGATATGGAAGAGTATTACACGGTTACTCTGCCGAGCTCTAGACGGCACAGACACTCAACAACAACACACCATTTTACGACTATAATTACTGGTTTGCAAAAAATATTTTTAAACCAAATAGGTGAAATTATATAATCTCCCACGGCACACCAGTGTCAGGACTTGATCTTGGGAGTGTGCTTTTCCGGGATGCAACGGAAAGTTGGCACGGGCGAGACGGGAATGAAGGTACATGATTTATTTAAAGACTATAAATACAAAAACAAAGGATCAAACAAAAAGCGCGCACAGTGGCGGAGAATAAACTATGAACAATTAAACAAAACTTGCAAACTATGGCTTGAATAAAGAAAACTTACTTGGCATGGACAAAAAAGGAGCAGCGTGAATCATAAGGGTGTGCAGAAGCATATATGGGGTGAGGTCGTCAGGTCGAACAACAGAAAATGAATGAACTTAAATACTATGGACATGATTGATGTGTGACGTGACAGGTGAAAACTAATGGTTGCTATGGTGATCAGACAAGGGAGTGAAAAGACAGAAACTAAACAAAACATGACTTAAAACAAAACATGATAATACAGACATGACAACCAGACTGTATGTTCGATCGAACCTAGGTTAAGAACCACTGTGCTAGACATAGGGAGACCTGAAAAGAATAGGTTACAGTAACCGAGACAAGATGTAACAAAAGCATGATTAATGAACTCAGCGTCACTGGTGGACAAAATGTTATTAATAATAATACAAATATGAAAATAAAAATAGTGTGCACTCTGTAATAACTGCAATGACTCCAACATTGTCAGAGGTGGTTTTCCTCCAGCCTCAGTGTGTCATTGAAAGTTGAGGGTTATTGGACGATCACTGGCTCTTTACGACATTTTTGTGTCTGCAGGACGACATATCGGGATGACGGTCATTAATTAAGTGGGGATGTAAAGAGAGGTGGGATGAACAGAAACAGCATCAGGCCTCGTGGCTCTAAGCTGCCTTTATTGAATTCTCTGTTGTCTTTACAAGGCTGGGGCTAAGACCAGGCCAACAGGTGCACGACTGAAGCGAGGTGATCATTAGGACGTTCCCTTTGACCCCGGGAGGAAGCTTGGACAGCTGCAGAGTCTTTTGTGTGGATGAGGACCGACTGGATGGACATGGTTCATCTGGTCGCAGGAAAGTTTATAGATAACGTCTGAGCAGGGGACGAAGGAAATGATGTTTGACCGAACATCAGCACGTGTAGATCAGACCTGTGCAAGTTACGACCCTTTAAGATGTTCTATCCAAATAGGGAAACTAGACAAATACTTGGTGTACCCCGCCTCTTGCCCGAAATCAGACGGGATGGGATGACCCTAATAAGGACAAGCAGTAATGATAATGGATGGATGTATTGGATCGAGGAATGCTTTGCGAATTAGACTTAGACAAACTTTAAAGTTAAAGTTAAAGTAGCAATGATTGTCACACACACACCAGGTGTGGTAAAATTAACCTCTGCGTACGACCCATCCCCTTGTTCACCCCCTGGGTGGTGAGGGGAGCAGTGAACAGCAGCAGTGGCCGCGGCAGGGGAATCATTTTTGGTGATTTAACCCCCAATTCCAACCCTTGATGCTGAGTGCCAAGCAGGGAGGTAATGGTTCCAATTTTTATAGTCTTTGGTATGACTCGGATCACTCCGAAATAAAAAATAAATGTTAAAACAGGTTGCGGGTTACAAAAGTTCACTATTTTGGCTGTCATATGATGTCATTTCTGGGCTATAAACCATATACACACTTTGAACACAGTAGAGATGCGCGGATAGGCAATTATTTCATCCGCAACCGCATCAGAAAGTCGTCAACCATCCGCCATCCACCCGATGTAACATTTGATCAGAACCGCACCCGCCCGCCATCCGCCCGTTGTTATATTAAAGTTAAAGTTAAAGTCCCAATGACTAGGTGTGGTGAAATTTGTCCTCTGCATTTGACCCATCCCCTTGATCACCCCCTGGGAGGTGAGGGGAGCAGTGGGCAGCAACGGTGCTGCGCCCGGGAATCATTTTTGGTGATTTAACCCCCAATTCCAACCCTTGATGCTGAGTGCCAAGCAGGGACGTAATGGGTCCCATTTTTATAGTCTTTGGTATGACTCGGCCGGGGTTTGAACTCACAACCTACCGATCTCAGGGCGGACACTCTAACCACTAGGCCACTGAGTAGGTCTATCTAATATAGACGATGCAAGGCATTAGTGCGGTTATAAAGCTTTTGCCTGTTAAAGAAAGGAGACTGATCCAATGCAGTACAGACATTCGCGTGCCACGCTGTCACGACCCAGACGCACACCGGTGCGCAATCATATGGGAGCCGCGCTGAGCGCACCTCCAAGCGCGTCTCGCTGCCGGCGACGGCCGGGTATGGGCCCGACGCTCCAGCGCCATCCATTTTCAGGGCTAGTTGATTCGGCAGGTGGGTTGTTACACACTCCTTAGCGGGTTCCGACTTCCATGGCCACCGTCCTGCTGTCTATATCAACCAGGGTGAGCCCCACCCCTTTCGTGAGCGCACTGCGCGCGGAGTGACCCCTGTTACGCGCCCCCGGCAACAGGGGTGGCGGGCAGGTAAGCTGCGCGGGCGCAGCGCGCGGAGTGACACCTGTTACGAGCCCCCGGGCCACGGGGGTGGCGGGCAGGTAAGCTGCTTACCTGCTGCGCGTGACGCCGGCCGCGGCAAAGGCGGACGAGGCGGGGTGTCGGTGCAGTGGTGACCCTGGACGTGCGTCGGGCCCTTCTCGCGGATCGCCTCAGCTACGGCTCCCGGTGGGGCCCTCTCGGGGGAGGGGGCCTCGGTCCCGGACTCCGGCGAGGCGTCCCTTCTCCGCTCCGTAAAAGTGTCCATCTCTTTTTTTTTTTTTTTTCTGTTGTGGCATATGCTGCAGGTGCCTGCTCGTTTTTCGTATGTGGGTAACAACATTTAACTATGTATATATATTTACCAATTGGTTTAACTGCCACCCGCCTGAATCTATTTAAAATCTAATTTTTTTTTATTTCAACCGCCCGACCCGACCCGCGGATAAAATCAATTTTTTTTTTATTTCAACCGCCCGACCCGCGGATAATCCGCGGACTCCGCGGTTGTGTCCGCAAACCGCGCATCTCTAGAACACAGACATCGGTGTGGATCTATAGGAGTATTACTTTCAACTCAACATGTAAGCGTCAATTCCAGTCTTTCAACAATCACTATTTCTTCGGAATAAAAATATATATTTGTATAATACATATAGCCTATTATTTGCGCACTATTGATGACAAATTGAGAATAATTCAGTCGTCTTAAATAGAAACCAAAACCGGGTGTTGTGATGAAATATCTATTTCCACAAGTGACGTAGCTTTGCCCAAAGGTGACGAAAAAAATATTGGATTGCATTCAGACTGAAGTCATATTTGAAAAGATCAGATCAGATTGCAACCAGATTCAGGACTACATCCTGATGTGGTCTGAATCTGATGCCAAAATATCAGATTTTAAGCACTTTGGAGCGTTTAAGGGAAAAAAAAAAATCAGATTTGTTGTGCAGTACACTGCAAAACCTGGAATCTAAATAAGATGAAATATCTCAAATAAGGGTGATATTTGCTTATTTTCTGTCTGATAAGATAATTCTTCTCACTAAGCAGATTTTATGTTAGAGTGTTTTACTTGTTTTAAGTGTTTTGGTCCTAAATGATCTCAGTAAAATATTACAGCTTGTTGCTGAGATTTGAAAAACATGCTTGAAACTAGAATATCAACTGTTGCAAAGCTGTGTCATCAAGTATAAAACTACGTTTTTAAAGTAATCATTTCTTATTTCAAGCATGAAATAAAAAAAATCATGATTTTGACACTATTTTGTCTCATAATTAAAACAGGTGACAGCCAAATGGACTTTGCTGTTTTATTTTCAATGAAACAATGTAAAACACGTACTCATATAGTAGTACAGTTGGCACAGTACAGTAAACTGACAGTTAATATTTAAACATTTAATATGTGACATTTCAAACTATTTTGAACAGAAATAGTTCATGCACATTCAGGTAAATTCTTTAAAATTATAATAAAAAAAATGTGGCTGGGGGCCGGGCTGTATATATATATATAAAAATAAAATATATACATATATATATATATATATATATATATATATATACATATATACATACATATATATATATATATATATATATATACATACATACATATATATATATATATATATATATACATATATACATATATATATATATATATATATATATATATATATATATATATTTATATATATATATATATATACATACATATATATATATATATATATATATATATATATATATATATATATATATATATATTTATATATATATATATATACATACATATATATATATATATATATATATATATATATATATATATATATATATATATATATATATATATATATATATATATACATACATACATACATACATACATATATATCCATCCATCCATTTCTACCACTTATTCCCTTTGGGGTCGCGGGGGGCGCTGGAGCCTATCTCAGCTACCCCTTAGCCTTACCCTCAAGTGGGTTGACCGCAAGGCAGCGGTGGTTTTGAGATTGGAGATTTCCTTCTCCTAGATGGGCTGCCTTACCAGGTTTACGAGCCCCATCTGCCCGAATGCGGCAGGTAGCACGGGGGTACATCTTACCCGTGGCGGTATAAAGCCCGACCTGACCAAGTCAGACCTACACTGTTACAATGTCCATTTCTCAGATGATATTATTGTTGATGACTGAAGTGTCAACCAAACACAATTTTTAAGCTTCTCAGGTGGAATTCTTTCCCATTCTTGCTTGATGTACAGCTTAAGTTGTTCAACAGTCCGGGGGTCTCCGTTGTGCTATTTTAGGCTTCATAATGCGCCACACATTTTCAATTGGAGACAGGTCTGGACTACAGGCAGGCCAGTCTAGTACCCGCACTCTTTTACTATGAAGCCACGTTGATGTAACACGTGGCTTGGCATTGTCTTGCTGAAATAAGCAGGGGCGTCCATGATAACGTTGCTTGGATGGCAACATATGTTGCTCCAAAACCTGTATGTACCTTTCAGCATTAATAGTGCCTTCACAGATGTGTAAGTTACCCATGTCTTGGGCACTAATACACCCCTATACCATCACAGATGCTGGCTTTTCAACTTTGCGCCTATAACAATCCGGATGGTTCTTTTCCTCTTTGGTCCGGACGACACGACGTCCACAGTTTCCAAAAACAATTTGAAATGTGGACTCGTCAGACCACAGAACACTTTTCCACTTTGTATCAGTCCATCTTAGATGAAGTCAGGCCCAGCGAAGCCGACGGCATTTCTGGGTGTTGTTGATAAACGGTTTTCGCCTTGCATAGAAGAGTTTTAACTTGCACTTACAGATGTAGCGACCAACTGTAGTTACTGACAGTGGGTTTCTGAAATGTTCCTGAGCCCATGTGGTGATATCCTTTACACACTGATGTTGCTTGTTGATGCAGTACAGCCTGAGGGATGGAAGGTCACGGGCTTAGCTGCTTACGTGCAGTGATTTCTCCAAATTCTCGGAACCCTTTGATGATATTACGGACCGTAGATGGTGAAATCTCTAAATTCCTTGCAGTAGCTGGTTGAGAAAGTTTTTTCTTAAACTGTTCAACAATTTGCTCACGCATTTGTTGACAAAGTGGTGACCCTCGCCCCATCCTTGTTTGTGAATGACTGAGCATTTCATGGAATCTACTTTTATACCCAATCATGGCACCCACCTGTTCCAAAATTTGCCTGCACACCTGTGGGATGTTCCAAATAAGTGTTTGATGAGCATTCCTCAACTTTATCAGTATTTATTGCCACCTTTCCCAACTTCTTTGTCACGTGTTGCTGCCATCAAATTCTAAAGTTAATGATTATTTGCAGTCAGGCCCAGCGAAGCCGACGGCATTTCTGGGTGTTGTTGATAAACGGTTTTCGCCTTGCATAGGAGAGTTTTAACTTGCACTTACAGATGTAGCGACCAACTGTAGTTACTGACAGTGGGTTTCTGAAATGTTCCTGAGCCCATGTGGTGATATCCTTTACACACTGATGTCGCTTGTTGATGCAGTACAGCCTGAGGGATCGAAGGTCACGGGCTTAGCCGCTTACGTGCAGTGATTTCTCCAGATTCTCTGAACCCTTTGATGATATTACGGACCGTAGATGGTGAAATCCCTAAATTCCTTGCAGTAGCTGGTTGAGAAAGTTTTTTCTTAAACTGTTCAACAATTTGCTCACGCATTTGTTGACAAAGTGGTGACCCTCGCCCCATCCTTGTTTGTGAATGACTGAGCATTTCATGGAATCTACTTTTCTACCCAATCATGGCACCCACCTGTTCCCAATTTGCCTGCTCACCTGTGGGATGTTCCAAATAAGTGTTTGATGAGCATTCCTCAACTTTATCAGTATTTATTGCCACCTTTCCCAACTTCTTTGTCACGTGTTGCTGGCATCAAATATTCTAAAGTTAATGATTATTTGCAGTCAGGCCCAGCGAAGCCGACGGCATTTCTGGGTGTTGTTGATAAACGGTTTTCGCCTTGCATAGTAGAGTTTTAACTTGCACTTACAGATGTAGCGACCAACTGTAGTTACTGACAGTGGGTTTCTGAAGTGTTCCTGAGCCCATGTGATGATATCCTTTACACACTGATGTCGCTTGTTGATGCAGTACAGCCTGAGGGATGGAAGGTCACGGGCTTAGCTGCTTACGTGCAGTGATTTCTCCAAATTCTCTGAACCCTTTGATGATATTACGGACCGTAGATGGTGAAATCTCTAAATTCCTTGCAGTAGCTGGTTGAGAAAGTTTTTTCTTAAACTGTTCAACAATTTGCTCACACATTTGTTGACAAAGTGGTGACCCTCGCCCCCATCCTTGTTTGTGAATGACTGAGCATTTCATGGAATCTACTTTTATACCAAATCATGGCACCCACCTGTTCCAAAATTTGCCTGCACACCTGTGGGATGTTCCAAATAAGTGTTTGATGAGCATTCCTCAACTTTATCAGTATTTATTGCCACCTTTCCCAACTTCTTTGTCACGTGTTGCTGCCATCAAATTCTAAAGTTAATGATTATTTGCAACAACAAAAAAAAGTTTATCAGTTTGAACATCAAATATGTTGTCTTTGTAGCATATTCAACTGAATATGGGTTGACAATGATTTGCAAATCATTGTATTCCGTTTATATTTACATCTAACACAATTTCCCAACTCATATGGAAACGGGGTTTGTAGTATCCTCTGTTCTTATCAATGTTGTGCCGACTCCAACACCCCAAGGTGATGACTTATGGTATGTCGTGGAGGGGAGGGGAGGTATCTTTGACTGGAGGACCTGTTGAGTCTAGCGCAGCATGAGTGAAAGTGAGCAGGGTACGGCTGAGGAATGGTAATTGTGCTCTAGCACATTAAAGCGCAACAAAGGATAGTGCTGTTGGTGCACTTGTGGTGTATCCAGCAATGTCATGTCACTCCAGGTCACTACAAGTAATGTCAGCCAGCAGAATAGCCCACATGCAGTCTGGTCAAAAGTTGACATACACTTGTGAAGTTGAGTTTCCAATCATTTCTACAACTCTTATCTTTTGTGATAGAGTGATTGGAGCACATACTTGTTGGTCACTTGAAGTTTGCTTCTTTTATGAATTTATTATGGGTCTACTGAAAATGTGCTGGGTCAAAAGTATACATACAGCAATGTTAATATTTGCTTACATGTCCCTTGGCAAGTTTACCTGCAATAAGGCACTTTTGGTAGCCATGGTTGAATTTTTGACCACTCCTCTTGACAACATTGGTGCAGTTCAGCTAAATGTGTTGGTTTTCTGACATGGACTTGTTTCTTCAGCATTGTCCACATGTGTAAGTCAGGACTTTGGGAAAGGCCATTCTAAAACCTTCATTCTAGCCTGATTTAGCCATTCCTTTACCACTTTTGGGGTTGTGACAGTCCTTCACTGTCGTGCGGGTTCCATGGACCACCAAGGACAGACATGACGTCGAACAGTTTTTGACTTTGTTTATTTTTTTCAAATTAAACCTTCGTCTCGTCGGGTCGCTTTTCAGCTTCTCCCCCGCTGCTCGCTCTCCGGTCCGCTTTTCAGCCTGCCGCCTCGTCGTCTTGCTCTCCGTCGCTTCCGCTCTGCATTCACTGGCTTTCCAACTCCTTCTGCCCCGTCGTTCTCGGCTACCGCCCTTTTACACACTGAGAGGGGATTACGGGATTGTGCCCAGCCGGGCGATCCACACACCTGACGTTCATTACGGCGCCTCCTCGCCGCCATCTCGGAGTCGGCCCCGGCGTGCCCCGCCTCGCTGTCGGCCTGCTGGCCACGCCTCCCCACAACCTTTATATACTTGTAAACATACCTGTACTGGCTCACCTGCACTGGCTTCCTGTGCACTTAAGATGTGACTTTAAGGTTTTACTACTTACCACGGTCTAGCTCCATCCTATCTTGCCGATTGTGTTGTACCATATGTCCCGGCAAGAAATCTGCTTTCAAAGAGCTCCGGCTTATTAGTGATTCCCAGAGCCCAAAAAAGTCTGCGGGTTATAGAGCGTTTTCTATTGGGGCTCCAGTACTCTGGAATGTTCTACCGGTAACAGTTAGAGATGCTACCTCAGTAGAAGCATTTAAGTCCCATCTTAAAACTCATTTGTATACTCTAGCCTTTAAATAGACCCCCTTTTTAGACCAGTTGATCTGCCGTTTCTTATCTGCTCTGCTCTGCCCTCCCTTCCCTTGTGGAAGGGGGAGGCACAGGTCCGGTGGCCATGGATGAAGTGCTGGCTGTTCAGAGTCGGGACCCGGGATGGACCGCTCGCCTGTACATCGGTTGGGGACATCTCTGCGCTGCTGACCCTTCTCCGCTCGGGATGGTCTCCTGCTGGCCCCACTATGGACTGGACTCTCACTATTATGTTGGATCCACTATGGACTGGACTTTCACAATATTATGCTAGACCCACTCGACGTCCATTGCATCCGGTCTCCCCTAGAGGGGGGGAGGGTCACCCACATCTGTGGTCCTCTCCAAGGTCATTGTCATTCTCATTGACATCCCACTGGGTTGTGAGTTTTGACATCACTGCGAGCAGGTTTGACGTTCTTTATTTTTCAATAATGACGCAGTCTCTTGTCGGATCACTTTTCAGCTCTTTCCTCTTCCTGCTCGCTCTTCTGTCCATTTTTCTTCCTTTGGCTCTCTGTCTTTTGCGCTCTGCATCTGCTTCTGCTTCTCCAACTCTCTCCCCGACGTTCACGACTTCCGCCCTTTTATATAGTGCGAGAGGATCATTTAATTGTGCCCAGCTGGGCGACCCACGCACCGCCATCTTGGAGCGGGCTCCGGTGTGCCCTGCCTCGCTGTCAGACTGCCGGCTCCGCCTCTCCACAGCGGTCATTGTCCTGTTGGAACACCCAACTGCGCCCAAGACCCTGAAGAATTTGGAGGTAATCCTCCTTTTTCATTGTCCCATTTACTCTCTGTAAAGCACCAGTTCCATTGGCAGGCCAAGAGGATAATACTACCACCACCATACTTAACGGTAGTAATGGTGTTCCTGGGATTAAAGGCCTCACCTTTTCTCCTCCAAACATATTTCTGGGTATTGTGGCAAAACAGCTAAATTTTTGTTTCATCTGACCACAGAACTTTCCTCCAGAAGGTCTTATCTTTGTCCATGTGATGTCAGATGAAACATTATGTTCTTTACAAGTGTAGCCTGTAAATAGACCCCCCTTTTAGACCAGTTGATCTGCCATTTCTTTTCTGCTCTGCCCCCCTCTCCTTCGTGGAAGGGGGTGCACAGGTTCGGTGGCCATGGCTGTCCAAAGTCGGGACCCAGGGTGGACCGCTCGTCTGTGCATCGGTTGGGGACGTCTCTGCGCTGCTGACCTGTCTTCGCTCGGGATGGTCTCCTGCTGGCCCCACTATGGACTGGACTCTCACTATTATGTTAGATCCACTATGGACTGGACTCTCACAATATTATGTTAGATCCACTATGGACTGGACTCTCACACTATTATGTTAGATCCACTATGGACTGGACTCTCACACTATTATGTTAGATCCACTATGGACTGAACTCTCACTATTATGTTAGATCCACTATGGACTGGACTCTCACACTATTATGTTAGATCCACTATGGACTGGACTCTCACACTATTATGTTAGATCCACTATGGACTGGACTCTCACTATTATGTTAGATCCACTATGGACTGGACTCTCACTATTATGTTAGATCCACTATGGACTGGACTCTCACTATTATGTTAGATCCACTATGGACTGGACTCTCACAATATTATGTTAGATCCACTATGGACTGGACTCTCACACTATTATGTTAGATCCACTATGGACTGGACTCTCACACTATTATGTTAGATCCACTATGGACTGAACTCTCACTATTATGTTAGATCCACTATGGACTGGACTCTCACACTATTATGTTAGATCCACTATGGACTGGACTCTCACACTATTATGTTAGATCCACTATGGACTGGACTCTCACTATTATGTTAGATCCACTATGGACTGGACTCTCACTATTATGTTAGATCCACTATGGACTGGACTCTCACTATTATGTTAGATCCACTATGGACTGGACTCTCACACTATTATGTTAGATCCACTATGGACTGGACTCTCACTATTATGTTAGATCCACTATGGACTGGACTCTCACTATTGTGTTAGATCCACTATGGAATGGACTCTCACTATTATGTTAGATCCACTTCACTATTATGTTAGATCCACTATGGACTGGACTCTCACACTATTATGTTAGATCCACTATGAACTGGACTCTCACTATTATGTTAGATCCACTATGGACTGGACTCTCACAATATTATGTTAGATCCACTATGGACTGGACTCTCACACTATTATGTTAGATCCACTATGGACTGGACTCTCACACTATTATGTTAGATCCACTATGGACTGGACTCTCACACTATTATGTTAGATCCACTATGGACTGGACTCTCACACTATTATGTTAGATCCACTATGGACTGGACTCTCACAATATTATGTTAGATCCACTATGGACTGGACTCTCACCATTATGTTAGATCCACTATGGACTGAACTCTCACTATTATGTTAGATCCACTATGGACTGGACTCTCACTATTATGTTAGATCCACTATGGACTGGACTCTCACACTATTATGTTAAATCCACTATGGACTGGACTCTCACACTATTATGTTAGATCCACTATGGACTGGACTCTCACAATATTATGTTAGATCCACTATGGACTGGACTCTCACAATATTATGTTAGATCCACTATGGACTGTACTCTCACACTATTATGTTAGATCCACTATGGACTGAACTCTCACTATTATGTTTGATCCACTATGGACTGGACTCTCACAATATTATGTTAGATCCACTATGGACTGGACTCTCACAATATTATGTTAGATCCACTATGGACTGGACTCTCACTATTATGTTAGATCCACTATGGACTGGACTCTCACACTATTATGTTAGATCCACTATGGACTGGACTCTCACACTATTATGTTAGATCCACCATGGACTGGACTCTCACACTATTATGTTAGATCCACTATGGACTGAACTCTCTCTATTATGTTAGATCCACTATGGACTGGACTCTCACAATATTATGTTAGATCCACTATGGACTGGACTCTCACTATTATGTTAGATCCACTATGGACTGGACTCTCACACTATTATGTTAGATCCACTATGGACTGGACTCTCACTATTATGTTAGATCCACTATG
Source organism: Nerophis lumbriciformis (assembly GCF_033978685.3). Classification (NCBI taxonomy): domain Eukaryota; kingdom Metazoa; phylum Chordata; class Actinopteri; order Syngnathiformes; family Syngnathidae; genus Nerophis; species Nerophis lumbriciformis. The sequence goes on from NC_084559.2 coordinate 13,874,948, forward strand.
GACTGGACTCTCACTATTATGTTAGATCCACTATGGACTGGACTCTCACTATTATGTTAGATCCACTATGGACTGGACTCTCACACTATTATGTTAGATCCACTATGGACTGGACTCTCACTATTATGTTAGATCCACTATGGACTGGACTCTCACTATTGTGTTAGATCCACTATGGAATGGACTCTCACTATTATGTTAGATCCACTTCACTATTATGTTAGATCCACTATGGACTGGACTCTCACACTATTATGTTAGATCCACTATGGACTGGACTCTCACACTATTATGTTAGATCCACTATGGACTGGACTCTCACTATTATGTTAGATCCACTATGGACTGGACTCTCACAATATTATGTTAGATCCACTATGGACTGGACTCTCACAATATTATGTTAGATCCACTATGGACTGGACTCTCACTATTATGTTAGATCCACTATGGACTGGACTCTCACAATATTATGTTCGATCCACTATGGACTGGACTCTCACACTATTATGTTAGATCCACTATGGACTGGACTCTCACAATATTATGTTAGATCCACTATGGACTGGACTCTCACTATTATGTTAGATCCACTATGGACTGGACTCTCACAATATTATGTTAGATCCACTATGGACTGGACTCTCACTATTATGTTAGATCCACTATGGACTGGACTCTCACACTATTATGTTAGATCCACTATGGACTGAACTCTAACTATTATGTTAGATCCACTATGGACTGGACTCTCACTATTATGTTAGATCCACTATGGACTGGACTCTCACACTATTATGTTAGATCCACTATGGACTGGACTCTCACACTATTATGTTAGATCCACTATGGACTGAACTCTCACACTATTATGTTAGATCCACTATGGACTGGACTCTCACTATTATGTTAGATCCACTATGGACTGGACTCTCACACTATTATGTTAGATCCACTATGGACTGGACTCTCACACTATTATGTTAGATCCACTATGGACTGGACTCCCACACTATTATGTTAGATCCACTATGGACTGGACTCTCACACTATTATGTTAGATCCACTATGAACTGGACTCTCACTATTATGTTAGATCCACTATGGACTGAACTCTCACTATTATGTTAGATCCACTATGGACTGGACTCTCACACTATTATGTTAGATCCACTATGAACTGGACTCTCACTATTATGTTAGATCCACTATGGACTGGACTCTCACAATATTATGTTAGATCCACTATGGACTGGACTCTCACACTATTATGTTAGATCCACTATGGACTGGACTCCCACACTATTATGTTAGATCCACTATGGACTGGACTCTCACACTATTATGTTAGATCCACTATGAACTGGACTCTCACTATTATGTTAGATCCACTATGGACTGAACTCTCACTATTATGTTAGATCCACTATGGACTGGACTCTCACACTATTATGTTAGATCCACTATGAACTGGACTCTCACTATTATGTTAGATCCACTATGGACTGGACTCTCACAATATTATGTTCGATCCACTATGGACTGGACTCTCACTATTATGTTAGATCCACTATGGACTGGACTCTCACTATTATGTTAGATCCACTATGGACTGGACTCTCACTATTATGTTAGATCCACTATGGACTGGACTCTCACTATTATGTTAGATCCACTATGGACTGGACTCTCACTATTATGTTAGATCCACTATGGACTGGACTCTCACTATTATGTTAGATCCACTATGGACTGGACTCTCACTATTATGTTAGATCCACTATGGACTGGACTCTCACACTATTATGTTAGATCCACTATGGACTGGACTCTCACACTATTATGTTAGATCCACTATGGACTGGACTCTCACAATATTATGTTAGATCCACTATGGACTGGACTCTCACACTATTATGTTGGATCCACTATGGACTGGACTCTCACTATTATGTTAGATCCACTATGGACTGGACTCTCACAATTTCGCGACGTCGCTTTTTGATCCTTCGATGCATGTGAAGCAGAATTCACCAAGCGTTGGATTGTTCACCTACTAATAGGGAACGTGAGCTGGGTTTAGACCATCGTGAGACAGGTTAGTTTTACCCACATCTGCGGTCCCCTCCAAGGTTTCTCATTGTCCCATTGGGTTGAGTTTTTCCTTGCCCTGATGTGGGATCTGAGCCGAGGATGTCGTTGTGGCTTGTGCAGCCCTTTGAGACTCTTGTGATTTAGGGCTATATAAATAAACATTGATTGATTATCATTGTCCATGTGATGTCAGATGAAACATTATGTTCTTTACAAGTGTATGTAAACGTTTTGACCACGACTGTAATTTAATGTTGTTGTTGTTGTACATATGGGTTGATATTTGTAGCGCTGAAAATGCTTCGAAGTAATTTTACTAGTTTATCATCACTGAAAAGAATGTAAACTCAATATTTTTGCAAGCTTGGACTGAAGCATTACCTTACTTTACATAGAAATCCTTACACAAAGATGTAAGGCGTTTGATAATCCACTTTATGACATACTTGCCAACCTTGAGACCTCTGATTTCGGGAGGTGGGGGGTGGGGGGTGTGGTCGGGGGTGGGGCGGGGCATCGTTGGGGGCGTGGTTAAGAGGGGAGGAGTATATTTACAGCTAGAATTCACCAAATATATATATATATAAGGGAAAAGGGTGGAGTGCCATCTCCGGGTTGGGGAGGAGATCTTGCCCCAAGTGGAGGAGTTCAAGTACCTCGGAGTCTTGTTCACGAGTGAGGGAAGAGTGGATCGTGAGATCGACAGGCGGATCGGTGCGGCGTCTTCAGTAATGCGGACGCTGTATCGATCCGTTGTGGTGAAGAAGGAGCTGAGCCGGAAGGCAAAGCTCTCAATTTACCGGTCGATCTACGTTCCCATCCTCACCTATGGTCATGAGCTTTGGGTTATGACCGAAAGGACAAGATCACGGGTACAAGCGGCCGAAATGAGTTTCCTCCGCCGGGTGGCGGGGCTCTCCCTTAGAGATAGGGTGAGAAGCTCTGTCATCCGGGGGGAGCTTAAAGTAAAGCCGCTGCTCCTCCACATCGAGAGGAGCCAGATGAGGTGGTTCCGGCATCTGGTCAGGATGCCACCCAAGCGCCTCCCTAAGGAGGTGTTTAGGGCATGTCCGACCGGTAGGAGGCCACGAGGAAGACCCAGGGCACGTTGGGAAGACTATGTCTCCCGGCTGGCCTGGGAACGCCTCGGGATCCCCCGGGAGGAGCTGGACGAAGTGGCTGGGGAGAGGGAAGTCTGGGCTTCCCTGCTTAGGCTGCTGCCCCCGCGACCCGACCTCGGATAAGCGGAAGAAGCTGGATGGATGGATGGATGGATGGATATATATATATATATATATATATATATATATATATATATATATATATATATATATATATATATATATGTATGAAATACTTGACTTTCAGTGAATTCTAGCTATATATATATTTATTTATTTTATTATATATATAAATAAAATAAATACTTGAATTTCAGTGTTCATTTATTTACACATACACACACACATAACACTCATCTACTCATTTTTGTACTTGAAAGTACAATGCAATATAATTCCGGGGCAATGGCACCTATCAAATACACAGTAATGAAAACACAGTTGTTCTACTAACTGTACTGTGTGTTATGAGAGTAGAGTATGTGTGTTTGTGTGGCCCTTTAATAGGTGACAGCATGTGAGGTGAGTGACGTCAGTGAGTGTGTGGGCGAGAGAAGAGAGGGAGCGGTAGAGTGAGTGCAGGGAGGGACTAGTTGGTTTTGTGTTGGATTGGCTGTGTGCAAGCAATCAATAAAGCAAGATTTGCAACTATTCGCTGGAATCATCATTCACCCTAAAGACCCACTGCTGGGTAAGGTGAAGGGTGTTGCCCCGAGCATACATCGGCCCTGGAGAAGTGCCTCCCCTGCGCTCTTCGACTACGGTCTAGTTCTTCTGCTTCTCTCCTTGTGTGCGCACACTGGACTCAGGTCCGCATGGAGCTCCGGCTGAATTCCGGGAGATTTTCGGGAGAACATTTCTTCCGGGAGGTTTTCGGGAGAGGCGCTGAATTTCGGGAGTCTCCCGGAAAATCCGGGAGGGTTGGCAAGTATGCTTTATGAGGCTTAATACAAATGACGGGATATCCCACGTTAAGTGTCTGCCTTCATCTCAGTAGACAACCTTGACCAAAAAAAAAGAAGCCACAGGTTTAGATTTCAATACCGTAATTCATTCTTCAATCTTCCCATCAGTCTCCTGAGCAGAAGGTGTGTTGTGGCATGCACGGTGTGGGAAATCACACTTTGGCCATCTGCCCAGACACTCAAACAAAGAATTGACGCAGTGCCCTGTGGGTCTTTACAACGGTGAGCATGGAAGCTTCACAGCCAGGAATGATTACATGTCATCTTCACAACATCCTTCTCTGCCAACCGCCTCTAAAACATCAGGGTTAGCACTGAGACACTTTGATGGTGGTTGGGAGGAGCTTGTTGGTAAAACACAACACAACACAAATTTTGCCCCCTGGAATTGATTCTCTACGTATGATCTTGGCTGTTTAGAAATTATCATTTGGATGCAGAATGTTATTTTTTAGGGATGACAAATTCAGAGATCTATTTTGGCTTTGGATGAGTATTCCAAGGCTATTTGCCAAGTCGCTGACTGGGAGCCAGCACTTTTGACTGACGGTTGCACCTGACCGTGCACAATTCCTGAGATCAGCTACCATCGCCAGCAGCCGCAGCTGTCAACCAATGGAAACCACTTTGTGTGTAGAACAACCCACCCCTATGGCCAACTACCCAATGTTAAAGACTCTCTGTGAGCGTAACCATGCATTCTTATCCTTCCTGTAAGCCACTGTAATAAGATGATGAAGGATGTGGTATCTCACAGCGGGATGGCCACACACACAAGCCAGTGGCTCGGATTTAGGCTGTTACAAGAACCCGAGAGGGTCATCTGACATAATAGTGTAATGCTGTGTTGTCTATTTTCTTACTGTCTGCATCTAAGCCTTGTGTTACATAGAGTCACTTTTGAGGACTCTATTTCTGTTTTTCTTGGAGACGGCTCGATCACAGAAACCCCTTTCCAAAATTCACCCACATTCATTACAAACAACAATCATCATTTATACATTTCTATTTACTGTATGTTACACTTATCCAATTCAATGTTCAGAGATGGAGCATGTTAAAGGGTGATATAGGACGAGAGACAGACTGCAATCTGAACTGATTACGAGTCAGTTTTACGCAGAGGCACACCCAGAAACTTTGGGTCCCACGGAAAAGCTTGCTGTACCTATTTTTTGTGGGGCCCTTGGAGTTGTCCGAAACTGTGCCCTATATACACTGATCCAGATCACTTGGCTGACAATAATAGTTTGCCATGATACAGCTTGGATCATGTGAACCATAGTCAGGCTTGTGTTGAGTTCCTAGGTGACAGCTACTTTACCAGCTATCAAATCCAGTACAACATAGAAAATGGCAATTAGTCCAATCAAAGGACATTGAAGTCCACCCTTCACAAGTGTACTGAAATTGGACTGGCATCCCAGCAAAGGGTTGGCCTCCAGTTAAATATTTCGGCAATGGAAAATCAATAAAATGAGCACCTTAATCAACTGTACCAACCCGGATGTACTGGAAATTCACTTCAATTACTTACATTCAAAAAAAGTTCAGTGTTCAGTTAATTTAACGCAAATAATGTTTTTGGTAGGGGTGTCCCAATATAATTGTTTTTGTTTGTCTTATACGATACGGATATTAGAACCATGAGCATTGACAGATGTCAGGCCTTTACGATATCAGCACAAGTTATAGTACAGTACATATTTTATTATTTTGTACTATGGAATTTTTATTTCACTTGGTCAAGTGTAATTCCTCCAAAAATAATGGTTGGTGTGAAAAACACTAACCTTATGACAGACTTTTTTTGGCCACATTTGTTTGTTAAGTTCCATCCATCCATTTCCTACAGCTTGGGGGGCGGCTTTAGGGGTAACAGACGGACAAGTTTACCCTGGACAATTCGCCACCTCATCGCAGGGCCAGAGTATATTTATAGCTACAATTCACTGAAATACAAATATTTCTTATATATATATATATATATATATATATATATATATATATATAGAGAGTATATTTATAGCTACAATTCACTGAAATACAAGTATTTCTTATATATATATATATATATATATATATATATATATATATATATATATATATATATATATATATATATATATATATATATATATATATATATAAGAAATACTTGTATTTCAGTGAATTGTAGCTATAAATATACTCTGGCCCTGCGATGAGGTGGCGACTTGTCAAGGAAATGCAAATTTTGCATTTCCTTTGGAAATCGAGGTCCCAGAGTCTGGAGGAAGACAGGAGAGGCACAGGATCCACGTTGCCTGAAGTCTAGTGTAAAGTTTCCACCATCAGTGATGGTTTGGGGTGCCATGTCATCTGCTGGTGTCGGTCCACTCTGTTTCCTGAGATCCAGGGTCAATGCAGCCGTCTACCAGCAAGTTTTAGAGCACTTCATGCTTCCTGCTGCTGACCTGCTCTATGGAGATGGAGATTTCAAGTTCCAACAGGACTTGGCGCCTGCACACAGCGCAAAATCTACCCGTGCCTGGTTTACGGACCATGGTATTTCTGTTCTAAATTGGCCCGCCAACTCCCCTGACCTTAGCCCCATAGAAAATCTGTGGGGTATTGTGAAAAGGAAGATGCAGAATGCCAGACCCAAAAACGCAGAAGAGTTGAAGGCCACTATCAGAGCAACCTGGGCTCTCATAACACCTGAGCAGTGCCAGAAACTCATCCACTCCATGCCACGCCGCATTAACGCAGTAATTGAGGCAAAAGGAGCTCCAACCAAGTATTGAGTATTGTACATGCTCATATTTTTCATTTTCATACTTTTCAGTTGGCCAACATTTCTAAAAATCCCTTTTTTGTATTAGCCTTAAGTAATATTCTAATTTTGTGACACACGGAATTTTGGATTTTCATTTGTTGCCACTTCAAATCATCAAAATTAAATGAAATAAACATTTGAATGCATCAGTCTGTGTGCAATGAATAAATATAATGTACAAGTTACACCTTTTGAATGCAATTACTGAAATAAATCAAGTTTTTCAAAATATTCTAATTTACTGGCTTTTACCTGTATATATATATATATATATTTTTTTTTTTTTAAATTTTAATTATATATATATATATATATATATATATATATATATAAATAAAATAAATACTTGAATTTCAGTGTTCATTTATTTACACATATACACACACATAACACTCCTCTACTCATTGTTGTATTTGAAAGTGCAATGCTTGGCAGCCAGTAGTACAGCCTTTGAAGGAGCATAGGTATGGGCAGCATCTGTTAAATTGAATTTGCAGGAAAGGAGTGAGTTTAGGGTTGAATTGTCCATCCTCGTTCTATTCTCTGTCACTCGTCGTCGCCATGACTGCCTCTTCTTCGTTCTGCCGCTTCGTCTCCTTCTTGTTGTGTGTGCATTTGTGCACTCTCCAAAAGCCGTAGATGTTATAACGTGACTGGGCCGGCACGCTGTTTATATGAAGGAAAAACAGCGTCCGTGCGGACCTGGAGGGGGCTGGAAATCGGGAGAAATTCGGGAGAATGGTTGTCCCGGGAGATTTTCGGGAGAGGCACTGAAATTCGGGAGTCTCCCGGAAAATTCGGGAGGGTTGGCAAGTGGGTCCGTCCCCGGCAACGTCCACGCCGCACTCACCCGGAGACCCCGCACCCTTACTCTGCAGGTCGGTGTCCCGGGAGATTTTCGGGAGAGGCACTGAAATTCGGGAGTCTCCCGGAAAATTCGGGAGGGTTGGCAAATGGGTCTGTCCCCGGCAACGTCCACGCCGCACTCACCCGGAGACCCCGGACCCTTACTCTGCAGGTCGGTGTCCCGGGAGATTTTCGGGAGAGGCACTGAAATTCGGGAGTCTCCCGGAAAATTCGGGAGGGTTGGCAAGTGGGTCCGTCCCCGGCAACGTCCACGCCGCACTCACCCGGAGACCCCGCACCCTTACTCTGCAGGTCGAGCATCACTGTACACTCAAAAGATTTGAAAGTTGGACTTTTTATTTGTGTTGCTTGCTGTTTCCAGACTCTTTCTGTTGCCATCAGTGGTGATACTAACACCGTGCACTATACCTCACGTCTAAATGATGTTTTGAGCCCAGCTGTGCCAAATGCATAAACCAGAGATGTCCAAGTCTGGCCTGCATGCTAATTGCCTCTTGCCTATGCAATGTTCCGACAAGACCACCCGTAGTGAGGAGAGTGTGCGTTTCAATAAAGCGTGTCATTATCTCTCCGTCTGTAAGCTACTGCGCCTTTTAAAAGAGAGATGTTAAAATGTCCTCCAAGAGAGGCCAGATGATTGATGTTGTGAACATTGCTGGATGTGAGCTCTTGTTTTTTTGTTTTGCCTGTGTTTACACAGCATATATTTAGACTAGACAGTTATTTAAGTTCGCCCCTGCCCGTTTTGCAGGCATAAGGAAGACTTGGGAGTAATGCATGAATGGAGTTAGGTGGCGCTGGATGAAAATATTTTCCTCCTTTTCTGACAAATCCTCTTTGGCCCTGGGTTTTTCCCTTGTGCCAGGGCTTGCTGAGAGGGGTCTGAGTTAAACCAACAACGGGGCTACTTGATGAAAGAGGCGAGCAGCAGGGGGAAAGACATAAAGTCAGTCATTCCTGATGACTCTATCTATGGTTTTCCCTTTTTTCTCTGGTGTACAAAACCCCTTTTAGAATGTAAACTTCACCACAGGGTGCTGATGATATTTGACATGGCCGAGCCGCACCGAGTAGGACCTTTCATAACATGGACCGATACTGCATTTGCTTGTTGATTCAACAGCCTTGGGAATATGTAAAATAGAGTTACAATTAATACAATTGAACACAGAAAAAGAACCATGACAAAAAATAAGATGACGTCATTCAAAAGCTTGCATGCAATTGTCTCAGTCGATGCGGCAGGGCTGCGAGCCACTCAAGGAACTCTTTCTGGGGAAATCTAGTCCGTCTGGTTTTTCCATTCGTGATATCTGTCACAAAGGAAGAAAAATGTCTCCACCCGCCAACTTGAGTGACCCAGAACTTGACTGATAACCCAGGGTGTGGCTTGGTCTAGGAAAGGAAACGTTTCCCCTATTTGTCGTTGCAGTATGATATGAATGTGTTTGATTCAGGCCCCTTCTATCCAGGGTGAATCCCACATAACCTTATCCCTGTCCACACACACACACACACACACAATTGTTGTTTATGACCCCCTCCCCCTCCGTCCGCCGGCGCACGTCATAGTCACCTCCAGTGTTGCTTTGTGTGCAAGTTCTTAAATTAAATGTAACTTATCTGTGTCATGATCCGTAGTCCGGATCATGTTTTGTTATGTTCTGTTAGATTTGGACTCCAATAGTCCCTGTTTTTGTGCACCCTTGTTTGTTTTAGTTACCATGGTTACCGTATTTTCCGCACTATTAGCCGCACCTAAAAACCACAAATTTTCTCAAAAGCTGACAGTGCGCCTTTTAACCCGGTGCGCTTTATATATGGATACATATTAAGATTCATTTTCATAAAGTTTCGATCTCGCAACTTCGGTAAACAGCCGCCATCTTTTTTCCCGGTAGAACAGGAAGCGCTTCTTCTTCTACGCAAGCAACCGCCAAGGTAAGCACCCGCCCCCATAGAACAGGAAGCGCTTCTTCTTCTACTGTAAGCAACCACCCGCCCGCGTAGAAGAAGAAAAAGCGCGCGGATATCACCGTACGTTTCATTTCCTTTGTGTGTTTACATCTGTAAAGACCACAAAATGGCTCCTACTAAGCGTCAGGGATCCGGTTCATGAAAAGACGCAATCTCTCCATCCACACACGGATTACTATTTCACAGCAACTGATATTCCTGTGAAACGCACTGTGGATACAACGGGAGCACGTACGGTGAATATTCGCACCACAGGGAATGAGAAGTCATCCTTCACTGTGGTTCTAGCTTGCCATGCTAATGGCCAGAAACTTCCACCCATGGTGATATTCAAAAGGAAGACCTTGCCAAAAGAGACCTTTCCAGCCGGCGTCATCATAAAAAGCTAACTCGAAGGGATGGATGAAGAAAAGATGAGCGAGTGGTTAAGGTAAGTTTAAGTTTACGCGAAGAGGCCGGGTGGCTTTTTTCACGCAGCTCTGTCCATGTTGATATACGTATGTTTGTGATTGCACATTTGCGTACATTTTGGGAGTGAACAGAGTTGTTAGAACGCTGGTTTTTAATATATTATTAAAGTTTGACTGACCTATCTGACTGTTTTTTTGACATTCCTTTAGCGCAGTTAGATGCGGCTTACAACACCGGGCGGCTTATAGGTGGACAAAGTTTTGAAATATGCCGTTCATTGAAGGCGCGGCTTTTAACCCAGGGCGCCTTATGGTGCGGAAAATACGGTACTTATTATTTCCACCTGTCTCTGATTAGTGTTCAGAATCAGGATACTTTTATTGTCATTGTATGGAAACAACGAAATTGGACAGCAATCCAGCTCAGTGCTTTTAAAACAAACCTACATAACATAGTCTTAAAGGGGAACATTATCACAATTTCAGAGGGGTAAAAACCATTAAAAATCAGTTCCCAGTGGCTTATTTTATTTTTCGAAGTTTTTTTTCAAAATGTTACCCATCACGCAATATCCCTAAAATAAGCTTCAAAGTGCCTGATTTTAACCATCGTTATATACACCCGTCCATTTTCCTGTGACGTCACATAGTGATGCCGACACAAACAAACATGGCGGATAGAACAGCAAGTTTATAGCGACATTAGCTCGGATTCAGACTCGGATTTCAGCGGCTTAAGCGATTCAACAGATTACGCATGTATTGAAACGGATGGTTGTAGTGTGGAGGCAGGTAGCGAAAACGAAATTGAAGAAGAAACTGAAGCTATTGAGCCATATCGGTTTGAACCGTATGCAAGCGAAACCGACGAAAACGACACGACAGCCAGCGACACGGGAGAAAGCGAGGACGAATTCGGCGATCGCCTTCTAACCAACGATTGGTATGTGTTTGTTTGGCATTAAAGGAAACTAACAACTATGAACTAGGTTTACAGCATATGAAATACATTTGGCAACAACATGCACTTTGAGAGTGCAGACAGCCCAGTTTTCATCAATTAATATATTCTGTAGACATACCCTCATCCGCTCTCTTTTCCTGGGGGTCTGGCGGCAGATTTCTTTGACTTTATTGTTGGAAATGCATCTGCTTTGAGTATCGCAGGATATCCACACATTCTTGCCATCTCTGTCGTAGCATAGCTTTCGTCGGTAAAGTGTGCGGAACAAACGTCCAATTTCTTGCCACTTTCACATCTTTGGCCCACTGGTGCAACTTGAATCCGTCCCTGTTCGTGTTGTTACACCCTCCGACAACACACCGACGAGGCATGATGTCTCCAAGGTACGGAAAACAGTCGAAAAAACGGAAAATAACAGAGCTGATTTGACTCGGTGTTTGAGAAAATGGCGGATTGCTTCCCGATGTGACGTCACGTTGTGACGTCATCGCTCCGAGAGCAAATAATAATAGAAAGGCGTTTAATTCGCCATAATTCGCCCATTTAGAGTTTGGAAATCGGTTAAAAAAATATATGGTCTTTTTTCTGCAACATCAAGGTATATATTGACGCTTACATAGGTCTGGTGATAATGTTCCCCTTTAAGACAACAACAATAATAAAACAATTTAAAATTTAAAAACATAATAAAATGTTAAAAAAAACATATTGCACAGTAGATCTTTATCAGAGGTAAGCAAGTAATAAAGTGGTGAGTGTTCAGGTAAGTGCAGAGTTTAGGGCAATAACAGCTCTAGGATAGAAACTGTTTTTCAGTCTATTTGTCCTTGCTTTGATGGTCGTATAGCGCCTCCCTTTGGGCAAGAATTCAAGCCAGTGGTGACCTGGGTGGGATGAGTCCTTGAGGATGCTGTTTGCACTCCTGTTGCAGTGTCTCTTATACAGGTCCTCTAGAGATGTAAGAGGACATGCATTGATCTTCTGGGCTGCGTTTATGACCCCCTGTAATCTCTTTCTCTCTGCCACCGTGCAGCTAGAAAACCACACAGAGATGCCGTAAGTCAGTATTGACTCAACAGAGCAGCGATAGAAGGACAGGAGTAGGTTATCAGCCAGATCTATTTTCCTCAGCCTTCTCAGAAAATACAGTCTTTGCTGACCTTTTTTTCTGGAGTGCAGTGGTGTTGCTTACCCAGGTCATGTTGCTTTAGATGTTCACGCCCAAGAACTTGCACTCTGAGACCCTTTCCACCTCCTCTCCCATGATGTAGATGGGCTGGATGGGCTCAGGGATTTTTTCCCCCTGAAATCAACAATCCTCCATGGGATTGAGAATGAGGTTGTTTTTTGCATAGTGGTCTGACAGTTTGCCCGCTCACCTGCTTCCCGAGCACTAATCAGAGGCATTATTTAAGCCTGCCTTTGCCGGTCAGTCGGCCTGGCGTCATTGTTTGCTTCATGCAGTCTTCTACGTAAGTTTTGTTTGTTCATGCCACAGTTAGTGAATATTCCTTGTCCGTAGTCCATGCTAAATAGTAGCATTAGCTTCGAGTGCAACTTGTTTTCCGTTTTTTGTACTACTTTGATATTTTGAGGAATAAATCATGTTCCTACCTGCACTGTTACGGCTCAGGCTCCTGCCAACGCCGCTCATCCGTCTGTGCGCACCTCGGGACACGCCCACGGGTGCGCACATCCAGGGACGCGCCGCGCACGTTCCCGCCCTGCAGCAGCCACCAGCTGCAATCACTCACCGGCAATCTACACTCCTGGGTCTGATGAGGGCAGGCTCAATAAAGGACCAGTGGACCCAAGGATCGGCGCGGGAACTTAGCTTTCTCATGGTGCACCGTAAGCAACAAGCTTTATGCTATATTCGTGTTTCCTCTCCGTGCCTTGATTTGTCCCTTGTCTTCTCCCGTGTCCCCGCAGTACCCTCCGTCGCCTGGAAAGTGAGCCTGTGCGTCTCATTTTCCCCTGGATCTCCCTCTGGACTCTGACTGCTTCCTTCGTTCCTCGACCTCTTGCTCGCCCCTGGATTCCGACACCTCTCTCTCTCCCCGGATAACCTGCCTGCCCCATGGACTTCCTCGTATCTCGTTCAACACGTTGGTAACACTCACTTCAGTTAACTACACACATAGTCTTACACCACACACTCTTGTATTCTAGTTCACACTCCATTTCCTTAGTTTATTAAATTAGTATTGTTTGTTATTATTATATATATATTGAATATATATATATATATATATATATATAATAAATTGTACATACTGCCCCCTGGTGTCTGTTTGCCGTCACCTCTCTCAGTAAACACAACATGCACGCTTTGTCCGGAGTGGTCCGCCTGCATCCCGGGAGAACGAACCCCGCAGTAAGCTGCGAAAACCCCGTCCTGACAATCGGAATAATATCCAGTGTTGTGGTATTTCAATTAACTGGAATCCAGTGTGCTGTGGGGCCCTATTGTAGTGAATCACACCCGAGACATCGTAAATTAATCAAATCTTTAATGGACACGTGAAAGTAAACAATGTGATAAATAACATTTTACATCAATCAATCTAGGGATCTAGATATCTGGTAAGGACACTTCTCACTCTTTTGCCTTCACCTTCATTGTCCATTCCTTTTTGGTGACTTTATATACTCTGGACCTAGACGTTGAGTCCGCGACATACATGGCGGACAATAACTGATCCAGTCTGCTTTGCCAGTTTTCCGTAGTCTTCCCTCGGCGGCCAGGTAGTACAAAACACATGCTACCTTTTTTTATGACATCCACGGGAGCCCGCATTCTTGTTGTCTCTTCTTTCGACAAATGAACAAAGTTTTTCGGTAAGTAGAATCACAGCTGACCTGGACATTGGAAAGTTCTCTTGCCGTCTGAGAAGTGTTGTATCCCAAATAACTGCAATCGCTTTCTCTTAAGGTATTCATGTGTGATTACCACAAGGGTCTGTACAGACGAAAGGAGAAACACGGGCATGTCTGGATGACTCGCTTCCATATTTCCAGTGGTTAGTGCCAAGATACGAAACCGATTTTTAGTATGAAGCTGGCTTTCTGGCGGTCACTTCCTCTCCGATGTCATGATCCGTGGTCCGGTGTTTTCGGTTAGTTTTGGACACCTTGAGTCCTCCGAGTTGGTTACCATGGCTACCTATTATTTTCACCTGCCTCTTGTGTTCGGGACATTCACCTGCTGCTGATCAGAGACATTATTTAAGCCTGCCTTTGCCAGTCAGTCGGTCTGGCTTCTTTGTTTGCCTCATGCCTTGCCACGTAAGTCTTGTTAGTTTCATGCCACGGTTCTCTGAGTATTGCTTGTCCATGGCTTCTGTTTCCTGCGCTAAGTTTTTGTGCTTTAGCTCCAAGTGCGATCAGCGCGTTGTGCCTTCACCTTGTGTTCCTTTTTGTTTGTACCTCTTTGAGTTTTGGATAATTAAATCATGTTCCTACCTGCAAGTCCTGTCCAGAGTCGTCCGTTTGCATCCTGGGAGAACGAACCGCGCAGTGAGCCGCAACCATACTTGCCAACCCTCCCGGATTTTCCGGGAGACTCCCGAAATTCAGCGCCTCTCCCGAAAACCTCCCGGGACAAATTTTCTCCCGGAAATCTCCCGAAATTCAGGCGGAGCTGGAGGCCACGCCCCCTCCAGCTCAATGCGGACCTGAGTGACGTGTTGACAGCCTGTTCACACGTCCGCTTTCCCATAATATAAACAGCTAATGATGGAGGGCGAGTTCTTGGTTTCTTATGTGGGTTTATTGTTAGGCAGTTTCATTAACGTCCTCCCAGCGCGGTAACAACAAACAACAACAGCAGTCAAGTTTTCGTCTACCTACCATAAAGCAGTTCGTCTGCCGTAAACAGCAATGTTGTGACACTTTTAAACAGGACAATACTGCCATCTACTGTACATGCATATGTGACCCACCCATAATGTGTCACATTTTTTGTGTTGATTTATTTATTTTATTTTGTGGTTTGAATTCGTTTTTGGAGCTGTCATTACACATTTATCAGTATTCACATTGGTCAGTAGGGGGCAGTAGGGTGTTTCTTCCCAATTGAATGCTATCACCTGCAGACCGGAAGTGTCTTGTCATTCTGATGAGAGCGACCAGTCTGTGATCAATTGAAACGTCCTGTGTGCTTTTTCCTCCTGTATAACAGGTTAGTTTTGGTGAATCAACTCACTGAATAAAATCCATGTGATCTTTATAAGTTTAAGTACACATTCTGATGGTGGAGCCTAACTCTAAAGTGTTTGTGAGTTGTAGTTTGTATTTGTGAATGAAGCCAGTGCACAGCTGCAGTAATCAATACAAAAAGGCGACGTGAGTGCGCAATGTTTATATAGGAACTTCTGATCCTAATTCAGACTCCCAAATTAATAATAATAATAATAATAACTGGGATTTATATAGCGCTTTTCTAAGTACCCAAAGTCGCTTTACACGTGGAACCAATCATTCATTCACACCTGGTGGTGGTAAGCTACTTTCATAGCCACAGCTGCCCTGGGGTAGACTGACAGAAGCGTGGCTGCAATTTGCGCCAACGGCCCCTCCGACCACCACCTATCATTCATCATTCAGTTCACCGGTGTGAGTGGCACCGGGGGCAAAGGGTGAAGTGTCCCGCCCAAGGACACAACGGCAGCGATTTTTGGATGGTAAGAGGCAGGGAGCGAACCTGCAACCCTCAGGTTTCTGGCACGGTTGCTCTACCCACTACGCCATGCCCCCATGAGCTCCCGTTTTCTTATTGATTTTATAATGTATATTTGTATAATGTGTGTGTTCTGAAATAGTGACAGAGAATAGAACAAGGATGGACAATTCAACCCTTAGCTCAACAATGAGTAGATGAGTGTTATGTGTGTATATACTGTATGTGTAAATAAATGAACACTGAAATTCAAGTATTTCTTTTATTTATATATATATATATGTATATATGTAATAAAATATATATATTGCTAGAATTCACTGAAAGTCAAGTATTTCTTATATATATATATATATATATATATCTTAACCACGCCCCCAACCACGCCCCCGCCCCACCCTCGACCACGCTCCCCACCCCCCACCCCCCACCTCCTGAAATCGGAGGTCTCAAGGTTGGCAAGTATGGCCGCAACCAAACCGTGACATCCTAAGTCAGTTTGCAAACGTTTGATGAGTCCATACAAAGCTAAGAGCCGGAGATTCAAGAAATACATGGCGCACTTACTTGTGTAAAAAAAATATCCAAGGAGGGGAACCTTAAACGACGGTCTGGTGTGGCTGAAACGGGGCTTAGGCTAAATAATTATTCGTTTAAGAAGTTATCCGGGTTAATGTAGACAGGGCCTCAGGCAGAATGCGAGCGAGTATCATCCAGCTATTAGACAATATTAACCTACAAAACAACTTTCTAGTCAGTGTGGTTTAAAGTCGGAAAAAAGTGGAAGCAAAGCGACCACCCAGTGTTTCAACACGGCCGCAGGGAACGACGCAACCTTTGAAAAAGACGAATCACGTCCTTGCGACGGCCAAGACGATAGGAACGTAAATCTTGTTTGGAAAAGAAATAACAGAAAAAGAGTTGATTTCGCGCCACTACAACACTCATGCGATTCCCATGAAAGCATCAGGCACAAACACATCCGTGTACTGAGACGTGGTATTTGTTTTCCTTGAAGCACACCACCATATTGCACCGCGCCACGCTCAGTGAGGCGTGACAGAAAATACATATGATTTTATTTCTCTGATCAGAGGTCTCGAGGTGATTTCTATTTTTGCATATGGAACTCATCAAAACTGAATGACATGTTAATGCGAGGATTGCTCAGCTGGAAAGTTGTTTTTAAATCCGAGACCATTGAAGGAGCATGATGTAACAAAATATCCGCCGTGGAGAACTTTAAACGTTTTTGCCTGTGGAACAAAAAAAACGAGCAGACCTGCATCTCTGTTGGTCTGATAGTCATCAGGACGTAAATGTACTGGGAGATTTGGAGCATTACAACGGAGCCTTGTGTCAACCCGAGGTTACGGAGAGGTGTCTTGGTTTGCTGCAATCGCATCACACACTTTGAAGGTCGCAACTTGGTGGTCCGCATGTAGCCTACTGAGGTTGGCGTGCGACTGAGATGCAACTGAGACGCCAAGAAAACGGAAATGCTGATTATCGGTCCTGCTAGACACCGACACCTATTTAATAATACCACCTTAACTTTTGACAACCAAACAATTACACAAGGCGACTCGGTAAAGAATCTGGGTATTATCTAAAGAGTGGTCAAGACGGCTCAGAAGATCATCGGCCGCCCTCTCCCCTCTCTGACGGACAGCTACACCTCCCGCTGCCTCAACAGAGCCAGTGCCATCATCAAGGACAGCACCCACCCTGGCTCTGACCTGTTCCACCTGCTGCCCTCTGGGAAGCGCTACAGGTGCATTAAAACCAAAACAAACAGGCTAAAGAACAGCTTCTTCCCCAGGGCCATAACCATCCTGAACGGACTGCCCCATTGTCCCTCATAACTGCCTTCTCTTCGGTGCAATAACCCATTCCACCAACCACCCTGTTTTTGTTTTGTTTTTTCATGTATATATTCATTTCACACCATATTCATTGCACTTCTATATTTTTTATATTTTTATATATTTGCACACTGTTTTTCTAGCATGCACACATCGCACTGTATGGAATGGCCTCAATCTCGTTACCTTGCGTAATGACAATAAAGCTGATTCTGATTCTGATTCTGATCTTCGACCCAACTCTCTCCTTTGAGTCACACATTAAGAGTGTCACTAAAACGGCCTTCTTTCATCTCCGTAATATCGCTAAAATTCGTTCCATTTTGTCCACTAGCGACGCTGAGATCATTATTCATGCGTTCGTTACGTCTCGTCTCGATTACTGTAACGTATTATTTTCGGGTCTCCCTATGTCTAGCATTAAAAGATTACAGTTGGTACAAAATGCGGCTGGTAGACTTTTGACAAAAACAAGAAACTGTATATACCTTTATATACTTATAAACATACCTATACTGGCTCACCTGCACTTTCTTCCTGTGAACTGACTTTAAGGTTTTACTACTTACGTATAAAATACTACACGGTCTAGCTCCATCCTATCTTGCCGATTGTATTGTACCATATGTCCCGGCAAGAAATCTGCGTTCAAAGAACTCCGGCTTATCAGTGATTCCCAGAGCCCAAAAAAAGTCTGCCGGCTTTAGAGCGTTTTCTATTCGGGCTCCAGTACTATGGAATGCCCTCCCGGTAACAGTTAGAGATGCTACCTCAGTAGAAGCATTTAAGTCCTATCTTAAAACTCATTTGTATACTCTAGCCTTTAAATAGACCCCCTTATGAGACCAGTTGATCTGCCGTTGGTTGATCCATGGTCCGGTGGCCATGGATGAAGTGCTGGCTTTCCAGAGTCGGGACCCGGGGTGGACCGCTCGCTTATGCATCGGTTGGGGACATCTCTGCACTGCTGACCCGTCACCGCTCGGGATGGTCTCCTGCTGGCCCCACTATGGACTGGACTCTTACTATTATGTTAGATCCACTATGGACTAGACTCTCACTATTATGTTAGATCCACTATGGACTAGACTCTCACTATTATGTTAGATCCACTATGGACTGGACTCTCACTATTATGTTAGATCCACTATGGACTGGACTCTCACTATTATGTTGGATCCACTATGGACTGGACTCTCACTATTATGTTAGATCCACTATGGACTGGACTCTCACTATTATGTTAGATCCACTATGGACTGGACCCTCACTATTATGTTAGATCCACTATGGACTGGACTCTCACTATTATGTTAGATCCACTATGGACTGGACTCTCACTATTATGTTAGATCCACTATGGACTGGACTCTCACTATTATGTTGGATCCACTATGGACTGGACTCTCACTATTATGTTAGATCCACTATGGTCTGGACTCTCACTATTATGTTAGATCCACTATGGACTAGACTCTCACTATTATGTTAGATCCACTATGGACTGGACTCTCACTATTATGTTAGATTCACTATGGACTGGACTCTTACTATTATGTTAGATCCACTATGGACTGGACTCTCACTATTATGTTAGATCCACTATGGACTGGACTCTCACTATTATGTTGGATCCACTATGGACTGGACTCTCACTATTATGTTAGATCCACTATGGACTGGACCCTCACTATTATGTTAGATCCACTATGGACTGGACTCTCACTATTATGTTAGATCCACTATGGACTGGACTCTCACTATTATGTTAGATCCACTATGGACTGGACTCTCACTATTATGTTAGATTCACTATGGACTGGACTCTCACTATTATGTTAGATCCACTATGGACTGGATTCTCACTATTATGTTAGATCCACTATGGACTGACTCTCACTATTATGTTGGATCCACTATGGACTGGACTCTCACTATTATGTTAGATCCACTATGGACTGGACCCTCACTATTATGTTAGATCCACTATGGACTGGACTCTCACTATTATGTTAGATCCACTATGGACTGGACTCTCACTATTATGTTAGATCCACTATGGACTGGACTCTCACTATTATGTTGGATCCACTATGGACTGGACTCTCACTATTATGTTAGATCCACTATGGACTGGACTCTCACTATTATGTTGGATCCACTATGGACTGGACTCTCACTATTATGTTAGATCTACTATGGACTGGACCCTCACTATTATGTTAGATCCACTATGGACTGGACTCTCACTATTATGTTAGATCCACTATGGACTGGACTCTCACTATTATGTTAGATCCACTATGGACTGGACTCTCACTATTATGTTAGATCCACTATGGACTGGACTCTCACTATTATGTTGGATCCACTATGGACTGGACTCTCACTATTATGTTGGATCCACTATGAACTGGACTCTCACTATTATGTTTGATCCACTATGGACTGGACTCTCACTATTATGTTGGATCCACTATGGACTGGACCCTCACTATTATGTTTGATCCACTATGGACTGGACTCTCACTCTTATGTTAGATCTGCTATGGACTGGACTTTCACACTATTATGTTAGATCCACTATGGACTGGACTCTCACTATTATGTTGGATCCACTATGGACTGGACTCTCACTATTATGTTAGATCCACTATGGACTGGACTCTCACTATTATGTTAGATCCACTATGGACTGGACCCTCACTATTATGTTAGATCCACTATGGACTGGACTCTCACTATTATGTTAGATCCACTATGGACTGGACTCTCACTATTATGTTAGATCCACTATGGACTGGACTCTCACTATTATGTTGGATCCACTATGGACTGGACTCTCACTATTATGTTAGATCCACTATGGTCTGGACTCTCACTATTATGTTAGATCCACTATGGACTAGACTCTCACTATTATGTTAGATCCACTATGGACTGGACTCTCACTATTATGTTAGATTCACTATGGACTGGACTCTTACTATTATGTTAGATCCACTATGGACTGGACTCTCACTATTATGTTAGATCCACTATGGACTGGACTCTCACTATTATGTTGGATCCACTATGGACTGGACTCTCACTATTATGTTAGATCCACTATGGACTGGACCCTCACTATTATGTTAGATCCACTATGGACTGGACTCTCACTATTATGTTAGATCCACTATGGACTGGACTCTCACTATTATGTTAGATCCACTATGGACTGGACTCTCACTATTATGTTAGATTCACTATGGACTGGACTCTCACTATTATGTTAGATCCACTATGGACTGGATTCTCACTATTATGTTAGATCCACTATGGACTGACTCTCACTATTATGTTGGATCCACTATGGACTGGACTCTCACTATTATGTTAGATCCACTATGGACTGGACCCTCACTATTATGTTAGATCCACTATGGACTGGACTCTCACTATTATGTTAGATCCACTATGGACTGGACTCTCACTATTATGTTAGATCCACTATGGACTGGACTCTCACTATTATGTTGGATCCACTATGGACTGGACTCTCACTATTATGTTAGATCCACTATGGACTGGACTCTCACTATTATGTTGGATCCACTATGGACTGGACTCTCACTATTATGTTAGATCTACTATGGACTGGACCCTCACTATTATGTTAGATCCACTATGGACTGGACTCTCACTATTATGTTAGATCCACTATGGACTGGACTCTCACTATTATGTTAGATCCACTATGGACTGGACTCTCACTATTATGTTAGATCCACTATGGACTGGACTCTCACTATTATGTTGGATCCACTATGGACTGGACTCTCACTATTATGTTGGATCCACTATGAACTGGACTCTCACTATTATGTTTGATCCACTATGGACTGGACTCTCACTATTATGTTGGATCCACTATGGACTGGACCCTCACTATTATGTTTGATCCACTATGGACTGGACTCTCACTCTTATGTTAGATCTGCTATGGACTGGACTTTCACACTATTATGTTAGATCCACTATGGACTGGACCCTCACTATTATGTTAGATCCACTATGGACTGGACTCTCACTATTATGTTAGATCCACTATGGACTGGACTCTCACTATTATGTTAGATCCACTAAGGACTGGACTCTCACTATTATGTTGGATCCACTATGGACTGGACTCTCACTATTATGTTAGATCCACTATGGACTGGACTCTCACTATTATGTTAGATCCACTATGGACTGGACTCTCACTATTATGTTAGATTCACTATGGACTGGACCCTCACTATTATGTTGGATCCACTATGGACTGGACTCTCACTATTATGTTAGATACACTATGGACTGGACCCTCACTATTATGTTAGATCCACTATGGACTTGACTCTCACTATTATGTTAGATCCACTATGGACTGGACTCTCACTATTATGTTAGATCCACTATGGACTGGACTCTCACTATTATGTTAGATTCACTATGGACTGGACTCTCACTATTATGTTAGATTCACTATGGACTGGACTCTCACTATTATGATAGATCCACTATGGACTGGACTCTCACTATTATGTTGGATCCACTATGGACTGGACTCTCACTATTATGTTAGATCCACTATGGACTGGACTCTCACTATTATGTTAGATGCACTATGGACTGGACTCTCACTATTATGTTGGATCCACTATGGACTGGACTCTCACTATTATGTTAGATCCACTATGGACTGGACCCTCACTATTATGTTAGATCCACTATGGACTGGACTCTCACTATTATGTTAGATCCACTATGGACTGGACTCTCACTATTATGTTAGATCCACTATGGACTGGACTCTCACACTATTATGTTAGATCCACTATGGACTGGACTCTCACTATTATGTTAGATCCACTATGGACTGGACTTTCACAATATTATGTCAGACCCACTCGACGTCCATTGCATCCGGTCTCCCCCAGAGGGGGGTGGGGGGTCACCCACATCTGCGGTCCTCTCCAAGGTTTCTCATAGTCATTCACACTGACATCCCACTGAGTTGTGAGTTTTTCCTTGCCCTTATGTGGGATCTGAGCCGAGGATGTCGTTGTGGCTTGTGCAGCCCTTTGAGACACTTGTGATTTAGGGCTGTATAAATAAACAATGATTGATTGATTGATTGAGATGCCTTTGTTGGTCGTGTTTCATTCACTCAACAGCCGCCTAAATGAATAGGTTTACGTTCCCTGAAACGTATATGGTGAGCATATTTTTGTGGCTCACTGATATAGCACGCACTTGTCTCGCCGCATCTTACCGAATGAAATACCACCCAGTTTAAGAATATGTTTAGAATTAGGGTTGTACGGTATACCGGTATTGGTATAGTACCGCGATACTAATGAATCATATTCGGTACTATCATCATCGGTGGTCACTCGAATGAGTATGACGATCCTCCTGGTAGGGGTGTATCCCTTTATGGAGGATGCCTGTGCGTGACTTTGTTTTACGTGGGGAGACTGGTGCACAGACAGTCACCACACGACCCTTGACAGAATCGGTGTCAGGGTCCAGTGGCATGGAGTCCAAGACGACTGGGGACCCTTTTCTGCTGCAGCCTTCTTCTGCCATCGCAGCCGTTGTGGTAGGTCTTAAATCTACCGTCTTCCGCCTGCTCCGCCATTGAGGTCTTCCCCGTATCCCTGGCGAGGGAGGCAGTCAGGTACTAGGGCTTTGCCAAGGGCCACCTGGGGTAACAGTAGTAAAGGGGTTAACCTCCTAGTGCCCCAAGACCCCCATAGAGGAGCCTCCACTTTAACGTCATGTCGTCACGTCGTGTCATTGCTGGTTTATGAGCAGAGGAGCATGTTCGGCAGCGCACACACACGGAGTACTTACAAGCAGACACAGTGTGTGGACGGAAAAGGGAGAACGGACGCATTTTGGCTTAAAAACTAACAATAAAGGTGAAGTTATAACACTGAAACACCCTCACACTGCAAAAAGTCAGTGTTCAAAAACAAGAAAAAAAAAATACAAAAAATGAGGGGTATTTTATTTGAACTAAGCAAAATTATCTGCCAAAAGAATAAGAAAATGTGGCTTGTCAAGACTTTCCAAAACAAGTAAAATTAGCTAACCTCAATGAACCCAAAAATACCTTAAAATAAGTATATTCTCACTAATAACAAGTGCACTTTTCTTGGTAGAAAAAAAAATATGTTGAAAAATATTCTTAAATTAAGTAAATGCTAGTGCCATTATCTTGACATAATGATATGCGCTCGGCATTACATTTACTTATACTAAAAACTAATTTATTGTTCTTAATGGAAAGGCAACTGTCATGTCTGTGTAATCATGTTTTGTTTTAAGTCATGTTTTGTTTAGTTTCTGTCTTTTCACTCCCTTGTCTTGTTTGCATGATTACCCATTAGTTTCACCTGTTCCACGTTTGGACTCATTGTGCACTCTTGATTGTCACCATAGCAACCCAGTAGTTTTCACCTGTCACGTCACGCACCTGTTTCACGTCTTGAGTCACGCACCTGTTTTTGTTAATCATGTCTGTAGTATTTAAGTTCAGTGTTTTTCAGTTTGTCTTTCTGACGACCTCTCCACATTTATGCTCAACACATTTCTAACTCCTTTTCATGTCCATCGTTCACGCTGCATCCTTTTTTGTCCATGCCAAGTAAGTTTTCTTTATTCAAGCCATAGTTTGCAAGTTTTGTTTAATTGTTCATAGTTTCTGCCCTTGTGAAAGTTTTGTGTTTATAGTCAAGTTTTGTCCTTCCGCCCTTGTGCGCGCTTTTCGTTTATTCCTTTTTTTGATAGTTTAAATAAATCATGTACCTTCATTCCCGTCTCGCCCGTGCCAACTTTCCGCTGCATCCCGGAAAAGCAAACACCCAAGATCAAGTCATGACAGCAACAAGGCAACCGCTTGTTACTCTCGGGGTCTCCTAGCCGCTCAGGCTAATCATATTGTCTAAAAATGCATTTTTCCATGGATAACATGACATCATCGCGCCAAGTGCGTGCTCTTTCAGTCAATTAGTGCGCATATATACAGCCCGGCCCCCGGCCAAAATTTTTTTAATTGTAATTTTGAAGAATTTATCTGAATGTGCATGAACTATTTCTGTTCAAAATTGTTAGAAATGTCAAATGTTTAAATATTAACTGTCAGTTTACTGTACTGTGCCAACTGTACTACTATATGAGTACCTATTTTCTGTTGTTTCATTGAAAATAAAACAGCAAAGTCCATTTGGCTGTCATCTGTTTTAATTATGAGACACAATTGTGTCAAAGTCATGATTTTTTTTTTTCATGCTTGAAATAAGAAATTATGACTTTAAAAAAGTAGTTTTATACTTGTGAGTGTTGATGACACAGCTTTGCAACACTTGATATTCTAGTTTCAAGCATGTTTTACTCAATATAGGTCATCAAATCTCAGCAACAAGCTGTAATATCTTACTGAGATCATTTAGGACCAAAACCCTTAAAACAAGTAAAACACTCTAACATAAAATCTGCTTAGTGGGAAGAATTATCTTATCAGACAGAAAATAAGCAAATATCACCCTTATTTGAGATATTTCATCTTACTTAGATTTCAGTTTTTGCAGTGTTCTCACTGATATTAACCCCGGGATGTATGAGACATATACTGATCTTTTACGTTGCTATGAAAGAACACTTGCCAGTCCAAACCAGATGATGCAACATACTGTACATGCTTTCTATTTTAATGTGTTGTCTCTGTATTGCTCTGACAGTAGCATACAGGAAACAAGAGCAGAGCAGTTTGCAGAAATGGTAATCAACCCTCTAAAATCCCTGGTAAGTGCATCCCTGCTTGACTGCTTGCTGATGTGTAACATTCTGAAAAACTCAGAATTGAACATATTATTGCAGAATAATCCATTATCATTATTAATCTGATGACACATTTTAACACCGTTAAAGGGGAACATTATCACCAGACCTATGTAAGCGTCAATATATACCTTGATGTTGCAGAAAAAAGACCATATATTTTTTTAACCGATTTCCGAACTCTAAATGAGTGAATTTTGGCGAATTAAACGCCTTTCTAATATTCGCTCTCGGAGCGATGACGTCACAACGTGGCGTCACATCGGGAAGCAATCCGCCATTTTCTCAAACACCGAGTCAAATCAGCTCTGTTATTCTCCGTTTCTTCGACTGTTTTCCGTACCTTGGAGACATCATGCCTCGTCGGCAGAGGTGGGTAGAGTAGCCAGAAATTGTACTCAAGTAAGAGTACTGTTAATTTAGAGATTTATTACTCAAGTAAAAGTAAGGAGTAGTCACCCAAATATTTACTTGAGTAAAAGTAAAAAGTATGTTGTGAAAAAACTACTCAAGTACTGAGTAACTGATGAGTAACATACACACACATATCATATATATATATATATATATATATATATATATATATATATATATATGTATGTGTGGGGAAAAAAAATCACAAGACTATTTCATCTCTACAGGCCTGTTTCATGAGGGGGGGTACCCTCAATCGTCAGGAGATTTTAATGGGAGCATTCGCATACCATGGTTTATATAGGGCACAGAGTGGGTGGGTACAGGCTGGCCTAGGGGCGTGGTGATTGGCTCATGTGTTACCTAGGAGGTGTTTCCGTCTATGGCGGCATGTTGTTACAATTTCGCTGCGCTTGTTGAGGGATGACAGGTCTGGACGGTAAATAATAAACAGTTTCTCTTTCAAGCATAGGTTGCATCTTTTATTACCACTATTGTAAGGTGTGCTGGATGCAAGAATTTGCCATGTT
Organism: Nerophis lumbriciformis; assembly: GCF_033978685.3. Taxonomy (NCBI): domain Eukaryota; kingdom Metazoa; phylum Chordata; class Actinopteri; order Syngnathiformes; family Syngnathidae; genus Nerophis; species Nerophis lumbriciformis. Next base: position 13,901,526 of record NC_084559.2, read on the forward strand.
ATTGAATATTCAACATTATTGTCTTTGAGGTCCCAAATGTGTTTGCTGAGTTCTGTGGTATTTCGCAGGTTTTTGTTCCTGAAAGAAGTATATATATATATATATATATATATATATATATATATATATATATATATATACATACACATACATTGATATATACAGTATATCATTTATATTTATTTATTTTGCCGTTTTTGTTTACATGTTAAAGGTGTTTTAATGAATATACATGCATGTTTAACACATATAGATTCCTTTCTTTCATGAAGACAAGAATATAAGTTGGTGTATTACCTGATTCTGATGACTTGCATTGATTGTAATCAGACAGCAGTGCTTAACGTCCACGTTTTCAAATGCAGGAGAAAAAAAGTTCCTCCTTTCTGTCTAATACCACATGAAAGTGGTTGGTTTTTGGTATCTTATTTGTCCAGCTTCCATATTCGTTTTCACACACTTTACAAGAAATACATTGGCGGCAAATTCCGTAGCTTGCTAGCTTGTTTGCGCTGGCTTTCGGAGACTCTTATTTTGAAAGCGCAGGCGCGATGGAGCGGCACTTTTATTGTGAAGACAGGAACTGTGCAGTCAGTCTTTAGGCTTGTGACGGGATGTACATTTGAAATAAAAAAGTGTCTTTTTTCCTTCACACTTTTGATTGATTGATTGAAACTTGTATTAGTAGATTGCACAGTACAGTACATATTCCGTACAATTGACCACTAAATGGTAACACCCCAATAAGTTTTTCAACTTGTTTAAGTCAGGTCATGTGACCGCCTGGCTCTGTTTGATTGGTCCAACGTCACCAGTGACTGCATTTTATTGGTGGAACGGAGTGAAACGTCACCAGTAACGCAGGCACTTTGAAGGTCTGTCTGACAGACCAAAACAAACAAAGCGTGCATTAACAGATCGATAAAAATTAGTAGCGAGTAGCGAGCTGAATGTAGATAAAAGTAGCGGAGTAAAAGTAGCGTTTCTTCTCTATAAATATACTCATGTAAAAGTAAAAGTAAGTTGCATTAAAACTACTCTTAGAAGTACAATTTATCCCAAAAGTTACTCAAGTAGATGTAACGGAGTAAATGTAGCGCATTACTACCCACCTCTGCTCGTCGGTGTGTTGTCGGAGGGTGTAACAACACGAACAGGGGCGGATTCAAGTTGCACCAGTGGCCCAAAGATGCGAAAGTGGCAAGAAATTGGACGTTTGTTCCGCACACTTTACCGACGAAAGCTATGCTACGACAGAGATGGCAAGAATGTGTGGATATCCTGCGACACTCAAAGCAGATGCATTTCCAACGATAAAGTCAAAGAAATCTGCCGCCAGACCCCCATTGAATCTGCCGGAGTGTGTGAGCAATTCAGGGACAAAGGACCCTCGCTAGCACGGCAAGCAATGGCGGCAGTTTGTTCCCGCAGACGAGCGAGCTAAACCCCCTATCGACCCTAGCTTCCCTGGCCTGCTGACATCAACTCCAAAACTGGACAGATCAGCTTTCAGGAAAAGAGCGCGGATGAGGGTATGTCTACAGAATACATTAATTGATGAAAATTGGGCTGTCTGCACTCTCAAAGTGCATGTTGTTGCCAAATGTATTTCATATGCTGTAAACCTAGTTCATAGTTGTTAGTTTCCTTTAATGCCAAACAAACACATACCAATCGTTGGTTAGAAGGCGATCGCCGAATTCGTCCTCGCTTTCTCTCGTGTCGTTTTCGTCGGTTTCGCTTGCATACGGTTCAAACCGATATGGCTCAATAGCTTCAGTTTCTTCTTCAATTTCGCTTTCGCTACCTGCCTCCACACTACAACCATCCGTTTCAATACATGCGTAATCTGTTGAATGGCTTAAGCCGCTGAAATCCGAGTCTGAATCCGAGCTAATGTCGCTATAGCTTGCTGTTCTTTCCGCCATGTTTGTTTGTGTTGGCATCACTATGTGACGTCACAGGAAAATGGACGGGTGTTTATAACGACGGTTAAAATCAGGCACTTTGAAGCTTTTTTTAGGGATATTGCGTGATGGGTAAAATTTTGAAAAAAACGGCAAAATAAAATAAGCCACTGGGAACTGATTTTTAATGGTTTTAACCCTTCTGAAATTGTGATAATGTTCCCCTTTAAGCATTCATCTGTGGTGCTGAATGACTCCAAAATCCCTGAAACAGGCGGTCTGAGATTCCGTCACAAATGCGCAAATGGAAGTGAAGTGACGGGCTGCAGAACCAAACAAGTCAATATAGAAGACGCTAAACAGCACGTTGGGTCTTTCCGAGGGGCCATGAATAAAACCATGACTGAACAGTCGAACGGCAAAAACTATCAGGCAGCCTTTGCTTTCCCCCTTGAATGGGTTTGTTTAGAAAAACTGTTTGTTTACATGAGCGTGATGTAACCGTGTTTCACAAACATGTTAAGTGCACATACATTCCCTTCTTTGAATAAGTGATGAGCGACAAATTTTAAATTGATACCATGTTTATACACTCAGTAAATATGTCCCTGGACACATGAGGACTTTGAATACGACCAATGTATGATCCTGTAACTACTTGGTATCAAATTGATACCCACATTTGTGGTATCATCCAAAACTAATGTAAAGTATCCAAACGACAGAAGAATAAGTGCTTATTACATTTGAACAGAAGTGTAGATAGAACATGTTAAAAGATAAAGTAATCCGATATTAACAATAAATGAACAAGTAGATTAATAATTAATTTCCTACCACTTGTCCTTAATAATGTTGACAAAATAATAGAATGATAAATGACACAATGTGTTACTGCATATGTCAGTAACTAAATTAGTAGACTTTGTTTGCTTACTTACTAATAATAGACAAGTTGTCTTGTATGTTCACCAGTGTTGGGTTAGTTACTGAAAACCAGTAACTATTTACAGTTACTAGTTACTCCAGTTCAAAAGTAACTCATATATATATATATATATATATATATATATTAGAGATGCGCGGATAGGCAATTATTTCATCCGCAACCGCATCAGAAAGTCGTCAACCATCCGCCATCCACCCGATGTAACATTTGATCAGAACCGCACCCGCCCGCCATCCGCCCGCACCCGCCCGTTGTTATATATCTAATATAGACGATGCAAGGCATTAGTGAGGTTATAAAGCTTTTGCCTGTTAAAGAAAGGAGACTGATCCAATGCAGCACAGACATTCGCGTGCCACGCTGTCACGACCCAGACGCACACCAGTGCGCAATCATATGGGAGCCGCGCTGAGCGCACCTCCAAGCGCGTCTCGCTGCCGGCGACGGCCGGGTATGGGCCCAACGCTCCAGCGCCATCCATTTTCAGGGCTAGTTGATTCGGCAGGTGGGTTGTTACACACTCCTTAGCGGGTTCCGACGTCCATGGCCACCGTCCTGCTGTCTATATCAACCAGGGTGAGCCCCACCCCTTTCGTGAGCGCACTGCGCGCGGAGTGACCCCTGTTACGCGCCCCCCGGCAACAGGGGTGGCGGGCAGGTAAGCTGCGCGGGCGGAGCGCGCGGAGTGACCCCTGTTACGAGCCCCCGGCCACGGGGGTGGCGGGCAGGTAAGCTGCTTACCTGCTGCGCGTGACGCCGGCCGCGGCGAAGGCGGACGAGGCGGGGTGTCGGTGCGGTGGGCGCGGTGGTGACCCTGGACGTGCGTCGGGCCCTTCTCGCGGATCGCCTCAGCTACGGCTCCCGGTGGGGCCCTCTCGGGGGAAGGGGCCTCGGTCCCGGACCCCGGCGAGGCGTCGGGGGCCTTCTCCGCTCCGTAAAAGTGTCCATCTCTCTTTTTTTTTTTCTTCTGTTGTGGCATATGCAGCAGGTGCCTGCTCGTTTTTCGTATGTGGGTAACAACATTTAACTATGTATGTATATTTACGAATTGGTTTAACTGCCACCCGCCTGAATCTATTTAAAATCTAATTTTTTTTTTATTTCAACCGCCCGACCCGACCCGACCCGACCCGCGGATAAAATGTAATTATTTTAAATTTCATCCGCCCGATCCGCGGATAATCCGCGGACTCCGCGGTTGTGCCCGCAAACCGCGCATCGCTAATATATATATATATATATTTTTTTTTTTCTTTTCTTTTTTTTAAGGCCCCCTTTAATGCCCTTTTAGCCTTCATTTTAGTACTGTTATTGCACTGGAGAATAATACAACGTGTTGATCAACTTGACATGCATTTGCACAACTGAACTCTGCTAAGCAATGTGGTCTACATACAACACACAAATACAAAGATATGTTTCAAAGGGCCAATTTGTTTCAGGCCAGAACAAATTGACAAAACTATTTTAAATAGTTGCAACATAACATACATTAGTAACAAACAGCATAATAACAACATAGCTGTAAAGCAAGGAAGGCACACACGACATACACAAAGCCTAAGCAGGCGTTTTTTTCTCTCAAGGAATTGTGAAATAAAATCATGTCTGAAGCCCAGAACACTCTACACATTTCCCCAGTTTTAGTTTAGAGAAAAGGAAAGATTGGCCTGGCCCACTAGCATCCCTCTTTATGTTTGTGAACTTTATAGTCTATACATTTAGAGTGATGTGATAATCAAACACTCTTGAAGTCTAGAATGAAAGAGTATATAAGAGAATTGACAGAGTGTGTACCTTCAGTGATGAATGATGAGCAGAGGCAGAGTTTGGAGTGTCTTCTTTAGCTTGTTTTCCATTTTTATGTACTCACTGTCCAGGTGCCATTTGATGCCCGGTATTATGCTAATTAGCTGCCTGAAAGCGGGTGACTCCACTGTAGAAATAGCCTGCATGTCTTCTAGCACACACGCTGCAATGTCTCTATCAATCTTGTCCTGGCTAGCAGTGCCTCGTTAAAATCCAACCGCTGTTGCTTAGGAGGTGAAGTGTGTCTTTCTTTACTAGCTTCGTCGAAGCATGTTGCTTTTGTAGCTGTTTCAGCAGATTTGAATTGCTAGGATAAGATCTTTGATCCAAAACACAAGTTACATTTAACTAAAACGTTCTTTTCTTTGTGGTCGGCAAAAGAAAAGTAGTGAGAATATCTCCATGTTAAGAAACTCGGCTTCGGCTTGTCTTGTTAGTAAACACAGACACGTTCCCTCCCACACACACACACACACACACACACCCACACAGAGTGCCTCTTCCTTGTGACACAGGAACTTTCAGAATAGCAATAAAACACTCTCAGATCTTCTCAGTTTCTAGCCGATACTACATAAAAAAATAACGTAAAATAACACAGTAACGAATCATGTAGTAACGGTAACTGAGTTACTGAATATAAAAAATAACGCGTTAGATTACTATATACCGTCGAAAGTCCCAACGCTGATGTTCACTATTTTATTTAAGGACACACTTGCAATGATAAACATATGTTTAATGTACCCTGAGATTTGTTGTTAAAATAAAGCCAATAATGCCATTTTTGTGGTCCCTTTTATTTAGAAAAGTACCGAAAAGTATCGAAATAACATTGTCAACTCAGTTGACAGTAAAAAGTCGTTGTCGCAATTGTTGGATATGAATTCAAACCATAACCAAGCATGCATCACTATAGCTCTTGTCTCAAAGTAGGTGTACTGTCACCACCTGTCACATCACACCCTGACTTATTTGGAGTTTTTTTTTGCTTTTTTCCTGTGTGTAGTGTTTTAGTTCTTGTCTTGCACTCCTATTTTGGTGGCTTTTTCTCTTTTTTTGGTATTTTCCAGTAGAAGTTTCATATCTTCCTTTGAGCGATATTTCCCGCATCTACTTTGTTTTAGCAATCAAGAATATTTCAGTTCTGGGGACATTGTTGATTGTCATGTACATTGTGGGCGCCGTCTTTGCTCCACAGTAAGTCTTTGCTGTCGTCCAGCATTCTGTTTTTGTTTACTTTGTAGCCAGTTCAGTTTTAGTTTCGTTCCGCATAGCCTTCCCTAAGCTTCAATGCCTTTTCTTAGCGGCACTCACATTTAGTTTATTTTTGGTTTAAGCATCTTTTTTTTGGTATTTTCCTGTTGCGGTTTCATGTCTTCCTTTGACCGATATTTCCAGCATCTACTTTGTTTTAGCAATCAAGAATATTTCAGTTCTGGGGACATTGTTGATTGTCATGTACATTGTGGACGCCTTCTTTGCTCCACAGTAAGTCTTTGCTGTCGTCCAGCATTCTGTTTTTGTTTACTTTGTAGCCAGTTCAGTTTTAGTTTTGTTCCGCATAGCCTTCCCTAAGCTTCAATGCCTTTTCTTAGGGGCACTCACATTTTGTTTATTTTTGGTTTAAGCATCTTTTTTTGGTGTTTTCCTGTTGCAGTTTCATGTCTTCCTTTGAGCGATATTTCCCGCATCTACTTTGTTTTAGCAATCAAGAATATTTCAGTTCTGGGGACATTGTTGATTGTCATGTACATTGTGGACGCCGTCTTTGCTCCACAGTAAGTCTTTGCTGTCGTCCAGCATTCTGTTTTTGTTGACTTTGTAGCCAGTTCAGTTTTAGTTTCGTTCCGCATAGCCTTCCCTAAGCTTCAATGCCTTTTCTTAGGGGCACTCACATTTTGTTTATTTTTGGTATAAGCATCTTTTTCTGGTATTTTCCTGTTGCAGTTTCATGTCTTCCTTTGAGCGATATTTCCCGCATCTACTTTGTTTTAGCAATCAAGAATATTTCAGTTCTGGGGACATTGTTGATTGTCATGTACATTGTGGACGCCGTCTTTGCTCCACAGTAAGTCTTTGCTGTCGTCCAGCATTCTGTTTTTGTTTACTTTGTAGCCCGTTGAGTTTTAGTTTCGTTCCGCATAGCCTTCCCTAAGCTTCAATGCCTTTTCTTAGGGGCACTCACATTTTGTTTATTTTTGGTTTAAGCATCTTTTTTTTGGTATTTTCCTGTTGCAGTTTCATGTCTTCCTTTGAGCGATATTTCCCGCATCTATTTTGTTTTAGCAATCAAGAATATTTCAGTTCTGGGGACATTGTTGATTGTCATGTACATTGTGGACGCCGTCTTTGCTCCACAGTAAGTCTTTGCTGTCGTCCAGCATTCTGTTTTTGTTGACTTTGTAGCCAGTTCAGTTTTAGTTTCGTTCCGCATAGCCTTCCCTAAGCTTCAATGCCTTTTCTTAGGGGCACTCACATTTTGTTTATTTTTGGTTTAAGCGTCTTTTTTTGGTATTTTCCTGTTGCAGTTTCATGTCTTCCTTTGAGCGATATTTCCCGCATCTTCAATGCCTTTTCTTAGGGGCACTCACATTTTGTTTATTTTTGGTTTAAGCATCTTTTTTTGGTATTTTCCTGTTGCAGTTTCATGTCTTCCTTTGAGCGATATTTCCCGCATCTACTTTGTTTTAGCAATCAAGAATATTTCAGTTCTGGGGACATTGTTGATTGTCATGTACATTGTGGACGCCGTCTTTGCTCCACAGTAAGTCTTTGCTGTCGTCCAGCATTCTGTTTTTGTTTACTTTGTAGCCAGTTCAGCTTTAGTTTCGTTCCGCATAGCCTTCCCTAAGCTTCAATGCCTTTTCTTAGGGGCACTCACATTTTGTTTATTTTTGGTTTAAGCATCTTTTTTTGGTATTTTCCTGTTGCAGTTTCATGTCTTCCTTTGAGCGATATTTCCCGCATCTACTTTGTTTTAGCAATCAAGAATATTTCAGTTCTGGGGACATTGTTGATTGTCATGTACATTGTGGACGCCGTCTTTGCTCCACAGTAAGTCTTTGCTGTCGTCCAGCATTCTGTTTTTGTTTACTTTGTAGCCAGTTCAGCTTTAGTTTCGTTCCGCATAGCCTTCCCTAAGCTTCAATGCCTTTTCTTAGGGGCACTCACATTTTGTTTATTTTTGGTTTAAGCATCTTTTTTTGGTATTTTCCTGTTGCGGTTTCATGTCTTCCTTTGAGCGATGTTTCCCGCATCTACTTTGTTTTAGCAATCAAGAATATTTCAGTTCTGTGGACATTGTTGATTGTCATGTACATTGTGGACGCCGTCTTTGCTCCACAGTAAGTCTTTGCTGTCGTCCAGCATTCTGTTTTTGTTTACTTTGTAGCCAGTTCAGTTTTAGTTTTGTTCCGCATAGCCTTCCCCAAGCTTCAATGCCTTTTCTTAGGGGCACTCACATTTTGTTTATTTTTGGTTTAAGCATCTTTTTTTGGTATTTTCCTGTTGCAGTTTCATGTCTTCCTTTGAGCGATATTTCCCGCATCTACTTTGTTTTAGCAATCAAGAATATTTCAGTTCTGGGGACATTGTTGATTGTCATGTACATTGTGGACGCCGTCTTTGCTCCACAGTAAGTCTTTGCTGTCATCCAGCATTCTGTTTTTGTTGACTTTGTAGCCAGTTCAGTTTTAGTTTCGTTCCACATAGCCTTCCCTAAGCTTCAATGCCTTTTCTTAGGGGCACTCACATTTTGTTTATTTTTGGTTTAAGCATCTTTTTTTGGTATTTTCCTGTTGCAGTTTCATGTCTTCCTTTGAGCGATATTTCCCGCATCTACTTTGTTTTAGCAATCAAGAATATTTCAGTTCTGGGGACATTGTTGATTGTCATGTACATTGTGGACGCCGTCTTTGCTCCACAGTAAGTCTTTGCTGTCGTCCAGCATTCTGTTTTTGTTTACTTTGTAGCCAGTTCAGCTTTAGTTTCGTTCCGCATAGCCTTCCCTAAGCTTCAATGCCTTTTCTTAGGGGCACTCACATTTTGTTTATTTTTGATTTAAGCATCTTTTTTCGGTATTTTCCTGTTGCAGTTTCATGTCTTCCCTTGAGCGATATTTCCCGCATCTACTTTGTTTTAGCAATCAAGAATATTTCAGTTCTGGGGACATTGTTGATTGTCATGTACATTGTGGACGCCGTCTTTGCTCCACAGTAAGTCTTTGCTGTCGTCCAGCATTCTGTTTTTGTTTACTTTGTAGCCAGTTCAGTTTTAGTTTCGTTCCGCATAGCCTTCCCTAAGCTTCAATGCCTTTTCTTAGGGGCACTCACATTTTGTTTATTTTTGGTTTAAGCATCTTTTTTTTGGTATTTTCCTGTTGCAGTTTCATGTCTTCCTTTGAGCGATATTTCCCGCATCTACTTTGTTTTAGCAATCAAGAATATTTCAGTTCTGGGGACATTGTTGATTGTCATGTACATTGTGGACGCCGTCTTTGCTCCACAGTAAGTCTTTGCTGTCGTCCAGCATTCTGTTTTTGTTGACTTTGTAGCCAGTTCAGTTTTAGTTTCGTTCCGCATAGCCTTCCCTAAGCTTCAATGCCTTTTCTTAGGGGCACTCACATTTTGTTTATTTTTGGTTTAAGCATCTTTTTTTGGTATTTTCCTGTTGCAGTTTCATGTCTTCCTTTGAGCGATATTTCCCGCATCTACTTTGTTTTAGCAATCAAGAATATTTCAGTTCTGGGGACATTGTTGATTGTCATGTACATTGTGGACGCCGTCTTTGCTCCACAGTAAGTCTTTGCTGTCGTCCAGCATTCTGCTTTTGTTTACTTTGCAGCCAGTTCAGTTTTAGTTTCGTTCCGCATAGCCTTCCCTAAGCTTCAATGCCTTTTCTTAGGGGCACTCACATTTTGTTTATTTTTAGTTTAAGCATCTTTTTTTGGTATTTTTCTGTTGCAGTTTCATGTCTTCCTTTGAGCGATATTTCCCGCATCTACTTTGTTTTAGCAATCAAGAATATTTCACTTCTGGGGACATTGTTGATTGTCATGTACATTGTGGACGCCGTCTTTGCTCCACAGTAAGTCTTTGCTGTCGTCCAGCATTCTGTTTTTGTTTACTTTGTAGCCAGTTCAGCTTTAGTTTCGTTCCGCATAGCCTTCCCTAAGCTTCAATGCCTTTTCTTAGGGGCACTCACATTTTGTTTATTTTTGGTTTAAGCATCTTTTTTTTGGTATTTTCCTGTTGCAGTTTCATGTCTTCCTTTGAGCGATATTTCCCGCATCTACTTTGTTTTAGCAATCAAGAATATTTCAGTTCTGGGGACATTGTTGATTGTCATGTACATTGTGGACGCCGTCTTTGCTCCACAGTAAGTCTTTGCTGTCGTCCAGCATTCTGTTTTTGTTTACTTTGTAGCCAGTTCAGTTTTCGTTTCCTTCCGCATAGCCTTCCCTAAGCTTCAATGCCTTTTCTTAGGGGCCTCCCGCTGTTTCTGACATCTACAAAGCAATTAGCTACCGGCTGCCACCTACTGATATGGAAGAGTATTACACGGTTACTCTGCCGAGCTCTAGACAGCACCGACACTCAACAACACCACACCATTTTACGACTATAATTACTGGTTTGCAAAACATATTTTTAACCCAAATAGGTGAAATTAGATAATCTCCCACGACACACCAGACTGTAGTTGTTGAAAAACACTGCTCTAGAAGACTCAGAAGTTTTGCCAAAGGATAACAAAATGATTTCCTTGTCTTATACCTGCATGTGTCTGTCTGTCTCGCTCATTACTGCCATTATACCCATCCGCAACATGACAGTGACGGTGTGGACGTCACCTGACTCGACGAGTGACAGCTCCTACCGGCAGGAGTGCAATCAATCTGAACAAAGGCGTGCTATTCTTCTGACAGCTGTGATTGATCGGGGAAGTTGCTCAAGACGGCCGACGCTTGCCAGGTTGAAGTTATGTCTGTCATTTGGAATGCGTGAAAGGAGCCAGTGACAGTGCACTGTACATTTTGATTGATAACACAGGATGGTAATGACTATTTGTCGTCTGGTCCGGAATGTGCACGACGGTTATTATTTGTCTTGTCCGAAGCGGTGAAGACATTATTCTAGGTCGGGGGTCAGCGACCGTGTGAAAATGAAAAAAGATGACGAAAAAAATAAAAATGTTCTTTTAATATATTTTCTGTAGGAGAACAAACATGACACAAACCTTCCTAACTGTTAGAAATCCCAACTGTTTATATTAAACATACTTCACTGATGAGAGTATTTGGCAAGCACCGTTTTGTCCTACTAATTTCAGCGATGCTTGAACTCACCATAGTTTGTTTACATGCACAACTTTCTCCGACGCTGCCACAGAAAGACGTGTTTTATGCCCCTCCTTCTTTGTCTCATTATGTCCACCAAATGTTTTATGCTGTGCGTGAATGCACAAAGGTGAACTTTGTTGATGTTATTCACTAGTGTGGAGTGCTAATCAGGCATATTTGGTCAGTACATGACAGCAAGCTAATTGATAGATTTAATGTAGGTAAATTTGAGCTCATTTAATTTCCTTTACTTGAGTCCTCTGTGTATTTAATTTATATTTTCAAGTCTAATGACACATTATCTGTATGTAATATTGGCTGCATTTCTCATAGTTGTTTGTGGGCCATGTTGTTCCAGACCACAGCAAACGTTACCCAGCTTGCCAAAGATTGTAATAAATCCATTTCTTAAATCCATTTCTTAAACTTGGACACACACATTTATACCTTTGGCCATTATCAGCCAGTCTTTTCCAGGAGTTGTCTCACCTTCTGACTACTAATGATTCCCAATGTTGCAAAAATGTGTAGAATAAAAATTAAATTACAACATTTCTGTCAACGAAGATTTGCGTCAGCCTTTGATAGTAGGCTAATATGGCTAATACAGACACTTACATCATGTGTTGCCTTAATTATAATACTTATATAAGGCCTTTAAAGTCATTTTGATAGTAGGCTATTATAGACACTTACATCATGTCACCTTCATTACAACACTTATATAAGGCCTTTAAAGTCATTTTGATAGTAGGCTATTATAGACACTTACATCATGTCACCTTCATTATAACACTTATATAAGGCTTTTAAAGTCATTTTGATAGTAGGCTAATATAGACACTTACATCATGTGTAGGCCTTCATTATAAAACGTATATAAGGCTTTTTAAAGTAATTTTGATAGTAGGCTAATATAGCTAATATAGACACTTACATCATGTGTTGCCTTCATTATAGAACTTATATAAGGGTTTTAAAGTAATTTTGATAGTAGGCTAATATAGCTAATATAGACACTTATATCATGTGTTGCTTTCATGATAACCCTTGTATAAGGCTTTTAGAGTCATTTTGATAGTAGGCTAATATAGCCAATATAGAAACTTACATCATGTGTAGCTTTCATTATAACACTTATATAAGGCTTTTTAAAGTCATTTTGATAGTAGGCTAATATAGACACTTACATCATGTGTTGCCTTCATTATAACACTTATATAAGGCTTTTGAAGTCATTTTGATAGTAGGCTAATATAGACACTTACATCATGTGTTGCCTTCATTATAACACTTATATAAGGCTTTTAAAGTCATTTTGATAGTAGGCTAATGTAGACACTTACATCATTTGTCACCTTCATTATAACACTTATATAAGGCTTTTAAAGTCATTTTGATAGTAGGCTAATATAGCTAATATAGACACTTATGTCATGCGTTGCCTTCATTATAAGACTTATATAAGACTTTTAAAGTAATTTTGATAGTAGGCTAATATAGCTAATATAGACACTTACATCATGTGTTGCCTTCATTATAGCACTTATATAAGGCTTTTAAAGTAATTTTGATAGTAGGCTAATATAGCTAATATAGACACTTACATCATGTGTTGCTTTCATTATATAACGTATATAAGGCTTTTTAAAGTTATTTTGATAGTAGGCTAATATAGCTAATATAGACACATCATGTGTTGCCTTCATTATATAACTTATATAAGGGTTTTAAAGTAATTTTGATAGTAGGCTAATATAGACACTTATATCATGTGTTGCCTTCATGATAACACTTATATAAGGCTTTTAGAGACATTTTGATAGTAGGCTAATATAGCCAATATAGACACTTACATCATGTGTAGCCTTCATTATAACACTTATATAAGGCGTTTTAAAGTAATTTTAATAGTAGGCTAATATAGCTGATATAGACACTTACATCATGTGTTGCCGGGCTGTTTTGAGGAGTTTTTGTTGAAATTATCCGTAGTAGCGATATTAATAATGTTGCGTTTATTATGCGTAGTGCACTCTAAGTAGTTTTGACCATATCTAGGAGTTGATATGACGGGAATTTTCAGATTGTTTGCTTGGTGCTGCGATAAAATGAACACATCATAATTTGCCACCTAAGTAGAATGTATGTCCACCTCTGACACAGTCACTACAGAAAAAAACATTATGTGAGTTGTGTATTATTCTAAGATAATTGCTATGTGTACAGGGATTATCCAGCCTGGCGCTGGCTAGTTCTAGCTTAACTGACTCCTCACCCAGACTAGCAGACTCTGTAATTGCCTGTGACTGGGCTTGCTCTAGTGTAGTTAGTCAAGTGTGACTCAAACAGAAATCTATGTTTCTATGCAGGATGATGCCACCTTCCTGGTTAGGGTGAAGGCCGTCTCTCATCAGCAAGCCTGGTTTGCCCCAGAAAGAGGGCCAATTATCAATAAACGTTAGTCCCTGTTGTCTACAGAAGCTAGCCAGCCACTTGTTTAGCGAGACTAATCTGCTATATCTCTCATCGTTGCCTCTCGCAGGCAAGGGCCGGAGACAATTACTTGATGCCTGGACATCTTTCTAGTGAGATCACAAGTCCTGGTTATGTTTCTCTTTGTAATCTCTGACTGTCTCATCCTAGTGTCATTGGAGTCAACGTGTACAACTACGTTCGCATAACTAGTGGTGCGATTAGCCTGTCGTACGTGTTTACTAGGCCTGTTGCGAGTTAGCTCCCTAAGATTAGCTTCAATGTCAGGTGCTCTGGCCCCGGGAATACACTTATTTGTGGCTGTGCGGCTAATATAGCTAATATAGACACTTACAGCATGTGTTGCCTTCATTATAATTCTTATATCAGGCTTTTAATTTTTTGGTCCAACATTTTGGGTTGCCGACCCCTGTTCTAGGGGAATGTTTCTTTCCCTTTCCATTGCATACAAAAATTAATCAATGATATTGTATGCAAATGTTCATTGACCTGTATGTCGTGCTTCAAACATGTGTCGCATGCTACCCTTGACTGCACAACGATTTTACTTAGCTTAACTGACTCCTCACCCGGACTAGCAGACTCTGTAATTGCCTGTGACCGGGCTTGCTCTAGTGTAGTTAGTCAAATGTGACTCAAACAGAAATCTATGTTTCTATGCAGGATGATGCCGCCTTCCCGGTTAGGGTGAAGGCCGTCTCTCATCAGCAAGCCTGGTTTGCCCCAGAAAGAAGGCCAATTATCAATAAACGTTAGTCCCTGTTGTCTACAGAAGCTAGCCAGCGAGAGTAATCTGCTATATCTCTTATCGTTGCCTCTCGCAGGCAAGGGCCAGAGACAATTACTCGATGCCTGGACATCTTTCTAGCGAGATCACAAGTCCTGGGTATGTTTCTCTTTGTAATCTCTGACTGTCTCATCCTAGTGTCATTGCAGCCAACGTGTACAACTACGTTCGCATAACTAGTGGTGCGATTAGCCTGTCGTACGTGTTTACTAGGCCTGTTGCCAGTTAGCTCCTTAAAATTAGCTTCAATGTCAGGTGCTCTGGCCCCGGGAATACACTTAATTGTGGCTGTGCGGCTAATATAGCTAATATAGACACTTACATCATGCGTTGCCTTCATTATAATTCTTATATCAGGCTTTTAATTTTTTGGTCCAACATTTTGGGTTGCCGACCCCTGTTCTAGGGGAATGTTTCTTTCCCTTTCCATTGCATATAAAAATGAATCAATGATATTGTATGCAAATGTTCATTGACCTGTATGTCGTGCTTCAGACATGTGTCGCATGCTACCTTTGACTGCACAACGATTTTACTTAGCTTAACTGACTCCTCACCCGGACTAGCAGACTCTGTAATTGCCTGTGACCGGGCTTGCTCTAGTGTAGTTAGTCAAGTGTGACTCAAACAGAAATCTATGTTCCTATGCAGGATGATGCCGCCTTCCCGGTTAGGGTGAAGGCCGTCTCTCATCAGCAAGCCTGGTTTGCCCCAGAAAGAGGGCCAAATATCAATAAACGTTAGTCCCTGTTGTCTACAGAAGCTAGCCAGCGAGAGTAATCTGCTATATCTCTCATCGTTGCCTCTTGCAGGAAAGGGCCAGAGACAATTACTCGATGCCTGGACATCTTTCTAGCGAGATCACAAGTCCTGGCTATGTTTCTCTTTGTAATCTCTGACTGTCTCATCCTAGTGTCATTGGAGCCAACGTGTACAACTATGTTCGCATAACTAGTGGTGCGATTAGCCTGTTGTACGTGTTTACTAGGCCTGTTGCGAGTTAGCTCCCTAAGATTAGCTTCAATGTCAGGTGCTCTGGCCCCGGGAATACACTTAATTGTGGCTGTGCGGCTAATATAGCTAATATAGACACTTACAGCATGTGTTGCCTTCATTATAATTCTTATATCAGGCTTTTAATTTTTTGGTCCAACATTTTGGGTTGCCGACCCCTGTTCTAGGGGAATGTTTCTTTCCCTTTCCATTGCATATAAAAATGAATCAATGATATTGTATGCAAATGTTCATTGACCTGTATGTCGTGCTTCAGACATATGTCGCATGCTACCTTTGACTGCACAACGATTTTACTTAGCTTAACTGACTCCTTACCCGGACTAGCAGACTCTGTAATTGCCTGTGACTGGGCTTGCTCTAGTGAAGTTAGTCAAGTGTGACTCAAACAGAAATCTATGTTTCTATGCAGGATGATGCCGCCTTCCCGGTTAGGGTGAAGGCCGTCTCTCATCAGGAAGCCTGGTTTGCCCCAGAAAGAGGGCCAAATATCAATAAACGTTAGTCCCTGTTGTCTACAGAAGCTAGCCAGCCACTTGTTAAGCGAGACTAATCTGCTATATCTCTCATCGTTGCCTCTCGCAGGCAAAGGCCAGAGACAATTACTCGATGCCTGGACATCTTTCTAGCGAGATCACAAGTCCTGGCTATGTTTCTCTTTGTAATCTCTGACTGTCTCATCCTAGTGTCATTGGAGCCAACGTGTACAACTACGTTCGCATAACTAGTGGTGCGATTAGCCTGTCGTACGTGTTTACTAGGCCTGTTGCGAGTCAGCTCCCTAAGATTAGCTTCAATGTCAGGTGCTCTGGCCCCGGGAATACACTTAATTGTGGTTGTACGGCTAATATAGCTAATATAGAAACTTACATCATGCGTTGCCTTCAATATAATTCTTATATCAGGCTTTTAAATTTTTGGTCCAACATTTTAGGTTGCCGACCCCTGTTCTAGGGGAATGTTTCTTTCCCTTTCCAAATGTTCATTGACCTGTATGTCGTGCTTCAGACATGTGTCGCATGCTACCTTTGACTGCACAACGATTTTACTGCAATAACAAAAGTAGGACGAAGACAAATATGGCCCATTTTCCCTCCCTCGGTCTAAAAATAACCTGTTTTCTCTCAACACCGTATGCGCCTAAACTTTATTCCCCGTGATTTATGACTTTTTATGATACGCCTCTGGAGGTGTTGGGTGCATGGGAGGAGGAACATGGACGGATGGTTGGGATGGGTTCCAGCAAGGCACTCCGCTCCGTGCCAAAGTTAACAAGGAGCTGAGTTATCGCACCATCTGCCGTCTGTGAGATGTGACTCATGACTTTTGGACGTCCGCCAGCACCTAACCTGCTGGCTGGTGTGCGTGTTTGATTCTTTCCCAACACCTCACTTAAGTAAATACATTTAAAGACAGACACCTGAGATATGCCCATTGTGTAAGTGTACGATGCCTTTTTTACGGTGATTTAATAGTCACAACCTCATACATCATGAGGATTTTTATTTTGCTGTGTTTGTATTTAATGTTTAATCAGAAACCATATTTATTGAAGATACTTGTTTGTCCAGCTGCTGCTAATGAATACAAGCAAATTTACAGTAGAGTAGAGTACATGTCCCACCACTGACGAAACGTCATGTTTGTGTGTAAAGTGAGACCAAGATAAGATAAATGGTTCCAGAAGTGTTTTTTTCCCCCCACATTTTAAACTCATGTACGATGGAAGTCAGTGCACGCCTGATGACATTACCATAAATAATGTTGGAGATCGAAGATAAGGATCCTGGAAGGTCCCGAATCTGCATAATCAGCGTGTTTGTTTATCTCATGAAAATTCTCCAAGCCCCTCGAAAAATGCACAAACTCGAGACAGAAATACTGTAGTCCTTAACCCCCTCAAATTAAGACAAGTATATACTTGTGGTCAGGTCATACTTGCCAACCCTCCCGAATTTTCCGGGAGACTCCCGAAATTCAGCGCCTCTCCCGAAAACCTCCCGGGACAAATTTTCTCCCGAAAATCTCCCGAAATTCTCACGTCCGCTTTCCCACAATATAAACAGCTAATGATCGAGGGCGAGTTCTTGGTTTCTTATGTGTGTTTATTGCTAGGCAGTTTCATTAACGTCCTCCCAGCGCGGTAACAACAACACAACAACAGCAGTCAAGTTTTCGTCCCCCGTAAAGCAGTTCGTCTGCCGTAAACAGCAATGTTGTGACACTTTTAAACAGGACAATACTGCCATCTACTGTACATGCATATGTGACCCACCCATAATGTGTCACATTTTTGTGTTGATTTATTTATTTTATTTTGTGGTTTGAATTCGTTTTTTGGAGCTGTCATTACAGATTTATCAGTATTCACATTGGTCAGTAGGGGGCAGTAGGGCGTTTCTTCCCAATTGAATGCTATCACCTGCAGACCGGAAGTGTCTTGTCATTCTGATGAGCGCGACCAGTCTGTGAACAATTGAAACGTCCTGTGTGCTTTTTCCTCCTGTATGACAGGTTAGTTTTGGTGAATCAACTCACTGAATAATATCCATGTGATCTTTATAAGTTTAAGTACACATTCTGATGGTGGAGCCTAACTCTAAAGTGTTTGTGAGTTGTAGTTTGTATTTGTGAATGAATCCAGTGCACAGCTGCAGTAATCAATACAACGACGTGAGTGCGCAATGTTTATAATTCAGACTCCAAAATTAGAGCTCCCGTTTTCTTATTGATGTTATAATGTATATTTGTATAATGTGTGTGTTCTGAAATAGTGACAGAGAATAAAACAAGGATGGACAATTCAACCCTTGACTCAACAATGAGTAGATGAGTGTTATGTGTGTGTATATGTGTAAATAAATGAACACTGAAATTCAAGTATTTCTTTTATTTATTTATATATATATATATATATATATATATATATATATATATATATATATATATATATATATATATATATATATATATGTAATAAAATATATATATATATATATAGCTAGAATTCACTGAAAGTCAAGTATTTCTTATATATATATCTTAACCACGCCCCCAGCCACGCCCCCCGCCCCACCCCCGACCACGCCCCCCACCCCCCGAAATCGGAGGTCTCAAGGTTGGCAAGTATGGGTCAGGTTTCCATGGCAATGGGTCCTGTCCAGACAGTTCTCTGGTATTTAGCTTTGTTTTTGATATTAGCATTGTAGTGTTGTAGTTGACTGTAACTCTTAACTTTACTATTTAGGATTATATCTTATAACACAAAATAATACTTACTACCAATATTTTGGTACCGCTACCGGTACCAAAATTATTTCGATACTTTTCTAAATAAAGGGGACCACACAAAATTGCATTATTGGCTTTATTTTAACAAAACATCTTAGGGTACATTAAACATATGTTTCTTATTGCAAGTTTGTCCTTAAATAAAATAGTGAACATAAAATACAACTTGTCTTTTAGTAGTAAGTAAACAAACAAAGGCTCCTAATTAGTCTGCTGACATATGCAGTAACATATTGTGTCATTTATCATTCTATTATTTTGTCAACATTATTAAGGACAAGTGGTAGAAAATTAATGATTAATCTACTTGTTCATTTACTGTTAATATCTGCTTATTTTCTCTTTTAACATGTTCTATCTACACTTCTGTTCAAATGTAATAATCACTTATTCTTCTGTTGTTTGGATACTTTACATTAGTTTTGGATGATACCACAAATTTGGGTATCAATCCGATACCAAGTCGTTACAGGATCATACATTGGTCATATTCAAAGTCCTCATGTGTCCAGGGACATATTTACTGAGTTTATAAACATAATATAAATAAAATTAGACCAAAATGCGTCAGTTCTCCCTTTTCTGTCTACACACTGTGTCTGTTTGTAAGTACTCAGTGATTGTGCGCTGCCGAACATGCTCCTCTGCTTGTAAACCAGCAATATCACGACGTGACGACAATGCAGGGCCTGGGGGACCAGGTCTTTTTAGAGGCGGTATAGTACCGAATATGATTCATTAGTATCACGGTACTATACTAATACCAGTATACTGTACAACCATGGAGCAGACGATTGGGAATAGGATTTTTTTGATGAACTGAATTCAGTTTTGCAGAAAACTGATGCATTCATGTCAAAATGTTGTGGTTTGAAAAGATGACACACTCATTTTTATTTTCTGAGCGTGACTTTATTTGGCTGTGCACTGCAAAAAGTGTTCAAAAACAAGAAAAAAATATACAAAAATGAGGGGTATTTTATTTGAACTAAGCAAAATTATCTGCCAATAGAACAAGAAAATTCGGCTTGTCAAGACTTTCCAAAACAAGTAAAATTAGCTAACCTCAATGAACCCAAACATACCTTAAAATAAGTATATTCTCACTAATAACAAGTGCACTTTTCTTGATATAAAAAAAAGAGAGAACTTTTTGCTCAATATGTTAAAAAATATTCTTAAATTAAGTAAATGCTAGTGCCATTATCTTGACAAATTGATATGCACTCGGCATCATGATGTTTTTTTTCCAAGCTTGAAATAAGAAATGATTATTTAAAAAAAATAGTTTTATACTTGTGAGTGTTGATGACACAGCTTTGCAACACTTGATATTCTAGTTTCAAGCATGTTTTACTCAATATAGGTCATCAAATCTCAGCAACAAGCTGTAATATCTTACTGAGATCATTTAGGACCAAAACCCTTAAAACGAGTAAAACACTCTAACATCAAATCTGCTTAGTGAGAAGAATTATCTTATCAGACAGAAAATAAGCAATTATCACCCTTATTTGAGATATTTAATCTTACTTAGATTTCAGTTTTTGCAGTGTGACAGGAAATTAAGGACATGTAATCAGATGAATACCAACTACTTGTATTATCTTTTTTTTTAATGATTGGGTTTGTGAGGTACGCCAACATTGAGCCACAACATTTTGGTTATGGATATGAAAGCATACAACACACATTTATACAACATACATTTCATAAATGATCAAGTGCAGTGCATTCGCTAATGACTTATTTTACTTCTTCGTTTCTGGGAGCAAATGTGCAGCTGCCGTGTCACTGCAGCTGACTGTCATTAGTAACAAATTCCCAATGGCTTGTAAAGCTGTGTTGCATGTACTTTATACGGCCTTGCCTGGGCTCAGCGCCGTATAGGCCCTTATTGTTCCGTCGGTTTTATGTTACATTTTGGGGTCGGATAACTCCCAAAGAGATCGGGATAACTCTCATTATTTAGTTTTTCCTACAGTTCCAGTCAGACGTTTACATACATTCATCATGGGATTACATTGCATATTCATTTTAGGACATTAATACATCGTTTTTGTATGCATTAGTTTTTATAGGGTTTGATAAGTCAACATATATACAATTTTTTTTTTTTTTTTAAAGAGTCATATCAGATTTAGGAATCCTATTTATTCTGTGTGGAGGGGGGCGTGGTCGGCACGCTGGCTGCAGGAGCGGGGTAGATTGCCCAGCTGGGGCTAGTTGTCTAATCACCATCAGTAGCAGGGGGAGAGAGGGCTTGGAGAGACGGAGAGAACCAGCACGAAAGAACCAGACTGAAAAGTCAAGACTCGTACCCATCTATTTGATGTCCAATAAAACTGTATCGAACTCTGAACGCCGGTCTCCCGTACACCTGTGTGATTTTTTTTTTATTTTTTTTTTTTACAAGAATCCATTTTTTAGGCCATCTCCACGCTTACTTGCTGCGTAAATACGTCAGCAACCAAAATGTACTTTTGACACTATTTAAAAGAAGTTTTATAAAAAAAAAAAATATTCCACATAATGTATTGCAAGAATCAATTAAAGCTGCAAGCAGCATTGGTCGGGCCCGCATATTTGGCAGGTGCTAGTCCTAAGTGTCCCAATACTTTTGTTCAGTTTTCGTCATAAGTGTCCCAATACTTTTGTCTACTTTTAGTCCGAATTGTCCCAATACTTTTGTGTAGTGTACCTACCTTGTCTGCATTGTGTGGGCACGCGGGTGCTTCCTGCTTTTAAGCAGCCTTCTTGAAAAAACAGCAGCATCAGCGCAGCGGCTCTTTGAAGGGTCATAAAATCAAAACCGGAGCCGGTATTAAAACTCTTTCGATAACTTTTAATCAAAAGGGTTCAATCTCTCTCCTGTGTTAATTTGAAGCCGAAACAACAAACACGCTCAGAGGAGATAATGTTTGAAGAAAGGTGACCGGTTTTTACAAAAATGTTGTGTTGAAGGGGGAATAGCAAGCTTCTTGTAGATTTTTGCTGGGGGTTGTCAATTTATGAAATGTAGGTCTAAGTGAGACCTACGGAGAGGATTTTGTTTCATGTCTCTGCGACCTTCCCAGTGGGAGTTACAGGCAGTTTTGTCATTTTTTTCTTCCGAGGAGCAGTTTTTTCTCCGTTTTATTCAAAAATAGCTCCAGAGCGCAATTTTTAAATTTGGGGTTAGGTTTTTTCATTACATCACAGTTTTAGCCAGTCCTGATGTGTGTGTTCAGTTTGGTGAGTTTTGAAGCATGTTAAGGGGGTCAAATTACAGCTCAAAGAGGCAAAAGTGACTGTTTGTAGTACTTTTTTGTCTTGAAGGGGGAATTGCCAACTCCCTGTTGATCTTTGCCCGAAGATATACAATTATGAAAACTAGGTATAAGTCAGACCTACATAGACGTTTTTGTTTCATGTCTCTCCGACCTTCCTAGTGGGAGATATAGGCAGTCTAGTTTTTTTTTTCCTAGGGGGCGCTAGAGCGCAATTTTGAGTTTTGGGGTTCGGTTTTTTTATTAAAAGACAATTTTCGCAGGTCCGGATGTGTGGGTCAAATATGGTGAGTTTTGAAGCACGTTAAGTGGGTATTAACTTGTCGCATCTATTTTTTTCAAAGTAGAAGCCAAGCTATATGCCTAAAAGCCAGTTGGTCTTAAACCCTGTGGAGGTCTTGCTCCTCTGGGTTCTTTGGACCACCAGTCATCTGCTGGTGTCGGTCCACTCTGTTTCCTGAGATCCAGGGTCAACGCAGCCGTCTACCAGCAAGTTTTAGAGCACTTCATGCTTCCTGCTGCTGACCTGCTCTATGGAGATGGAGATTTCAAGTTCCAACAGGACTTGGCGCCTGCACACAGCGCAAAATCTACCCGTGCCTGGTTTACGGACCATGGTATTTCTGTTCTAAATTGGCCCGCCAACTCCCCTGACCTTAGCCCCATAGAAAATCTGTGGGGTATTGTGAAAAGGAAGATGCAGAATGCCAGACCCAAAAACGCAGAAGAGTTGAAGGCCACTATCAGAGCAACCTGGGCTCTCATAACACCTGAGCAGTGCCAGAAACTCATCGACTCCATGCCACGCCGCATTAACGCAGTAATTGAGGCAAAAGGAGCTCCAACCAAGTATTGAGTATTGTACATGCTCATATTTTTCATTTTCATACTTTTCAGTTGGCCAACATTTCTACAAATCCCTTTTTTGTATTAGCCTTAAGTAATATTCTAATTTTGTGACACACGGAATTTTGGATTTTCATTTGTTGCCACTTCAAATCATCAAAATTAAATGAAATAAACATTTGAATGCATCAGTCTGTGTGCAATGAATAAATATAATGTACAAGTTACACCTTTTGAATGCAATTACTGAAATAAATCAAGTTTTTCAAAATATTCTAATTTACTGGCTTTTACCTGTATATGTAATGTCATTAACGGGTACGTTTAAAATAACAATTAATATCTACGTATTTTGATAATTTTGAGCATACACGGCGTAATAATTTTGAAAAAACGGTTACCACCACCATACTTACAAGTTGGTACAGTCTTGTTAGATTATCACACTATTTGAACATTTTTTTGGCATCACAACATCTTCTTTTGTTTTTAAAAAATGTATATTATGTTTATAAATTCAGGAAATACGTCCCTGGACACATGAGGACTTTGAATATGACCAATGCATGATCCTGTAACTACTTGGTATCAGATTGATCCCCAAATTTGTGGTATCATCCAAAACTAATGTAAAGTATCAAACGACAGAAGAATAAGTGATTATTACATTTTAACAGAAGTGTAGATAGAACATGTTAAAAGAGAAAGTAAGCAGATATTAACAGTAAATGAACAAGTAGATTCATAATTCATTTCCTACCACTTGTCCTTAATAATGTTGACAAAATAATAGGTAGATAAATGACACAATATGTTACTGCATATGTCAGCAGCTAAATTAAGAGCCTTTGTTTGCTTACTTACTAATAAAAGACAAGTTGTCTTGTATGTTCACTATTTTATTTAAGGACAAACTTGCAATAATAAACATATGTTTAATGTACCCTAAGATTTTTTTGTTAAAATAAAGCCAATAATGCAATTTTTTGTGGTGCCCTTTATTTAGAAAATTATCAAAAAGTATCTAAATACTTTTGGTACTGGTACCAAAATATTGGTATCGGGACAACACTAGTCCTGAGTAGCTGCAGTCAATCATGAACACTAAAGAGAAGACAGTTAAAAACGTTCTAGATCCTTCAACACTACTTATTATCGAGGTGATTATATGTACATATTTAAACCTGTTTGAAGAATCCGGACCATGTGTAAAATATAATAAAATACTACATTCATTCAAACTTTTGCACCCTATTCTTGTTTGAAAAAAAAAGCACTGAAAATGTACATTGTCTGAAAAAAAAAAAAGATTTATGTATTCAACCTGAGAGGAAATGCAGGCTGCAATTGAATTGACAGCAGAGTTGTGTTGTATCGCGACGACAAGCCAGCACACGTTTTCCAATGATGAGTAAAGCAGTTGGACTCTACCAAAAAAGCTGAGCACAAATCAGTCATAAAATATTTTGTCATTGTGAGGAATTACTATTAACGTATCATGTGACGGATATCTTTAAATGCCCTTTTAGTTTTTTGATTGTGTTTTTGCCATCGTCTCTCTACAGGTAATAGAAACAAGGTGTTGGAGTCATTTATCTTGTCTAAAAAAAATGGGTGCAGTGTGTGCTTTAACAGGGTTATTTATTGCTGTCATAAATCTTCTCCAGGGTACGGAACTGCAGACTTTGAGTGACAGGAAACTCCCTCACAGACACACATAGGAAGAACTCTGTCAACCATTTTTGAAGGTAGTTTTTTTTCAGCTCAATGCAGGTCAAAACAATGCAGAAAGTAACCCAATTAATTAAATTGGGTCTACTGTATGATCATTCATGTATTTTCTGCCTTTAAATGATACTGGGGTTAAGCAATGCCAAAGCATCACATCATATGGTCCATGCTTTTTCTTGATTGAGACTTTTATTAGTAGATTGCACAGTACAGTACATATTCCGTCAGTGAAGTGCAGTCACTAGAGGCAGGTGAGGCATTTGCCGTTCAAATACTGAGAAGAGACGGTGCGGTGAACAGCAGCCAGTTGAGGCACGTCACTCAGTGCCTCAACATGGATTGCGGACTCGGCTAACTGCTGGCCTGCTGTGCAGTGAGACCGTATTGCTATATGAATTATATTATACATTTCCATAGTTTAGTTAGCTGAGGTATATAATGTACAGTGTATTTTGTCAACAACTGTATGTGTGTAAAGTATTTCTTCTGCTGAGCGATCATAAAACGGCTGCAAAAGACGCACTGGCTGAGGCTCGCCTCCTGCACCCCCGCCGTAGAATGCACGGCAACCCCTGACGGGAGTGTTGTATCAACTAAAGCCCACACTTAAACTTTCCACGTGCAAGATTGAATCTATTTTAAAAAAGTTATTTCATAAGAAGCCAAAAAGTGCAAAAACAATAATGTTTGCGTTGGAGGAGTTGTGAATGACTGCAGGGCCACAACATTCTGCAGGTGTACCTAATTCACAACTCCTCCAACACGAACATTATTGTTTTTGCACTTTTTGGCTTCTTATTAAATAACTTTTGTAACCTATTGTTATGGGCTTTCCTCTTTGTGATGTTAAGTTCCTGTTATGCGCTGTTATACAGTATATGCCTTGAGCTCTTATTTTGAAGGCGCTAAGAGCGGAAGTGATGACACGTTGTAGTGGAGTGTAAGTTTTTGAAAGAAGGTAAATAAAGTGGTCCTCGTGTAAACTGGAG
Source organism: Nerophis lumbriciformis (assembly GCF_033978685.3). Classification (NCBI taxonomy): domain Eukaryota; kingdom Metazoa; phylum Chordata; class Actinopteri; order Syngnathiformes; family Syngnathidae; genus Nerophis; species Nerophis lumbriciformis. The sequence goes on from NC_084559.2 coordinate 13,926,957, forward strand.
CCTCCGTGTTTGTTATTTTGTAGTTTCATACAGTATAGGCGACATTTATAAACCCTCGGTTACACTTTTTTAAATAGATTCAATCTTGCACGTGGAAAGTTTAAGTGAGGGCTTTAGTTGATATAACACTCTCGTCAGGGGGTGCATTAATCCAGCACAACAGCGGCTCATGGACTTATTTAATAAATAAAGGTAAGACCATAATAACGTTTTTTTTAATTAAATGTGCTTTTTTGTGTGCTACAGTTTGTATGTGTAAAGTTAAAGTTAAGTTAAAGTACCAATGATTGTCACACACACACTAGGTGTGGAGAAATGTGTTCTCTGCATTCGACCCATCCCCTTGTTCACCCCCTGGGAGGTGAGGGGAGCAGTGGGCAGCATCGGCGCCGCACCAGGGAATAATTTTTGGTGATTTAACCCCCAATTCCAACCCTTGATGCTGAGTGCCAAGCAGGGAAGAATGCTGGTATGAGCTTTTAAACATAACCCGTTAACTGCTGCCAATCAAATGGTGAATAAGATACTCTTTAGGGTTCATATGTTTGTAAATCTGACTGTGATGAAGTCAGTGCCTCACCAGCCATCAACCTCACCGCACGTCACTGATATATATATATATATATATATATATATATATATATATATACCTTTTTGCAGATGATGTGGTCCTGATGGCTTCATCTGGCCAGGATCTTCAGCTCTCACTGGATCGGTTCGCAGCAGAGTGTGAAGCGACTGGGATGAGAATCAGCACCTCCAAGTCAGAGTCCATGGTTCTCGCCCGGAAAACGGTGGAGTGCCATCTCCGGGTTGGGGAGGAGACCCTGCCCCAAGTGGAGGAGTTCTAGTACCTCGGAGTCTTGTTCACGAGTGAGGGAAGAGTGGATCGTGAAGTCAACAGGCGGATCGGTGCGGCGTCTTCAGTAATGCGGACGCTGTATCGATCCGTTATGGTGAAGAAGGAGCTGAGCCGGAAGGCAAAGCTCTCAATTTACCGGCCGATCTACGTTCCCATCCTCACCTATGGTCATGAGCTTTGGGTTATGACCGAAAGGACAAGATCACGGGTACAAGCGGCCGAAATTAGTTTCCTCCGCCGGGTGGCGGGGCTCTCCCTTAGAGATAGGGTGAGAAGCTCTGTCATCCGGGAGGAGCTCAAAGTAAAGCCGCTGCTCCTCCAAATCGAGAGGAGCCAGATGAGGTGGTTCGGGCATCTGGTCAGGATGCCACCCGATGCCTCCCTAGGGAGGTGTTTAGGGCACGTCCGACCGGTAGGAGGCCACGGGGAAGACCCAGGACACGCTGGGAAGACTATCTCTCCCGGCTGGCCTGGGAACGCCTCGGGATCCCCCGGGAGGAGCTGGACGAAGTGGCTGGGGAGAGGGAAGTCTGGGCTTCCCTACTTAGGCTGCTGCCCCCGCGACCCGCCCTCGGATAAGCGGAGAAAGATGGATGGATGGATGGATGGATGGATGTATATATTATATATATCAAGGGCAGTTGATTAAATATTTCCCCCCACTGCGTATAATTCTGGATATTTACACTTGTATGTTTGAATAAAATAATAAAAAGTTAGTTCATCCTGAGAACCTGCAACCAATGCTGTGGACATGCATCACAGGAAGTTGTATCTGTGACAAAAGCAATCGATGGCAAACAAATGTCTCTCAGGAAGACGCAGTCCATACGAGCCGTAGAGAGGACTAGAGACTGCAGCATTCCGGGCAGATAACACATAAACCGAGGGTCCTGTCCAGTCCACCTGGAGCCCATCATGACTGCCACTGCAGCCCGGGCAGCTGTAGCACCGCAGTCCGGGTTACTGGACACCCTAAACTGACGACTCTGATGAATGTCTGCTGTCTGCCCTGTGGCCCCCCATCAGATCCATCCTACTGGGAAACTAGTGTGCCTGACTGACCTAGACCAAACACCACTACGCATACACACACATACAGATACACACACTTCCTGTGGCCTCAAGTGCACGTCACACCATTAATATCAATTGGCTTTTCTTCATGACTCCACATATTTATCATATGCTCACGGCATCCTTTTAAAATATTCCTGAATCACAGTGGCCATAACAAATGCACACCACCCCTTGTAGGGAGTGCCACACCACAGGGTACTCCAACCCGGATATTTGTTAACATGATATGTAAAACATTTGTGACCACAAGAAGGACTCTGGGCTACATAGTCCTTTATTGTGTGTGGGTGGAAGGAGGTTCAATGTGGTTTGACTGTGCCTTTATTGAAGTGGTATGCCGTCAGGGCCAGCAAGGCCTTCTCTGCTGGCCTAACATAACCAGAAATCATGATCATAATTAAAGATACAATATTTTTTTAATTTACCTTTGGGGTTGCAGCTTACTCCGAGGTTTGTTCTCCCAGGATGCAAACGGACGACTCGGGACAGGACCTGCAGGTAGGAACATGATTTAATCGTAAATTAACACTCAAAGAGGTACAAAACAGAAAACAAACCGACAGAACAAGGTGCCGATCGCACCTGAAGCTAAGGCTACTACTTAGCAGAGACTGGAGATCACTAGCAGGGGCTAGGAGACAAGCAAAACTTACGTAACAGTAGCGTGACGCAAACAAAGAAGCCAGACCAAGGCTTAAATTCAGAATCAACAATGCGGGTGTCCGTGCATTGTAAGTGAACGGGGACGTACAGTTGATAGACAGTTGGGATGGCCAATCAGATCACAAGTTGTTGACAGTAGCCTATCTAGGTAGCCTGATGTTAACGAGACTGTGATTGGATACACACTTGTTATTCCAAAGTGAGTATCCATTAGCAATTTAGCAGGAAGTGTTGACCCACAAAGAAGGAGAACAAAACGTTGATTAGGTGGCAGATATATTGTTACGTTGGGGTTGCTGCTTACGCCGAGGTTTGTTCTACCAGGGTGCAAACGGACGACTCGGGACAGGACTTGCAGGTAGGGACATGATTTAATCGTAAATTAATCAATCAAAGAGGTACAAAACAGAAAACAAACCGACGGAACAAGGTGAAGCTAAGGCTACTACTTAGCACAGACTAGGGATCACTAGCAGGGGCTAGGATTCAAGCAAAAGTTACGTAACAGTAGCGTGACGCAAACAAAGAAGCCAGACCGACTGACTGGCAAAGGCAGGCTTAAATAATGTCTCTGATTACAAACAGGTGCGCGTCCCGAACACAAGAGGCAGGTGAAACTAATACGTAGCCATAGTAACAAACTCAGAGGTGCATAAACAGGAACATTAATAAACATTAATAATATATACATACTATGCAAATATTAAAAAGCTTGTGAAAAATGAGTTGGAATTTCACAAGAAAAAGGTCACAATTTCACAAGAAAAACTTAGAATTTTGGCAGTGTTATAATAAAATTCGTCATTTTACTCAACGCAAGTCAAAATTTTACAAGAAAAACTGGACATTTGTTCAATATCATGATAAAAGTTGGATTTTTACTCAATAACAGTCGCGATTTTACAAGAAAAGCTTAACATTTTGGGAATTTTACAAAAAGAGTAGTAATTTTACTGGACAAAAGTCACAATTTTATAAGAAAAGTTTAAAATTTTGGCAATATTATAGTAATAATCAGAATTTTACTTGGCAAAAATTATGACAAAAGTCATAAATTTATTTTAAAAATTTCACTATTTTACAAAAACAACAAAAACATTGTGATACAAGTCAGAATTTTATATGACAAATGTCACAATTTTGCATCAAAAAGTAACAATTTTACATTAAAAAAAGTAATAATTTTACTAGAAAATATTGCAATATTACAGAAACAGAAAGAATATGAGAAATTGTTCCCAATTTTATAAAAAAGACTGCTTTTAGTTAATTTATTATTTTCTGAATTTTTTTGTTTCTAATTGGTTTTTAATCTTCATTATTTACTTCAAGTTATTACATAATGTCTCTTTATACACATTTATTTTATTTTTTTCATTCGTTTTGACCAAAGGGGCTGCATTTAAATTTCTTACACACACTTGTTATTACATATGTTGGCCAGAGGGGGAGCACTTAACATTTTTACACACAGTTGTTATTTCATATGTTGACCAGAGGGGGGAGGGCACTTTTAAATCCCTCCTTTTTGGGACCACCCTAATTTTGATAGATTTCACCACCAGGGGTGCAAATGAGACATTCGCAATGGTTTTTCCGTATCGGAACCAAGATTTTGGTCCTAACTTGTTCACCGATCCTCATATTGAAGGTACTTTTCCTTGTTGATGTCTCAATAAGGGTATAAATACAAGAACACACACACACACACACACACACACACACACACACACACACACACACACACACACACACACACACACACACACACACACATCGTTGTATTTGTTACCTTCTTGAGACCTCAGAAAAATGCCTACCTCTTTAGGACCAGCCTTTGTCGATATATAAAGATTTGTATTTACAACATTAATAATATATACATACTATGCAAATATTAAAAAGCTTGTGAAAAATGAGTTGGAATTTCACAAGTAAAAGGTCACAATTTCACAAGAAAAACTTAGAATTTTGGCAGTGTTATAATAAAAGTCGTCATTTTACTCAACGCAAGTCAAAATTTTACCAGAAAAACTGGACATTTGTGCAATGTTATGATAAAAGTTGGAATTTTACTCAATAACAGTCGCGATTTTACAAGAAAAGCTTAAAAGAGTAATAATTTTACTGGACAAAAGTCACAATTTTATAAGAAAAGTTTAAAATGTTGGCAATATTATAGTAATAATCAGAATTTTACTTGGCAAAAATTTTGACAAAAGTCATAATTTTAATTAAAAAATTTCACTATTTTACAATAACAACAAAAACATTGGCAATATTGTGATACAAGTCAGAATTTTATATGACAAATGTCACAATTTTGCATCAAAAAGTAACAATTTTACATAAAAAAAAGTAATAATTTTACTAGAAAATATTGTAATATTACAGAAACAGAAAGAATTTGACAAATTGTTCCCAATTTTATATATTAAAAAAAAGACTGCTTTTAGTTAATTTATTATTTTCTGAATTTTTTGTTTCTAATTGGTTTTTAATCTTCATTATTTTCTTCAAGTTATTACAGTATGTCTCTATATACACATTTATTTTATTTTAATTAATTTTGGCCAAAGGGGGTGCGTTTCAATTTCTTACAAACACTTGCTATTACATATGTTGGCCAGAGGGGGAGCACTTAACATTTTTACACACACTTGTTATTTCATATGTTGACCGCAGGGGGAGCACTTTTAAAAGTGACACACAGTCAATTTAAAAAATCCCTCCTTTTTGGGACCACCCTCATTTTGATAGATTTCACCACCAGGGGTGCAAATGAGACATTCTCTATTAGATGCAATGTTATTGGGACCATGATTTATGTCCTAACATGTTCACACCTCCTCATATGGAAGGTACTTTTCCTTGTTGATGTCTCAAAAAGCTGGCAATATTGTGATAGAAGTCAGAATTTTATACGACAAATGTCACCATTTTGCATTAAAAAGTAATCATTTTACATAAAAAAGTAATAATTTTACTAGAAAATATTGCAATATTACAGAAACAGAAAGAATATGAGAAATTGTTCCCAATTTTATAGTAAAAAAGTCGACGCATTATGAGAAAAAGACTGCTTTTAGTTAATATTTTCATTTTTTTTTTTCATTTTTTGTTTTCAAATCTTCATTATTTACTTCAAGTTATTACAGTATGTCTCTCTATACATATTTAAAAAACATTTTTTTATTCATTTTGGCCAAACACACCTGTTATTTCATATGTTGACATGAGGGGGGCACTTTAGCATAGCTCAGTTGGTAGGGTGGCCGTGCCAGCAACTTGAGGGTTCCAGGTTCGATTCCAGCTACCGCCGTCCTGGTCACGGCGCTGTGTCCTTGGGCAAGACACTTTACCCACCCACACTGGTTTAAATGTAACTTAGATATTGGGTTTCACCAGGGCCGGCCCGTGGCATAGGCCGTATAGGCAAATGCTAAGGGCGCCGTCCATCAGGGGGCGCCACGCCAGTGCCACAAATGTTGGAGAAAAAAAAAAATAAGTTGGTACTATTATTTCTAAATACAAAAAATAATCCCACGTTAATTAAAATGCAAAGTAAAGCCTATATAATATAAATATTATTTGTTACAACATCCCCCCCCGCACGGTGCCCCCCTCCCTTCCCGTATCATGACTCTTTTTGGACGTCACCACATCAAAAAATCAACACAAGATGTCAAAACGGCCAAAACTGTCAGGTGCCCAGGGAAGAAAAAAGAGAAAAGAAGAGGAGGAGAAACGAGAAAAAGACAGAGGTAGCAGGTAGGTAACGTTAGCCTACATGAAATTATTTGTCTGTTACAGAATGTGATAGTAACCTGGCTTGTTAGCATTAAGCTAATGTTACATGATTCGGCAATTGCTAATCAATAAATAGCTAGTTCTGTTTTAACGTCGGGTTAATATTGTGGAGGGGGCGAAATTGTTATGGAAAATAATAATGTAACGTTAGGTAATTACAGTACTCCCACCTTACATTCCTCAGGGACATTTGTATTAGATCTTTTAAGCAGGTGTTTTTTGTTTACATTGTTATTGCCTTCTGGTTAGCTGATGTTTGCCCTGCAGGTAATAGTCACTTTTCCACCCCTTTATATATTAGGTATAGTTGTAAGCCTAGTTGTTAAAGTGCACATCATTAATGTTAATTAAGCAATATGTATGTAAAAAATATTGTATTTCATATATTCATTTTTTATTTTTTGCATTCATTTATTTATTCATATTTTTTTTTATCTTGTTAACTATTCTGATTGTTAATTTGCTTTCTTTAAGTAAAAAAAAAGGTCAAAGACAAAGCTATTCGGTTTCTTGTGAGTATATACACTTCACTGCCGATGTGTGGGGGGGGGGGCGCCACCTAAAATCTTGCCTAGGGCGCCAGATTGGTTAGGGCCTGGGCCTGGGTTTCACTATGTAAAGCGTTTTGAGTCACTAAAGAAAAGCGCTATATAAATATAATTCACACTTCACACTTCACTTTTATTAAATCCCTCCTTTTTGGGACCACCCTAATTTTGATAGATTTCACCACCCGGGGAGCAAATGAGACATTCTCTATTAGACGCAATGGTTTTTCCGTATCGGAACCAAGATTTCGGTCCTAACTTGTTCACCGGTCCTCATATTGAAGGTACTTTTCCTTATTGATGTCTCAAGAAGAGTGGACACACACACACACACACACACACACACACACACACACACACACACACACACACCCTCCTGGACTTTCAATGGCAGTGGTAAGCCCTGATCTCAGAGCTACATGTTTACTTTCCACTCAGCACGTTAGATATGCCTTCACTTTACCCTCATGCTGGTACTATGTGGGCATTTGCACACGCACACAGGTATACATATATGATATGTTTTGTCTGCCGGTGTAAACGTCACCGTGAGAGGTGGTGTGTGTCATTTGTAATTCCATAACATATGTCGGAGACCAAGACACGGATCACCTGCCTCTCCTCTTCTAAAGTGTTCTTTATTATTGGAAAAAAGAGGATATTACACACCTTACACACCACACCACATGCAAGAACAAATCAATCAGGCTGGTCTAGACTCCTAAATCGGAATTTTTAATTTTACAAAGACATTTTGGACAATTCTATGCCTCTAACCTTTGTGGGAACAGAGCTTGTTCAGTGCTGATTTGAAAGAAAGGTCCATTAACCCTTGGGTAATGTTCATATTGTTGTTACTCAACAATCATTGTGGGTCTGATGGACCCCTTGCATTTTGTGGCTTTTAATGCCTCACAATCAAACACTTTTATGTTAAAATACTGAACAGATGTTTATTGGGATAAGGTAAACATCTGCCCACATGGTACCAGCATGAGGGTAAAGTGAAGGCATATCTAACGTGCTGAGTGGAAAGTAAACATGTAGCTCTGAGATCAGGGCTTGCCACTGCCATTGAAAGTCCAGGAGGGTGTGTGTGTGTGTGTGTGTGTGTGTGTGTGTGTGTGTGTGTGTGTGTGTGTGTGTGTGTTGTGTCTTGAGACATCAACAAGGAAAAGTACCTTCAATATGAGGACCGGTGAACAAGTTAGTAATAATAATAACTGGGATTTATATAGCGCTTTTCTAAGTACCCAAAGTCGCTTTACATGTCGAACCCATCAATCATTCACACCTGGTGGTGGTAAGCTACTTTCATAGCCACAGCTGCCCTGGGGTAGACTGACGGAAGCGTGGCTGCAATTTGCGCCAACGGCCCCTCCGACCACCACCTATCATTCAATTCACCGGTGTGAGTGGCACCGGGGGCAAAGGGTGAAGTGTCCCGCCCAAGGACACAACGGCAGCGATTTTTGGATGGTAAGAGGCGGGGAGCGAACCTGCAACCCTCAGGTTTCTGGCACGGTTGCTCTACCCACTACGCCATGCCGCCCCCAAGTTAGGACCGAAATCTTGGTTCCGATACAGAAAAAACCATTGCGAATGTCTCATTTGCACCCCTGGTGGTGAAATCTATCAAAATTAGGGTGGTCCCAAAAAGGAGGGATTTAAAAGTGCCCCCCCCCCTCTGGTCAACATATGAAATAACAAGTGTGTGTAAAAATGTTAAGTGCACATAAACACTCATGCACATAATCACGTTTCATCAAACATATATTAACGTTGTTGCCCTAGGGTAAACTGGTAGTAACACATGGCACACTGACAAAGCTTAACCTATTGTTACTATAACAATCTACAAGGTTAATGTAGGCTAGTTCTCTTTCTCCCCCTCCATTTTTCTGCATTCTTTCTTCGTATCTCAAGTTATCATTACGTATATGTATTGTTGCATTTAAACAACTGTATTGTTGATAATAAAGATAAAGTATTGGTATTGTTCATTATCAATAGCGCTATTTCTATTGGTATTTGTATTGATCCATTTGTAGTGTAATAATGCTCATTGTCATTTCTGTATTATTTTTTTATTTTTCGCTAACTGCTTATTTGCTATTACTTTTACCATCATATTTGTACATGTCATATTTGCTGATGTTGCTCTATTGTTGTTGTTGTTGTTGTTTGCTGTTGTTGTTTTTGTCTCTCTGTCTAAATCCCCCTCTTGTCCCCACAATTTACCCCTCTGTCTTCTTTTTTTTTCTCTTTCTATCCCCTCCTGCTCCGGCCCGGCTGCACTAAATGATAATATAAATACATTTAATAAAGTCAAATACAAATAAGGCAACAAGAGAAGTATCCTACACTTCTCTTTTGTAAAGTAAATCTGAACAGCCGACATGGGCATCTACATCAACTATATGATTTGCCTGAGAAGCTGGACAGGACACAAAAAAAATAAAAAAAATGTTAAGTGCTCCCCCTCTGGCCAACATATGAAATAACAAGTGTGTGTAAAAATGTTAAGTGCTCCCCCTCTGGCCAACATATGTAATAACAAGTGTGTGTAAGAAAGTTAAATGCAGCCCCTTTGGTCAAAATGAATGAAAACAATAAAATAAATGTGTATAAAGAGACATTATGTAATAACTTGAAGTAAATAATGAAGATTAAAAACCAATTAGAAACAAAAAAATCTGAAAATAATAAATTAACTAAAAGCAGTCTTTTTTTTTTTTTTTTATAAAATTGGGAACAATTTGTCATATTCTTTCTGTTTCTGTAATATTGCAATATTTTTTTAGTAAAATCATTACTTTTTTAATGTAAAATTGTTACTTTTTGATGCAAAATTGTGACATTTGTCATATAAAATTCTGACTTGTATCACAATATTGCCAATGTTTTTTGTTGTTTTTGTAAAATAGTGAAATTTATTAATTAAAATTATGACTTTTGTCATAATTTTTGCCAAGTAAAATTCTGATCATTACTATAATATTGCCAACATTTTAAACTTTTCTTATAAAATTGTGACTTTTTTCCAGTAAAATTACTAGTCTTTTCGTAAAATTCCCAAAATTTTAAGCTTTTCTTGTAAAATCGCGACTGTTATTGAGTAAAATTCCAATTTTTATCATGATATTGCACAAATGTCCAGTTTTTCTTGTAAAAGTTTGACTTGCGTTGAGTAAAATGACGATTTTTATTATAACACTGCCAAAATTCTAAGTTTTTTTTGTGAAATTGTGACCTTTTACTTGTGAAATTCCAACTCATTTTTCACAAGCTTTTTAATATTTGCATAGTATGTATATATTATTAATGTTGTAAATACAAATCTTTATATATCTAGAAAGGCTGGTCCTAAAGAGGTAGGCGTTTTTCTGAGGTCTCAAGAAGGTAACAAATACAACAATGTTTGTGTGTGTGTGTGTGTGTGTGTGTGTGTGTGTGTGTGTGTGTGTGTGTGTTCTTGTATTTATACCCTTATTGAGATATCAACAAGGACAAGTACCTTTAATATGAGGACCGGTGAACAAGTTAGGACCGAAATCTTGGTTCCGATACGGAAAAACCATTGTGAATGTCTCATTTGCACCCCTGGTGGTGAAATCTGGTCAACATATGAAATAACAAGTGTGTGTAAGAAATTTAAATGCAGCCCCTTTGGTCAAAATGAATGAAAACAATGAAATAAATATGTATAAAGAGACATTATGTAATAACTTGAAGTAAATAATGAAGATTAAAAACCAATTAGAAACAGAAAATTCAGAAAATAATAAATTAACTAAAAGCAGTCTTTTTTTTTCTTTTTTTTTTATAAAATTGGGAACAATTTGTCATATTATTTCTGTTTCTGTAATATTGCAATATTTTTTAGTAAAAATATTACTTTTTTAATGTAAAATTGTTACTTTTTGATGCAAAATTGTGACATTTGTCATATAAAATTCTGACTTGTATCACAATATTGCCAATGTTTTTTGTTGTTTTTGTAAAATAGTGACATTTTTTTAATTAAAATTATGACTTTTGTCAAATTATGACTTTTGTCATAATTTTTGCCAAGTAAAATTCTGATTATTACTATAATATTGCCAACATTTTAAACTTTTCTTATAAAATTGTGACTTTTGTCCAGTAAAATTACTACTCTTTTCGTAAAATTCCCAACATTTTAAGCTTTTCTTGTAAAATCGCGACTGTTTTTGAGTAAAATTCCAATTTTTATCATGATATTGCACAAATGTCCAGTTTTTCTTGTAAAATTTTGACTTGCGTTGAGTAAAATGACGACTTTTATTATAACGCTGCCAAAATTCTAAGTTTTTTTTGTGAAATTGTGACCTTTTACTTGTGAAATCAGATGTTTATTGGGATAAGGTAAACATCTGTTCAGTATTTTAACATAAAAATTCCAACTTTTATCATGATATTGCACAAATGTCCAGTTTTTCCTGTAAAATTTTGACTTGCGTTGAGTAAAATGACGACTTTTATTATAACACTGCCAAAATTTTAAGTTTTTTTTTGTGAAATTGTGACCTTTTACTTGTGAAATCAGATGTTTATTGGGATAAGGTAAACATCTGTTCAGTATTTTAACATAAAAATTCCAACTTTTATCATGATATTGCACAAATGTCCAGTTTTTCCTGTAAAATTTTGACTTGCGTTGAGTAAAATGACGACTTTTATTATAACACTGCCAAAATTTTAAGTTTTTTTTTGTGAAATTGTGACCTTTTACTTGTGAAATCAGATGTTTATTGGGATAAGGTAAACATCTGTTCAGTATTTTAACATAAAAATTCCAACTTTTATCATGATATTGCACAAATGTCCAGTTTTTCCTGTAAAATTTTGACTTGCGTTTAGTAAAATGACGACTTTTATTATAACACTGCCAAAATTCTAAGGTTTTTTTTGTGAAATTGTGACCTTTTACTTGTGAAATCAGATGTTTATTGGGATAAGGTAAACATCTGTTCAGTATTTTAACATAAAAATGTTTGATTGTGAGGCATTAAAAGCCACAAAATGCAACGGGTCCATCAGACCCACAAACGCTGGCTGAGTAACAACAATATGAACGTTGCACGGAAAATTTCTCTGCCGGTTTCTGCATCCCACAGGGATTCTTCTTTTGTGTTTCTGCACCTGCGGTTCCCACACAAGGTTGCAACATTGTTTTTCAACACTGTCTGCTCTCATTTTGTCGCACAATTGACCCTCTGATGTTCTGTGTACCCACACTCTGTCCTCCTCCTGTCTAGGCCTGATGTGTGTGTGTGTGTGTGTGGTACACAAAACATCAATTTCCACACTTCTATTAGGCCCGGGTCCAATGGACCCGGACATCTTGTATTTAATATAAATGTGTAGGGGGGGTGTATGGTGTGTGGTCATTAAATATGTATTGTGATATATGTTCTTTACAGAAAATGAGCCAAAGTCAGTGAGTCTCAGTTTGAAAAATTAATTAATTGTATCATTTTTCTTTTAATAAAAAATAAAAACGGGTCCCACAGACCCGAACACCACACAATGGTTAAAGAAAGAGTTGGATGAGCCAATTAAACACCTTTAAGAAACATTTGACCAGAGGTGATGTATGACCTCACAATGTTTTTTATGAATATATTGACAAACACTCTTATAGAAAGTATTTCTATTTTTAGAACGTTGTAAATAATTTTTTGTCTTTGAGACTGAAAGTATGTATACCATTTTTTTAATTTTTTCATTTGTTGTACAGGTATGATGTATTCCTGGGTGGTGTAGTGTCTTTCAAAATAGAGGACGTTGGTCATAGGCTTTGCAGGTCAATCACATTTGTTTTGTATAAAAGGAAATGTTAAAAAAAAAAAATTGAATTAAAGCAAACTAATTGTCTAGTTATGGTGTTAAAACTTGTCAGAATAATTGTTTCTAAGTTATCACAAAACTCTGTGTTTCAATGAGTTCCCGGCGAGACAAAAGCTGTCTTTGATCTTACCAATAAAAGGCTTGTAAAACTCCACTGTGTAGGATGGGAAGCGACATGAAGGTGTCGGTTTCTTTGATGTATTGTAATCCACAGGGAGATTTTGTCTTGCCCCGAGATCTACAAAGCGGAGCTGAACCCCCTCCAAGCACCTTTTTTTTTTTAACTGTTTTGGGACCAAAGGCAGCGGCTGTTTATGACCATTGTCCCTTTAGAAACAGCTGTTGCCATGAAATCGGGGAAAGTCCAAATAAAAGAGGAGACGTACAATCTCATGGTAGGCTGGTCGACTTTCACATCCCCGAGATGGCAATATAGACCCTTTTGTGAGGCTTGTGATTGATTCTTCATCTGAACGGAATAATGTGAGCGTCCCATCGAGAGTGGAAATATTACAGTGAGTGTTTGTTTTACGTTGGTTTGATATGGTTAGTTTGTATATTTAGCACCTAGCAATGCTGCGGAAACTAGTGTCAACAATAAAACTGCATCCATCACTCGGCTTCTAAAACTTATTGCTCATCCTCTTTGTGTGCGGGCTCAAAAACATAAGGGCCTGGATCATAATTTTTCCAAAAGTATACCTAAGTCTGCTTGATTAGCATTGTTGTTGATGGGGAAGGGCTCTGTGGTTCTTAGCGCAAAGTCACACGATCACGTGACTGGCTTCCTCGTTATCTCTCAACATGGCTCGGGATTCTCCGTACGACTGATTATATTTTGATCGTATCTGTTAATCTGCAAACTTTGGAAGTCTTTCGGTGTCACAAATCAGATTCAGATTTAGATTCAGATAGGATAGGATATGACTTTATTGTCATTGCACAAGTACAACGAAACTATGTAGATTATATACGAATCTAAATAGAACTAAATATATCTGTATATTTAGTTAAAGTTAAAGTCCCAATGATTGTCACACACACACTAGGTGTGGTGAAATTTGTCCTCTGCATTTAACCCATCCTCTTGTTCACACCCTGGGAGGTGAGGGGAGCAGTGAGCAGTGGCCGCGCCCGGGAATCATTTTGGTGATTTATCCCCTAATTCCAACCCTTGATGCTGAGTGCCAAGCAGGGAGGTAACGGGTCCCATTTTTATAGTCTTTGGTATGACTCGGCCAGGGTTTGAACTCACGACCTACCGATCTCAGGGCGGACACTCTAACCACAAGACCACTGAGCAGAGATGTAGAGCAGAGTATATGATGGCTTCAATACAGAGGCAACTTGTTTTTCCACTCCACTGTACTTTGAGTTATTTTTAGTCATCATTTGATTGACTTATTGACTAATTGTTGGAATAATTGTTTGTAAGTTATCACAAAAGAAACGTTGTATTATGAATGCTGTCTTTCGAGGCCTAACAAGAGGAAGAAGGCTCGTGAAACGCCACTGTGATTTCAACACGGACAGATGGCAGGATCTGCTCAACTTCCAGAGGAACTCTCTTTGAAGTGTTAAACGAACTCTCTCTGAAGTACTTCACAAACTCTCTTCCAACTATTTGGTAACCGAGGTCAACGCTATTTACGACCCGCTGCCCTCTTGAAGTTGCGGTGGTCAGGAGACGGGAGGGGTTATCCATTGTCCTCCAACACCTGCCCCAGCTGGATCCAGGAAGAGCCCAAGCCCGAGAAATCCCACTTCTTGGTCTTCAAAGCGACCGAAAACAATGACTGTTTTACATACTTCCCATTCCTGCTGTGACATGTGTTGGTGCGTGAACATTGAACATCTGAATAAAAGAGGAGACGAAAACCTTCTTCGTCAGAGCGTGGTGCAGGACTGTACAGAGAGTGCAGTGGCCATGTCTCTCCTCAATATTGAGTCCAAATTGAATTCTGTCTCTGTTTGATTCCTTGCCTTTTGTCTTGTTTAATAGATGTCCTCAGTGTTTGAACGTGACACTATTGACCCAGTCCTACAATTATATTACATTTTATTGCCTCTGGACATCATATTTAATGCTTTTTAGTACAATTTACGGCCTTAATTTTAGCTTTTAATGACCTTAGAGACCCTACCCTGTTGTATATTATTATTTTATTCACCTTAATGTTCAGATACATTCTGGTCCTTGAACTGAGGACCCCTGCCCTAAAGTCTTCCATCTTCATACATGACTTTGTGAGATGCAGGATGTCACTACAGAGCTAAAGATGAAGGCAGGTTACCGAGGTTAAGTCCATACCAACATGAGAGAGGCATGTTGGGTGAGTATGAGATGGGCCGAGGGCCAAACGGAGGGTGATCTTGGGGATTTTTTTTTCACCTTTAATGACAGGGTGCTGGGCAGCTGGTTCCTGTTTTCTGACGTGACCGGGGGAGCATCGCAGGGCACGGACAACTCGGTCTGCGGGCCCTGTGTTCATTAGTGCAGCAGCATTGCAGCTCTGGGGGTGAGTCACAAGCGTATCAAGTTAAAAAGGATTGACTGGCCACAGAGGGATTTTTTCCTGCTGGAATAAGATTGTGTCTGTGAGTGGGGGGAAGAGGTGAACTGGTGGATCAAGGGGATGAAATTAGTAAACTTCAATAGGAGCATTTTCCTCACAATTAAAATCCGTTCTAAGTCCACCAGAGACAGACACCTTAATCCTCTTCAAGTTCTGTCCTAAAGTCCGACAGCTTTGTTTTCAACCGGGCTACAATTTCATAGTTACAGTCGTGCTCATAAGTTTACATACCCTGGGAGAATTTATGATATCAATCAATCAATCAATGTTTATTTATATAGCCCTAAATCACAAGTGTCTCAAAGGGCTGTACAAGCCACAACGACATCCTTGGTACAGAGCCCACATAAGGGCAAGGAAAAACTCACCCCAGTGGGACGTCGATGTGAATGACTATGAGAAACCTTGGAGAGGACCGCATATGTGGGTAACCCCCCCCCTCTAGGGAGACCGAATGCAATGGATGTCGAGTGGGTCTAACATAATATTGTAAGAGTACAGTCCATAGTGGATCCAGCATAACAGTAAGAGTCCAGTCCACAGTGGGGTCAGCAGGAAACCATCCTGAGCGGAGACGGGTCAGCAGCGCAGAGATGTTCCCAACCGATACACAGGCAAGCGGTCCACTGCGGGTCCCGACCCCGGTCAGCCAGCACCCCATCCATGGCCACCGGACCTGAGTGTCTCCCCCTCCACAAGGGATAGGGGGGAGCAGAGGAGAAAAGAAAAGAAACGGCAGATCAACTGGTCTAAAAAAGTGTGAGTCCAGTCCATAGTGCGGCCAGCGGGAGATCATCTTGAGTGGATACAAGTCAGCAGTGCAGAGACGTCCCCAACTGATGGACAGATGAGTTGTCCACCCTGAGTCCCGACTTTGGACAGCTAGCGCGCCATCTGTGGTCACCGAATCTTCCCCCCTCTCCATGAAGGAGAGGGGGGAAGAGCAGAAAAGAAACGGCAGATCAACTGGTCTAAAAAGGATGTCTATTTAAAGGCTAGAGTATACAAATGAGTTTTAAGATGGGACTTAAATGTTTCTACTGAGGTAGCATCTCTAACTGTTACCGGGAGGGCATTCCAGAGTACTGGAGCCCGAATAGAAAACGCTCTATAGCCCGCAGACTTTTTTTGGCTCTGGGAATCACTAATAAGGCGGAGTTCTTTGAACGCAGATTTCTTGCCGGGACATATGGTACAATACAATCAGCAAGATAGGATGGAGCTAGACCGCTTGGCCATTCTTCAGAGAATACGAATGATAACACAAAAACCTTTCTTCCACTCATGCTTAATGGTTGTGTGAAGCTATTTATTGGCAAACAACTGTGTTTACTCTTTTTAAATCAAAACGACAAAAGAAAGTACCCAAATGACCCTGATCAAAAGTTTACATACCCCAGTGACTTTGATCTGATAACATGCACAAAAGTTGACACAAACAGGTTTGAATGGCTAATCAAGGTTCCAATCCTCACCTGTGACATGTTTGTTTGTAATTAATGTGTTTGTATAAAAGGTCAGTGAGTTTCTGGGCTTCTGACAGACCATTGCATCTTTCATCCAGATGTTTCTGGATTCTGAGTCATGGGGAAGGCAAAATAATTGTCAAAGGATCTGCGAGAAAAGGTAATTGAAAGGGGTATAAAAAGACATCCAAGGAATTGAGAATGCCAATCAGCAGTGTTCAAACGCTGATTAAGAAGTGGAAAATGAGGGATTCAGGTAGACCAGCAAATATTTCAGCCACAACTGCCAGGAAAATTGTTCGAGATGCAAAGAAAAATCCACAAATAACTTCAGCTGAAACACAGGTCTCTCTGAAAAATTGTGGTGTGACTGTTTCAAGATGCACAATAAGGAGGCCCTTGAAGAAAAATGGGCTGCATGGTCGAGTCGCCAGAAGAAAGCCATCACTCCAAATTACTTTGTTCCAGAAGTTTTGAGGCTTGTCTCTGTGCTGTTTGGCGTAATGTAAGCGGGATACTTTGTGACATTTGCGCAGAAATGTCTTTCTTCTGGCCACTTGACCATGCAGCCAATTTTTCTTCAAGTGCCTCCTTATTGTGCATCTTGAAACAGCCACACCACAATTTTTCAGAGAGTCCTGTATTTCAGCTGAAGTTATTTGTGGATTTTTCTTTGCACCTCGAACAATTTTCCTGGCAGGACTCTCTGAAAAAATGTGGTGTGGCTGTTTCAAGATGCACAATAAGGAGGCACTTGAAGAAAAATGGGCTGCATGGTCGAGTCGCCGGAAGAAAGCCATTTCTGCGCAAATGTCACAAAGTATCTCAATTACATTACGCCAAACAGCACAGAGACAAGCCTCAAAACTTCTGGAACAAAGTAATTTGGAGTGATGGCTTTCTTCTGGCGACTCGACCATGCAGCCAATTTTTCTTCAAGTGCCTCCTTATTGTGCATCTTGAAACAGCCACACCACAATTTTTCAGAGAGTCCTGTATTTCAGCTGAAGTTTTTTGTGGATTTTTCTTTGCACCTCGAACAATTTTCCTGGCAGGACTCTCTGACAAATTGTGGTGTGGCTGTTTCAAGATGCACAATAAGGAGGCACTTGAAGAAAAATGGGCTGCATGGTCGAGTCGCCAGAAGAAAGCCATTTCTGTGCAAATGTCACAAAGTATCCCAATTACATTACGTCAAACAGCACAGAGACAAGCCTCAAAATTTCTGGAACAAAGTAATTTGGAGTGATGGCTTTCTTCTGGCGACTCGACCATGCAGCCCATTTTTCTTCAAGTGCCTCCTTATTGTGCATCTTGAAACAGCCACACCACAATTATTCAGAGAGTCCTGTATTTCAGCTGAAGTTATTTGTGGATTTTTCTTTGCACCTCGAACAATTTTCCTGGCAGGACTCTCTGAAAAATTGTGGTGTGGCTGTTTCAAGATGCACAATAAGGAGGCACTTGAAGAAAAATGGGCTGCATGGTCGAGTCGCCAGAAGAAAGCCATTTCTGCGCAAATGTCACAAAGTATCCCAATTACATTACGCCAAACAGCACAGAGACAAGCCTCAAAATTTCTGGAACAAAGTAATTTGGAGTGATAGCTTTCTTCTGGCGACTCGACCATGCAGCCCATTTTTCTTCAAGTGCCTCCTTATTGTGCATCTTGAAACAGCCACACCACAATTATTCAGAGAGTCCTGTATTTCAGCTGAAGTTATTTGTGGATTTTTCTTTGCACCTCGAACAATCTTACTGGCAGGACTCTCTGAAAAATTGTGGTGTGGCTGTTTCAAGATGCACAATAAGGAGGAACTGGAAGAAAAATGGGCTGCATGGTCGAGTCGCCAGAAGAAAGCCATTTCTGCGCAAATGTCACAAAGTATCCCAATTACATTACGCCAAACAGCACAGAGACAAGCCTCAAAACTTCTGGAACCAAGTAATTTGGAGTGATGGCTTTCTTCTGGCGACTCGACCATGCAGCCCATTTTTCTTCAAGTGCCTCCTTATTGTGCATCTTGAAACGGCCACACCACAATTTTTTCAGAGAGTCCTGTATTTCAGCTGAAGTTATTTGTGGATTTTTCTTTGCACCTCGAACAATTTTCCTGGCAGGACTCTCTGAAAAATTGTGGTGTGGCTGTTTCAAGATGCACAATAAGGAGGCACTTGAAGAAAAATGGGCTGCATGGTCGAGTCGCCAGAAGAAAGCCATTTCTGCGCAAATGTCACAAAGTATCCCAGTTACATTACGCCAAACAGCACAGAGACAAGCCTCAAAACTTCTGGAACAAAGTAATTTGGAGTGATGGCTTTCTTCTGGCGACTCGACCATGCAGCCCATTTTTCTTCAAGTGCCTCCTTATTGTGCATCTTGAAACGGCCACACCACAATTTTTCAGAGAGTCCTGTATTTCAGCTGAAGTTATTTGTGGATTTTTCTTTGCAGCTCATATTCTCTGAAGAAAGGCCAATAAATCATACATTCTCCCGGGGTATGTAAACTTATGAGCACAACTGTAAATAGTTAACAGTAAAGTTACTGTTTGTCCTCTGACGCTACATTGCGTAGCTGTAGGTATCAGCCTGGTGCCAGTCAGTCTGGTTTCACTCTATACATGTCTTACATGGCAGAAACCAATAAACCAGTGGTTCTTAACCTTGTTGGAGGTACCGAACCCCACCAGTTTCATATGCACATTCACCGAACCCTTCTTTAGTGAAAAATAAAATGTTGTATTTTTTCAAATTCAAGACAAAGTTATATGTTTTTGGTAACACTTTAGTATGGGGAACATATTCTAAGTAGCAAAGACTTAATTTACAGTTATTTGGTTAGGGTTAGTGTTAGGGTTAGAGGGTTAGGGCCAGGGTTAGAGGGTTAGGGTTATAATAAGTCCATGCCGAATAAGGCATTAATAAGTACTTAATAATGACTAGTTAAGAGCCAATATGTTACTAATTCGCATGTTAATAAGCAACTAATTAATGGTGAATATGTTCCCCATACTAAAGTGTTACCATGTTTTTTACTGGTGCACAAAATGAACCGTGCATGAACATCACCTTGTTCAAAGAACAAAACCAACAAATCACAACAAATTACACATCTGCAAATCAGTCTGACTTCTGCTGTTGCCGTATCCGTAATACGCCGATAGGGAGAAGTTTTTTTTTACACGATGAGTCGGGTGTGTCTCGCCCTCCGCCGAACCCCTGAGCCCGACTCACCGAACCCCTAGGGTTCAATCGAACCCAGGTTAAGAACCACTGCAATAAACAGTCTTGCTCTTACTCCTACTTGTCTAGCTCACTCTCCATAAAAAAAAGAACCGAGTATTTAACTTTTCTACGTTGCTTACGTTCTTTTGTTTATTCGGAGTCCCTCCATGTAAAGCAAGTACTAAAAAGAAACTCAAGGGTATCAATGAAGCTGGATCTATTCTTGTGTTGCATCAAGCCTTCTGCAGACCATTTATCTTGGGCGAGACCACAATGTGCATTTTGGGTGGTCGCCTGGTGTTTGAGCCCTGGCTACCTTTCGCTGATTGTTTGAACGTGGAGGTATCTGGATTGAATTGGTGCCCGGCTCCCTCTCTCGCTCTCAGCTCCCTTTTGTTTCTTGTGGTTTGTAACTGCAGGGAGACAGATGTGGCTCGTATTGCTCAGCTTATTATTTGACCTCGATCGAACTTGTTAATGGAATCTAAATTGCTTTAATCGCCGTGCGGAACCTAAGGTCTAATTTGTCTTGATAACATGGTTGACATGCAAACATTGGAACCTTGTAATATATATGAACGTGGTTCTTATGTCACATCAAATTAATTTGTTTTATTCAGCCCCTTAATGGTGAACTTTACTTTTTTTAAATGTTGCCTATCATTCACAATCCCTATGTGAGACATAAACACATACAGTATGTTGTTCTATTTTATATGAATCCTAATGTGTGTCATGTCTGTGTAATCATGTTTTGTTTTAAGTCATGTTTTGTTTAGTTATAGGACTCTTTAGTTTCTGTCTTTTCACTCCCTTGTCTTGTTTCCATGATTACCCCATTAGTTTCACCTGTTCCACGTTTGGACTCATTGTGCACTCTTGATTGTCACCATAGCAACCCATTAGTTTCCACCTGTCACGTCACGCACCTGTTTCACGTCTTGAGTCACGCACCTGTTTTCGTTAATCATGTCTGTAGTATTTAAGTTTAGTGTTTTTCAGTTTGTCTTTCTGACGAACTCTCCACATTTATGCCCATGTACTCTCTTCATCCTCTAAGATCCTGCTTCATGTCCCTTGTCAAAGTAAGTTTTTGTTCCATGTTTATAGTCTTTTTGTTTTTTCATAGTTTGTTCTCCGCCACTGTGCGTGCTTTTCATTTGTACTTTTTTGCTATAGTCTTTTGGTTTCATAGTTATTCTCCGCCACTGTGCGCGCTTTCATTTATTCCTTTTTTTTGATAATAATAAATAAATCATGTACCTTCATTCCCGTCTCGCCCGAGCCAACTTTCCGTTGCATCCCGAAAAAGCACACACCCAAGACCAAGTTTTGACAATGTGTACTATACAGCACGTAGCAGATGGCATTCTGACAGTGGTGTACCGTCAGAAATCAGAAATAACCAGACATCATGATCATAATTAAAGATCAAACATTTTTTTCATTTACTTTCCCTAAATATCTAAAATTATTCATATTCTCTTCATGTCATATTATGCTCATTCCAGTGCTGTTGTTTTTAGTTGTAGTTTGTATCCCAGCTCTCAGCACGAGTGATCAATCATTTGGTTATGGTTTAACATTTTACTCTAGTGTTACTTCATCAATCTATCAATCAATCAATCAAAGTTTACTTATTTAGCCCTAAATCACGAGTGTCTCAAAGGGCTGCACAAGCCACAACGACATCCCACAGATCCCACATCAGGGCAAGAAAAAGCACAACCCAATGGTGCAATGGACGTCGAGTGGATCTACCATAAAAGTGAGAGTCCAGTCCATAGTGAATCTAACATAATATTGTGAGAGTCCAGTCCATAGTGGATCTAGCATAATAGTGTGAGAGTCCAGTCCATAGTGGATCTAACATAATAGTGTGAGAGTCCAGTCCATAGTGGATCTAACATCATAGTGTGAGAGTCCAGTCCATAGTGGATCTAATAAAACAGTGTGAGAGTCCAGTCCATAGTGGATCTAGCATAATATTGTGAGAGTCCTGTCCATAGTGGATCTAGTTAATAGTGTGAGAGTCCAGTCCATAGTGGATCCAACATAATATTGTGAGAGTCCAGTCCATAGTGGATCTAACATAATAGTGTGAGAGTCCAGTCCATAGTGGATCTAACATAATAGTGTGAGAGTCCAGTCCATAGTGGATCTAACATAATAGTGTGAGAGTCCAGTCCATAGTGGATCGAGCATAATATTGTGAGAGTCCTGTCCATAGTGGATCTAGTTAATAGTGTGAGAGTCCAGTCCATAGTGCATCCAACATAATATTGTGAGAGTCCAGTCCATAGTGGATCTAACATAATAGTGTGAGAGTCCAGTTCATAGTGCATCCAACATAATAGTGAGAGTCCAGTCCATAGTGGATCTAGCATAATATTGTGAGAGTCCAGTCCATAGTGGATCTAACATAACATTGTGAGAGTCCAGTCCATAGTGGATCTAACATAATAGTGAGAGAGTCCAGTCCATAGTGGATCTAGCATAATATTGTGAGAGTCCAGTCCATAGTGGATCTAGCATAATAGTGTGAGAGTCCAGTCCATAGTGGATCTAACATAATAGTGTGAGAGTAAAGTCAATAGTGGATCTAACATAATAATGTGAGAGTCCAGTCCATAGTGGATCTAACATAATAGTGAGAGTCCAGTCCATAGTGGATCTAACATAATAGTGTGAGAGTCCAGTCCATAGTGGATCTAACATAATATTGTGAGAGTCCAGTCCATAGTGGATCTAACATAATAGTGTGAGAATCCAGTCCATAGTGGATCTAGCATAATAGTGTGAGAGTCCAGTCCATAGTGGATCCAACATAATAGTGAGAGTCCAGTCCATAGTGGATCTAACATAATAGTGTGAGAGTCCAGTCCATAGTGGATCTAACATAATAGTGTGAGAGTCCAGTCCATAGTGGATCTAACATAATATTGTGAGAGTCCAGTCCATAGTGGATCTAACATAATAGTGTGAGAGTAAAGTCCATAGTGGATCTAGCATAATAATGTGAGAGTCCAGTTCATAGTGGATCTAACATAATTGTGAGAGTCCAGTCCATAGTGGATCTAGCATAATAGTGTGAGAGTCCAGTCCATAGTGGATCTAACATAATATTGTGAGAGTCCAGTCCATAGTGGATCTAGCATAATATTGTGAGAGTCCAGTACATAGTGGATCTAACATAATATTGTGAGAGTCCAGTCCATAGGTGATGTTGCAAAATAGTGTGAGAGTCCAGTCCATAGTGGATCTAACATAATAGTGAGAGTCCAGTCCATAGTGGATCTAGCATAATAGTGTGAGAGTCCAGTTCATAGTGGATCTAACAAAATAGTGTGAGAGCCCAGTCCATAGTGGATCTAGCATAATAGTGTGAGAGTCCAGTCCATAGTGGATCTAGCATAATATTGTGAGAGTGCGGTTCATAGTGGATCTAACATAATAGTGTGAGAGTAAAGTCCATAGTGGATATAGCATAATAATGTGAGAGTCCAGTTCATAGTGGATCTAACATAATAGTGTGAGAGTCCAGTCCATAGTGGATCTAGCATAATAGTGTGAGAGTCCAGTCCATAGTGGATCTAACATAATAGTGTGAGAGTCCAGTCCATAGTGGATCTAACATAATAGTGTGAGAGTCCAGTCCATAGTGGATCTAACATAATATTGTGAGAGTCCAGTCCATAGTGAATCTAACATAATAGTGTGAGAATCCAGTCCATAGTGGATCTAGCATAATAGTGTGAGAGTCCAGTCCATAGCGGATCTAACATAATAGTATGAGAATCCAGTCCATAGTGGATCTAGCATAATAGTGTGAGAGTCCAGTTCATAGTGGATTTAACATAATAGTGTGAGAGTCCAGTCCATAGTGGATCTAGCATAATATTGTGAGAGTCCAGTCCATAGTGGATCTAACATAATAGTATGAGAGTCCAGTCCATAGTGGATCTAACATAATAGTGAGAGTCCAGTCCATAGTGGATCTAACATAATAGTGAGAGTCCAGTCCATAGTGGATCTAACATAATAGTGAGAGTCCAGTTCATAGTGGATACAACATAATATTGTGAGAGTCCAGTCCATAGTGGATCTAATATAATAGTGTGAGAGTACAGTCCATAGTGGATCCAACATAATATTGTGAGAGTCCAGTCCATAGTGGATCTAACATAATAGTGAGAGTCCAGTCCATAGTGGATCAAACATAATTGTGAGAATCCAGTCCATAGTGGGTCTAGCATAATAATGTGAGTGTCCAGTTCATAGTGGATCTAACATAATAGTGAGAGTCCAGTCCATAGTGGATCTAACATAATAGTGAGAGTCCAGTCCATAGTGGATCTAACATAATAGTGTGAGAGTCCAGTCCATAGTGGATCCAACATAATAGTGAGAGTCCAGTCCATAGTGGATCTAACATAATAGCCAAATGTTCTTGTTCTATTGGCAGATCATTTTGCTTAGTTCAAATAATATACCCCAAATTTTTTTCTTGTTTTTGAACACTGACTTTTTCCAGTAAAGACAATGTGTCCAATATTCCATTTTATTTACGTGTCTTTTAAGTCACATGGAAACTGCTTAGTTTAGAACCCGTCAGGCAAAAAGCGACATGCTGTGCAGAGATTTGATTTGTATCTCACTCCTTTATCTGTCTTGACAATACGCCACCATGCCTCCACAGTGACATATTGCCTCAAGACGTGGTGATGTTTTGAGAATGCGGAATCGTACAATGAGCACGTGCTATGTGTCTTTTCAGAAAACTACATTTGTTTCAACTGAAAATAAAAAAAATAGACTCCACCATTTCAACCAGTTAAAAGTGTTTTATATGGAAAACAGGATAGAAGAAAATAGACAGTCGCCCTATTTGACATGTTTATCTTACTCCCGCCTATGAGTTTTTCCTTGCATTTTTGCACCTTATGTAAACTTTATGCATGCCGCAAAATATTCCGATGTGTACTGTACACTCATTTCTGATTGCCGTGGACTTGAAGTATTGTCAGATGAGGTCTAGGATAGATATTCCACATTAATGCATTTCTTTAAAACATTTTTTTACTCTCTTAAACTCATTCAAAACTATATCGCCCTTTCCTCCTCTGTGCAAAAAGCCCCATAAATCACTTTTCTGTAAACAGTAGTGACACACAGCCCGATGTGTATTTCGATATACATTTAGGAGACCACACTGAAATCTGAGCCTGACTGTGCTGCAGGGAATCATGTGTGTTATGGTGCTGCCCCCTTGGTTTGTATGTGTGTGTGTGTGTGTGTGTGTGTGTGTGTGTGTTCGTGTATTTGCACCCTTCTTGAGACATCAACAAGGAAAACTACCTACCACATGAGGACCGGTGAACAAGTTAGGACCGAAATCATGGTCCCGATACGGAAAACCGTTGCATCTAATAGAGAGCCAAATACTAGAGTCCGTGAACATTGCTCCAAAGTCAGGATTTTTTTTTTTTTGTTGATTTAATGTGCATACAAAAGTAAACATTGACGGGTGCAAAGACAGCTATATATGATAAAGCAAGACGGAAGCTAAAGAAGGACTTCCCCGAAAAAAACCCCGCTAGGTGAACAGCTGATTTTACGACTTCCGGCGCTGACGTAAGACGACCCGCGTGCCATATGTGACCATAGGATGAACAATTACACTACGGTTGTCAGGACTTGGACTGTGGCTTGGTGCAAATGAACTGGACTGGTCAAGGCTTGAAGGTGGGTACATGATTTATTTAAACTATCAAAAAAAGGAATAAACGAAAAGCGCGCACAGGGGCGGAGGTACAAAACTAGACTATAAACACAAAACTTGCACATTGGCAGAAACTATGAACAATTAAACAAAACACTAACTGTGGCTTAATAAACAAAAGCTTACTTGGCATGGAACCGGCATGAAAAAAAGAGTAGCAAGGGTCATCAGGGTGTGGAGAGTGTGCAGGAGCATAAATGCGGGGATGTCGTCAGGACGAACAACAGAAAATGAATGAACTTAAATACTATGGACATGATTAGTGAAAGCAGGTGCGTGACTCAAAACGTGGAACAGGTGTGTGACGTGACAGGTGAAAACTAATGGTTGCTATGGTGACAAACAAGAGTGCACAATGAGTCCAAACGTGGAACAGGTGAAACTAATGGGTAATCATGCAAACAAGACAAGGGAGTGAAAAGTCAGAAACTAAACAAAACATGACTTAAAACAAAACATGATTACACAGACATGACAACGGTACTGTCATGTCTGTGTGATCACGTTTTTGTTTTAGTCATGTTCGGTTTTGTTTTTGGACTTTTTGTGCACTTTTGTTTTGTCACCAGAGCAACCATTAGTTTTCACCTGTCACGTCACGCACCTGTTTCACGTTTTGAGTCACGCACCTGTTTTCGTTAGTCATGTCTATAGTATTTAAGTTCATTGTTTTCAGTTTGTCGTTCTGACGACATCCCACAATTATGCTCTACACACTCTTCATCCTCTTAGATCATGCTTCATGTCCCATGCCAAAGTAAGTTTTTGTTCCATGTTTATAGTCTTTTTGGTTTCATAGTTTGTTCTCCGCCATTGTGCGCGCCTTTTGTTTACTTCCTTTTTTTTGTAGTTATAGTGTTTCAATAAAAATGTACTTACATTCCCGTCTCGCCCGAGCCAACTTTCCGTTGCATCCCGGAAACGCAAACACCCAGGACCAAATCGTGACAGGTACTAAGACTACGGTGGCCATTAACAGTTAGCTTCTACAGCTGGGTTGCCCATAATGCGGCACAGGGGCCATCTGTGGTCCGTGACTCGTTTGTCATCGGCCTTAAGCACAATACAAAAAACAAAAAATAGAGATCTCATTTGGTGGTGAAATCTATCAAAATGAGGGTGGTCCCGAAAAGGAGGGATTTTTCATATTAACTGTGTGTCGGTTTTAAAAGTGCTCCCCCTCTGGTCAACATATGAAATAACAAGTGTGTGTAAAAAAATTGATGTGCTCCCCCTCTGGTCAACATATGAAATAACAAGTGTGTGTCAACATTTGAAGTGCTCCCCCTCTGGTCAACATATTAAATAATAAGTGTGTGTAAAAATTTGAAGTGCTCCCCCTCTGGTCAACATATGAAATAACAAGTGTGTTTAAGAAATTGAAATGCGCCCCCTTTGGCCAACAATAATTAACACACATAAATTTGTATATAGAGACATACTGTAATAGCTTGAATTAAAAAATTAAGATTAAAACTAATTACAAAGAAAAAATTACAAAACAAAACAAAATAACTAAAAGCTTACCTTTTTTTATATTTGCATAGTTTGTATATATTATTAATGTTGTAAATACAAATCTAATACAAAATGGTGTCATATAAAATTTGAACTTTCGTTGCAATATTGCCAATTTTTTTTGGTTGTCCTTGTAAAACGGTAAAATTTTTTGAGTAAAATTATGACTTTTTAAAATTCCGATTGTTACTATAATATTGCCAACATTTTATGGTTTCCTTGTGAAATTGGGACTTTTGTCGAGTAAAATTACAACTCTGTTCGTAAAATTGTCAAAATGTTAAGCGTTTCCTGTAAAAATGCGACCGCTGTTGAGTAAAATTCTAACTTTTATCATGATTTATCACAAATGTTCCGTTTTTCTCGTAGAATTTTGACTCGCGTTCAGTAAAATGTACGTCTTTTATTATAACACTGCCAAAATTCTAAGATTTTCTTGTAAAATTGCCACCGTTGTTGAGTAAAATTCCAACTTACAAACAAAAAAATTCAACCAGCTAAAAGCTTACCTTTTTTATATTTGCATAGTATGTATATATTATTAATGTTGTAAATACAAATCTTTATGTATCTAGAAAGGCTGGTCCTAAAGAGGTAGGCATTTTTCGGAGGTCTCAAGAAGGCAACAAATACAATAATGTGTGTGTGTGTGTGTGTGTGTGTGTGTGTGTGTGTGTGTGTGTGTGTGTGTGTGCGTGTTGCTTGTTTGTCTATGTTTTTCCCCTATCTTTGTTGTACACCGATACTATCAAGCCAATTTGTTCTTATTGTCACAAATTGTATGTCGTCACACTTTAATGTGGTAATGCTGCTACCAGTAACAATAACACAGATTGAAGCTCAATTGCTGCCAAAGCTGCTCGCTGCATGACGCCATGGCTGAGCTCTCTGGCTGTTCCAAATTATTGAGTTTAGGACTCGGCGGTGTAAACACATTTTCCGGAGAGCATATGGCGTGGAAGGAAACAAATATCAATTAAATAATTCAGCTTGTAGCGCATACAGTATACATCTGGGTTGTTATATTGTGCACAAAACACTTATACAACTCAAATACATTAATCACATTTAATATATTTTTACAAGGAAACATACATAGATACAGTAGATACAGCGTAGGCAAGAGCTGGGCAAATATTTTGACTCAGGGGCCACATTGATAGAAAAAAAATGTGTCTAAGGGGCCAATGTGTATGTGTTGTTGCGTCGACCAGCTCTTCCTCCCAGGGACTCTAAGTTACTGGTCAATCCTAAATTCTTTAGACGACATATATGCTGAGTAAGAAGGACCATCAAGACAGAATTGGAGTATTTTCAAGTTTTACTAAAGCTTTAGGAGATCAGCTTAACCAATACATTCATATCGGCTACTCTAGTTGATCTAATACTCAAACGGAAGAGCCAACTTCTTGCACATGAAGAAAACCCCCACCTGTCCGGAAAGGAACGCGGCCTCGTTGTTCTACTACAGATATCCTACAATGCAAGCCTTCAAGGTAACACACATAATTTAGTTGCGGACATAAGATAAAAAATAGAACGAGTACAAATGAAAAAACACTAGCTGTTTTAAACATGAATACAGAAAGAACTCTTAAACTTATATGCATTCTCCACAGTGTGTATAAATGATATGTACACATTCAGCTGTAAAAATCTGCTGTACAGTATGTGTGTTTTGGTCTCTTTTTTTTTTTACATGAACACTAATAGCAAAAGTCACAATGTCCGATAGAGTTCTAAAAACGTTATGACGGACCACCTCAAAAAAGCGGAACGGAATTTTAAATTTTTTTACTGAATGGGACACCCAAAATGTACATAAAATAAAGAAATTGGGATTTACAATATTAACTATGAACAATAAAACACTGAATATTAACTACATATGAACATATTTTACTTCTCAGACCAGCTCCTCCATAGACATCTTTAACCATCAAGCGAAACACAACAAAAATGTAAAAAAACCCAGCAAAATATGAATGCAGAGTGTAATAAACACCTACAACATGATATATTATCACGTAAAAATCTGCTTCCGCATCTGTTTCTGACAAACGCGTTTCGGGCTGGCTGCTCGGAAAACAAACCCCGCCCACTGACTCCAACTTACAAGTCGACATACAATCACATACAGTACATAAAAAAAACCTAAATAAAGTATAAAAGGCATTATCACATACTATTAAAAACAGTGCTTGTGCATATTCAGTAAAAGGCATTTAATAAATAAATAAAAGCAGCAATAAAAAAATATATATCTACTTTAAAAATGTGTCTACACATTCTATAAAAGGCACAGATACCAGTGTTTCCATATATACAATTGGTACCTAACAGAACTACACCATGGATTGGTTATCTGTATAATAAGATAATTTTTGGACCCCTGCAGTCTACATATACATTTAAACATTAGTTTTCTCAGGGTGGCGTGGAAGGTGTTTATCCCTCAATCTCAAACAAATTTTGACGGCACTACTACACTGCAAAAACTGAAATCTAAGTAAGATTGAATATCTCAAATAAGGATGACATTTGCTTATTTTCTGTCTGATAAGATAATTCTTCTCACTAAGCAGATTTTATGTTAGAGTGTTTTACTTGTTTTAAGTGTTTTGCTCCTAAATGATCTCAGTAAGATATGACAGCTTGTTGCTGAGATTTGATGACCTATATTGAGTAAAACGTGCTTGAAACTAGAATATCAAGTGTTGCAAAGCTGTGTCATCAACACTCACAAGTATAAAACTACTTTTTTAAAGTAATCATTTCTCATTTCAAGCATGAAATAAAAAATCATGATTTTGACACAATTGTGTCTCATAATTAAAACAGATGACAGCCAAATGGACTTTGCTGTTTTATTTTCAATGAAACAATAGAAAATATGTACTCATATAGTAGTATAGTTGGCACAGTACAGTAAACTGAATATTAAATGTTTAAACATTCAACATGTGACATTTCAAACAATTTTGAACAGATATTGTTCATGCACATTCCAATAAATTCTTCAAAGTTACTATAAAAAAAAAATGGTTGCGGGCCGGGCTGTATATATATATATATATATATATATATATATATATATATATGTATATATATATATATATATATATATATATATATATATATATATATATATATATATATGTATATATATATATATATATATATATATATATATATATGTATATATATATATATATATATATATGTGTATATATATATATATATATATATATATATATATATATATATATATATATATATATATATATATATATATATATATATACACGTATATATATATATTCCTTGCGCACTAATTGACTGAAAAAGCACACACTTGGCGCGATGATGTCATGTTATCGATGGGAAAATGCAAGAAATGTAATGCCGAGCGCATATCATTATGTCAAGATAATGCCACTAGCATTTACTTCATTTAAAAATATTTTTCAACATATTGCAAAAAATGTCTCATATTAGTTTTTTCTATCAAAAAAGTGCACTTGTTATTAGTGAGAAAATACTTATTTTGAGGTATTTTTGGGTTCATTGAGGTTAGCTAATTTTACTTGTTTTGGAAAGTCTTGACAAGCCAAATTTTCTTGTTCTATTGGCAGATGTTTTTGCTTAGTTCAAGTAAAATACCCCTAACTTTTGTATTTTTTTGTTGTTGTTTTTGAACACTGACTTTTTGCAGTGTACCCCTGGGCTTTCTGAGCAGGATTCTGAGACAGTCATTATATGCAACCTGGAGTTTGCGCAAGTAACTCCTACACTGCAAAAAGTCAGTGTTCAAAAACAAGAAAAAAAAAATACAAAAATTAGGGATATTTTCTTTGAACTAAGCAAAATTATCTGCCAATAGAACAAGAAAAATTGGCTTGTCAAGACTTTCCAAAACAAGTAAAATTAGCTAACTTCAATGAACCCCAAAATACCTTAAAATAAGTATATTCTCACTAATAACAAGTGCACTTTTCTTGGTAGGAAAAAAAGAGACCTTTTTGCTCAATAGGTTGAAAAATATTCTTAAATGAAGTAAATGCTAGTGCCATTATCTTGACATAATGATATGCGCTCGGCATTACATTTCTTGAAACCAGCAAACTTATACTAAAAACTAGTTTATTGTTCTTAATGGAAAGGCAACAAGGCAACCGCTTGTTACTCTCGGGGTCTCCTAGCCGCTCAGGCAAATCATATTGTCTAAAAATGCATTTTTCCATGGATAACATGACATCATCGCGCCAAGTGCGTGCTCTTTCAGTCAATTAGTGCGCATATATACAGCCCGGCCCCCGGCAAAATGTTTTTAATTGTAATTTTGAGGAATTCATCTGAATGTGCATGAACTATTTCTGTTCAAAATTGTTTGAAATGTTAAAAGTTTAAATATTAACTGCCAGTTTGCTGTACTGTGCCAACTGTACTACTATATGAGTACCTATTTTCTATTGTTTCATTGAAAATAAAACAGCAAAGTCCATTTGGCTGTCATCTGTTTTAATTATGAGACACAATTGTGTCAAAGTCATGATTTTTTATTTCATGCTTGAAATAAGAAATGATTACTTTAAAAAAGTAGTTTTATACTTGTGAGTGTTGATGACACAGCTTTGCAACACTTGATATTCTAGTTTCAAGCATGTTTTACTCAATATAGGTCATCAAGTCTCAGCAACAAGCTGTAATATCTTACTGAGATCATTTAGGACCAACACACTTAAAACAAGTAAAACACTCTAACAAAAAATCTGCTTAGTGAGAAGAATTATCTTATCAGACAGAAAATAAGCAAATATCACTCTTATTTGAGATATTTAATCTTACTTACATTTCAGTTTTTGCAGTGTATAACCCTCAAAAGTGCATTTTTCCACCATTGAAATACTTTCTATAGCTCAGGAGGACTTACGGTCATTTTAAAACAGCACTGCACATCATAATGGCAGCAACAGTTTTGATGTTAAAGGTCTATAAAAATGATGTCGACATTCCGGCGGGCCGGATTGGAAATCATAACGGGCCGTATTTTGCCCAGGTCTGGCGTAGGCTATGCAAGAGAAGCATATTATACTGGAACTCTCATCTTTGTATATACCATTAGGTGAATTTCCCTCTCTGTCATATACGTATTGAACCAAAGTCTCAAAAATTTATGTTGAAATCATAAACATTACTATGAGTTCATTTGATCATTTACAGTGACGTGCAGTCACTAGAGGCAGGTGAGGCCCCGCCTCACCTGCCATCATGGAAAGAAAAAAAATGTAAAAAGAAAAAAAATTAAGTAAATTGTTATATGTATCCAGTGATTATACTATAAAGTTATTTTCCATTTAACTTCACCAGTTTTAGATTATTTTTATTCAAAATCGCTGAATTTTCACATTTGCCGTTCAAATACTGAGAAGAGACGGTGCGGTGATCAGCAGCCAGTTGAGGCATGTCACTCAGTGCCTCAACATAGATTCCGGACTCGGCTAACTGCTGGCCTGCTGTGAAGTGAGACCGTATTGTTATATGAATTATATTATACATTTCCATAGTTTAGTTAGCTGAGGTATATAATGTACAGTGTATTTTGTCAACAACTGTATGTGTGTAACGTATTTCTTGTGCTGAGCGATCATAAAACGGCTGCAAAAGACGCACTGGCTGAGGCTCCAGTAACCCCGCCTCCTGCAAAAAAAAGTTATTTCATAAGAAGCCAAAAAGTGCAAAAACAATAATGTTGGTGTTGGAGGAGTTGTGAATGACTGCAGGGCCACAACATTAGGTACACCTGCAGATTGCAGGTGTATCTAATTCACAACTCCTCCAACACGAACATTATTGTTTTTGCACTTTTTGGCTTCTTATTAAATAACTTTTGTAACCTATTTTTATGAGCTTTCCTCTTTGTGATGTTAAGTTCCTGTTATGTGCTGTTATACAGTATATGCCTTGAGCTCTTATTTTGAAGGCGCTAAGAGCGGAAGTGATGACACGGAGTGGAGCGGAAGTTTTTGAAAGAAGGTAAATAAAGTGGTCCTCGTGTAAACTGGAGCCTCCGTGTTTGTTATTTTGTAGTTTCATACAGTATAGGCGACATTTATAAACCCTCGGTTACACTTTTTTAAATAGATTCAATCTTGCACGTGGAAAGTTTAAGTGAGGGCTTTAGTTGCGACGCATGGACTTAATTTATAAGTAAAGGTAAGACTATAATAACCTTTTTTTTAATTAAATGTGCTTTTTTGTGTGCTACAGTTTGTATGTGCAAAGTTAAAGTTAAGTTAAAGTACCAATGATTGTCACACACACACTAGGTGTAATGAAATTTGTCGTCTGTATTTGACCCATCCCCTTGTTCACCCCCTGGGAGGTGAGGGGAGCAGTGGCCAGCAGCGGCGCCGCGCCCGGGAATAATTTTTGGTGATTTAACCCCCAATTCCAACCCTTGATGCTGAGTGCCAAGCAGGGAAGAATGCTGGTATGAGCTTTTATACATAACCCGTTAACTGCTGCCAATCAAATGGTGAATAAGATACTCTTTAGGGTTCATATGTTTGTAAATCTGACTGTGATGAAGTCAGTGCCTCACCAGCCATCAACCTCACCGCACGTCACTGATCATTTACAATGCTTGCTTACAGCTATCACTTGTTGATACAATTTATAAACAAACACTATATGTAAGATCTAAGCAAGATTAAAGTACTTATTTTGTAGTTATCTACTGTATAGCTATTTTTTCTTACTGTGGTAGACCAATTGCTTATGTTATGTAATACATACTGCAAGGGCTTTTCAGTGGGGGCCTCCAACCACGGAGCCAAAGAGCTACCACGCCCTACAGCTGTCTAATGCAGTGAGCTTAAATATTTGAATATGTTAAGCATTTTTTTTTAGATTGTCAGAAGTATTTGATCAACTTGAACATATTTATACAAGTTTGAAATGATTGAACATACTAACTCTGTCTTAGCATGCTCATATGTTTTAGTGAGCTTTCAATGCATTTAATATTCTACAGTTAAAACGACAATCACAGATTTCTGCAGTCCCAAATACACGGTATGTCTGAGGTACACGGCTGATAAGGTATTGTTTCAGGTTTTTTATATTTTTTTACTTTAATTATATTTATATTATTAGTTTATTTCGAACATGAACACACTTACAGCATAATACATCACACAATTTCATATCATTCACTTTACCATACTTGCCAACCCTCCCAAATTTTCCGGGAGACTTCCGAATTTCAGTGCCTCTCCCGAAAATCTCCCAGAACAACCATTCTCCCGAATTTCCCCGATTTCCAGCCGGACAACTATATTGGGGGCCAACCGGGAGACATAGTCTTCCCAACGTGTCCTGGGTCTTCCCCGTGGCCTCCTATCGGTTGAACGTGCCCTAAACACCTCCCGAGGGAGGCGTTCGGGTGGCATCCTGACCAGATGCCCGAACCACCTCATCTGGCTCCTCTCCATGTGGAGGAGCAGCGGCTTTACTTTGAGCTCCCCCCGGGTGACAGAGCTTCTCACCCTATCTCTAAGGGAGAGCCCTGCCACCTGGCGGAGAAAACTCATTTCGGCCGCTTGTACCCGTGATCTTGTCCTTTCGGTCATGACCCAAAGCTCATGACCATAGGTGAGAATGGGAACGTAGATCGACCGATAAATTGAGAGCTTTGCCTTCTGGCTCAGCTCCTTCTTCACCACAACGGATCGATACAGCGTCCGCATTACTGAAGACGTCGCACCGATCCGCCTGTCGATCTCACGATCCACTCTTCCCTCACTCGTGAACAAGACTCCTCCACTTGGGGCAGGGTCTCCTCCCCAACCCGGAGATGGCACTACGCCCTTTTCCGGGCGAGAACCATGGACTCGGACTTGGAGGTGCTGATTCTCATCCCAGTCGCTTCACACTTAGCTGCGAACCAATCCAGTGAGAGCTGAAGATCCTGGCCAGATGAAGCCATCAGGACCACATCATCCGCAAAAAGCAGAGACCTAATCCTGCAGCCACCAAACCAGATCCCCTCAACGCCTTGACTGCGCGTAGAAATTCTGTCCATAAAAGTTATGAACAGAATCGGTGACAAAGGGCAGCCTTGGCGGAGTCCAACCCTCACTGGAAACGTGTCCGACTTACTGCCGGCAATGCGGACCAAGCTCTGACACTGATCATACAGGGAGCGGACTGCCACAATCAGACAGTCTGATACCCCATACTCTCTGAGCACTCCCCACAGGACCTCCCGAGGGACACGGTCGAATGCCTTCTCCAAGTCCACAAAACACATGTAGACTGGTTGGGCAAACTCCCATGCACCCTCAAGAACCCTGCCGAGAGTATAGAGCTGGTCCACAGTTCCACGACCAGGACGAAAACCACACTGTTCCTCCTGAATCCGAGGTTCGACTATCCGGCGTAGCCTCCTCTCCAGTATACCTGAATAGACCTTACCGGGAAGGCTGAGGAGTGTGATCCCACGATAGTTAGAACACACCCTCCGGTTCCCCTTCTTAAAGAGAGGAACCACCACCCTGGTCTGCCAATCCAGTGGTACCGCCCCCGATGTCCACGCGATGCTGCAGAGTCTTGTCAACCAAGACAGCCCCACAGCATCCAGAGCCTTAAGGAACTCCGGGCGGATCTCATCTACCCCTGGGGCCTTGCCACCAAGGAGCTTTTTAACTACCTCAGCAACCTCAGCCCCAGAAATAGGAGAGCCCACCACAGACTCCCCAGGCACTGCTTCCTCATAGGAAGACGTGTTGGTGGGATTGAGGAGGTCTTCGAAGTATTCCCTCCACCGATCCACAACATCCGCAGTCGAGGTCAGCAGAACACCATCCTTGCCATACACACTGTTCCACAATAACTACATATGTACATGCTCTAGACATTGTAATAACAACCAAAAAAATATATAAAAGACATTGTACTTACTTGAATCTGATGACTCCAGTCCAATGAAACAAATAGATGTTGTTCGAAGGAAACCTCGAGAGGTTGTGTGAGTTAATGACCAGAAGGCGTGACTTATAAACAAATGTACGATTCAATGGGCTCGTGAGACTGAACAATAGGACCCAATGACTATGTAAATGTGGTAAAAAAATAAAAAAAATATACAAACCCTGTGTTACATGGCCTTTCCTTTTAACAACACTCAGTAAACGTTTGGGAACTGAGGAGACACATTTTTTTAAGCTTCTCAGGTGGAATTCTTTCCCATTCTTGCTTGATGTACAGCTTAAGTTGTTCAACAGTCCGGGGGTCTCCGTTGTGCTATTTTAGGCTTCATAATGCGCCACACATTTTCAATGGGAGACAGGTCTGGACTACAGGCAGGCCAGTTTAGTACCCGCACTCTTTTACTATGAAGCCATGTTGATGTAACACGTGGCTTGGCACTGTCTTGCTGAAATAAGCAGGGGCGTCCATGGTAACGTTGCTTGGATGGCAACATATGTTGCTCCAAAACCTGTATGTACCTTTCAGCATTAATGGCGCCTTCACAGATGTGTAAGTTACCCATGTCTTGGGCACTAATACACCCCCATACCATCACACATGCTGGCTTTTCAACTTTGGGCCTATAACAATCCGGATGCTTCTTTTCCTCTTTGGTCCGGAGG
This sequence comes from Nerophis lumbriciformis, assembly GCF_033978685.3. Taxonomy (NCBI): domain Eukaryota; kingdom Metazoa; phylum Chordata; class Actinopteri; order Syngnathiformes; family Syngnathidae; genus Nerophis; species Nerophis lumbriciformis. The sequence continues at coordinate 13,964,020 of NC_084559.2, forward strand.
ACACGACATCCAGAGTTTCCAAAAACTATTTGAAATGTGGACTCGTCAGACCACAGAACACTTTTCCACTTTTGTATCAGTCCATCTTAGATGAGCTCAGACCCTGCGAAGCCGACGGCGTTTCTGGGTGTTGTTGATAAACGGTTTTCGCCTTGCATAGGAGAGCTTTAACTTGCACTTACATATGTAGCGACGAACTGTAGTTACTGACAGTGGATTTCTGAAGTGTTCCTGAGCCCATGTGGTGATATCCTTTACACACTGATGTCCCTTGTTGATGCAGTACAGCTTGAGGGATCGAAGGTCACGGGCTTAGCTGCTTACGTGCAGTGATTTCTCCAGATTCTCTGATTCCTCTGATGATATTACGGACCGTAGATGGTGAAATCCCTAAATTCCTTGCAATAGCTGGTTGAGAAAGGTTTTTCTTAAACCGTTCAACAATTTGCTCACGCATTTGTTGACAAAGTGGTGACCCTCGCCCCATCCTTGTTTGTGAATGACTGAGCATTTCATGGAATCTACTTTTATACCCAATCATGGCACCCACCTGTTCCCAATTTGCCTGCACACCTGTGGGATGTTCCAAATAAGTGTTTGATGAGCATTCCTCAACTTTATCAGTATTTATTGCCACCTTTCCCAACTTCTTTGTCACGTGTTGCTGGCATCAAATTCTAAAGTTAATGATTATTTGCAAAAAAAAAAAATGTTTATCAGTTTGAACATCAAATATGTTGTCTTTGTAGCATATTCAACTGAATATGGGTTGAAAATGATTCGCAAATCATTGTATTCCGTTTATATTTACATCTAAGACAATTTCCCAACTCATACGGAAACGGGGTTTGTATATCAGATTGTTTTTTAGGATGGTTAAATGTAACGTTGTAATTTTACAACAAGGGGTGTTACAGGGTTAAAGCATTTATCGGTTGACAATACTGGCAGTCGGATATTATCAGACAACACTAGATGATATGTTTAATTCAGGTTGCTGCTATTAAATGTTTATTATTGTTATTATTAAAAACCTTAGATTATATGTGATTAAACAGCAGAGATGACCAGTTGCTAGGTTATTAGGGTGCTAAAAATGTCTCCGACTGACACCTGTATTCCTTTTGAAAAAATAACATGCTGTCATGTCTGTGTAATCATGTTTTGTTTTAATTCATGTTTTGTTTAGTTTCTGGATTTTCACTCCCTTGTCTTGTTTGCATGATTACCCATTAGTTTCACCTGTTCCACGTTTGGACTCATTGTGCACTCTTGTTTGTCACCATAGCAACCATTAGTTTTCACCTGTCACGTCACGCACCTGTTTCACGTTTTGAGTCATGCACCTGCTTTCACTAATCATGTCCATAGTATTTAAGTTCATTCATTTTCTGTTGTTCGTCCTGACGACCACACCACATTTATGCTCTGTCCATTTTTTCATGTCCATGTTCACGCTGCTCCTTTTTTGTCCATGCCAAGTAAGTTTTCTTTATTCAAGCCATAGTTTGCAAGTTTTGTTTAATTGTTCATAGTTTATTCTCCGCCACTGTGCGCGCCTTTTGTTTGATCCTTTTTTTTGTATTTATAGTTAATAAATAAATCATGTACCTTAATTCCCGTCTCGCCCGTGCCAACTTTCCGTTGCATCCTGGAAAAGCACACACCCCGGACCAAGTCTTGACACATGCTGCTTAGGATGATTTTTTTGCAGGTCGCAAACCTTGGTCGCCCGGTAATCATGCGACCCCAAACTCATCCGTTTCCTGTGTCTGTATTGTGGCTGCAACTTTGACCCAAAATGGCATTGAGGGTAGAACAAAAGGGAAGGATCCATACGGGGAAGTAAGAGGCTAGGGACAGATTTAAGAGCCTGACCATGAGAGGGTTCCCAATGGACACGTCCTAGATCCAGGTGCAGTCTATTATTGAAGATGGTGGATTTTCCCAAAAAACCCGTCCCCATGTGAAGTCTCAATCAACACTACGGCCCTCTTTGACCCTGGATTAGCTTCCTTTTCCAGGTTTAGGAGCTGACCCAAACATTCATCCTCTCTGCTACCTGAACTCTTAGAGATAGCTGTTTCCCCAGGGGTAGATATCGCAGTCCCTCCCATTTTCTGGATTGAAGCCAGCTTGGATTCATCACAGCAGCAAATATGCCAAACAGGCAGCTTGACTTTAGGTCCTGACTCATTAATTCTGACGAGTGAAATAAAAGATGTATAGCTCACAATATTGTGTAATGTCTCTGACGATGTACATGCAGTTAAAACCATGGAAAAAATAAAACCCTTGGATAATATACTGTATATATATATATATATATATATATATATATATATATATATACAAGGATCAAAGTTTTGTGATAACTTAGATATGTCATGTCTGTGTAATCATGTTTTGTTTTAGTCCTGTTTTGTTTAGTTATTGGACTCTTTAGTTTCTGGCTTTTCACTCCCTTGTCTTGTTTCCATGATTACCCCATTAGTTTCACCTGTTCCACGTTTGGACTCATTGTGCACTCTTGTTTGTCACCATAGCAACCCATTAGTTTTCACCTGTCACGTCACGCACCTGTTTCACGTTTTGAGTCACGCACCTGTTTTCGTTAATCAATGTCTGTAGTATTTAAGTTCATTGTTTTCAGTTTGTCTTTCTGGTGACATCCCCACATTTATGCTCTGCACATTTCTGACTCTTTTTTTCATGTCCATCGTTCACTCTGCTCCTTTTTTGTCCATGCCAAGTAAGTTTTGTTTATTATTGCCACAGTTAGTGTTTTTTGTCGTTCATAGTTTTTGCCTTTGTGCAAGTATTTGTTTTCATAGCCAAGTTGTTTCTCCGCCACTGTGCGCACTTTTCGTTTGTACTTTTTTTTGTCCTTTATTAGTGTAAAAAATAAATTATGTACTCTCATTGCCGTCCCGCCCGAGCCAACTTTCCGTTGCCTTCTAGAAAAACTAAACCCCAGGACCAAGTCATGACAAGATACAATTATTCTGACAGTTGTTGTCGCAATTGTTGGATATGACTGTAAACCAGACCTGGGCAAATTAAGGCCCGGGGGCCACATGCGGCCCGTTGAGCTTTTCAATCTGGCCTGCCAGACATTCCCAAATAATTTTTTTAGATCTTTAAGATGGAAACTGTAGCTGAAACTATACCAAGTCTTTCAATGCTTGGAATCTGCATCATATACTAGTTACTATGCTCATTTAATTAGTTACTATGGTCATCTAATTAGTTACTATGGTAATGTAAGTCACAGCAGCTCAGACGAGGCACCAAGCAGTGTGGGCGGGAAGCGTTTCCACAGACGCAGAAGGAGATTTTCTAAAGCTTAGTGATATATAAAATAGAATAGAATAGAATAGAAAGTAGTTCATTGATCCCTGGGGGAAATTCAGCAAATATCAGATATATCAGATTGTAGGTGGGTTTATTTTGTACCCTTCGCGTTCATATTTCACTGTTTGTTGCATTTTTGTTGCGTTTCACTTGCTTGTAAAATATGTCGATCGAAAGGGGGTGTGACATTCATATTTTGTCAATATTCCGTGTTTTATCGTTCATAGAAAAATGTAAAATTCCATTACGTTTTTTAAGGCGGTCTGTCATAATATTTTTAGCATTCAATCAGACATTATTGTGAGGTTTTGTATTAGTGTTCCTAAAAATAGATATACCGCGGCCCCCAGACACATTTTTTTCTCTAAATGTGGCCCCCGAGTCAAAATAATTGCCCAGACCTGCTGTAAACCATAACCAAGCATGCATCACTATAGCTCTTGTCTCAAAGTAGGTCTACTGTCACAACCGGTCACATCACACCCTGACTTATTTTGACTTTTTTGCTGTTTTCCTGTGTGTCGTGTTTTAGTTCTTGTCTTGCGCTTCTATTTTGGTGGCTTTTTAATTTTTTTTTGGTATTTTCCTGTAGCAGTTTCATGTCTTCCTTTGAGCGATATTACCCGCATCTACTTTGTTTTAGCAATTAATTCAGTAGTTTTTATCCTTCTTTGTGGGGACATTGTTGATTTTCATGTCATGTTCGGATGTACTTTGTGGACGCCGTCTTTGCTCCACAGTAAGTCTTTGCTGTCGTCCAGCATTCTGTTTTTGTTGACTTTGTAGCCAGTTCAGTTTTAGTTTCGTTCTGCATAGCCTTACCTAAGTTTCAATGCCTTTTCTTAGAGGCACTCACTTTTTGTTTATTTTTGGTTTAAGCATTAGACACCTTTTTACCTGCACGCTGCCTCCCGCTGTTTCCGACATCTACAAAGCAATTAGCTACCGGCTGCCACCTACTGATATGGAAGAGTATTACACGGTTACTCTGCCGAGCTCTAGACAGCACTGACACTCAACAACAACACATCATTTGCAGACTATAATTACTGGTTTGCACAACATATTTTTAACCCAAATAGATGAAATTAGATAATCTCCCACGGCACACCAACTAGTGGTTGAAAAACACTGGCCTAGGAAATAACATCATCATGTAATTCCTTACAAAAAACTTTTGAAGGTGTTCAGATTCACTGATAAGACGTTTGGTTTATAAACCCCGTTTCCATATGAGTTGGGAAATTATGATAGATGTAAATATAAACGGAATACAATGATTTGCAAATCCTTTTCAACCCATATTTAATTGAATGCACTACAAAGACAAGATATTTGATGTTCAAACTCATAAACTTTTTTTTGTTTTTTTTGCAAATAATAATTAACTTAGAATTTCATGGCTGCAACACGTGCCAAAGTAGTTGGGAAAGGGCATGTTCACCACTGTGTTACATCACCTTTTCTTTTAACAACACTCAATAAACAATAGGGGAACTGAGGAAACTAATTGTTGAAGCTTTGAACGTGGAATTCTTTCCTATTCTTGTTTTATGTAGAGCTTCAGTCGTTCAACAGTCCAGGGGTTTCCGCTGTCGTATTTTACGCTTCACACACATTTTCGATGGGAGACAGGTCTGGACTGCAGGCGGGACAGGAAAGTACCCGCACTCTTTTTTTTACGAAGCCATGCTGTTGTAACACGTGCTGAATGTGGCTTGGCATTGTCTTGCTGAAATAAGCAAGAAGACGGCGCTTAGATGGCAGCATATGTTGTTCCAAAACCTGTATGTACCTTTCAGCATTAATGGTGCCTTCACAGATGTGTAAGTTACCCATGCCTTGGGCACTAATGCACCCCCATACCATCACAGATGCTGGCTTTTGAACTTTGCGTTGATAACAGTCTGGATGGTTCGCTTCCCCTTTGGTCCGGATGACACGATGTCGAATATTTCCAAAAACAGTTGATGTGTGAGGGAGCAGGGCTGGGGTGGGGGCGGGGTTTGGTGGTAGCAGGGGTGTATAATGCAGCTCGGAAGAGTCAGGGCTGCATGGGATTCTGGGTGTTTGTTCTGTTGTGTTTATGTTGTGTTAAGGTGCAGATGTTCTCCCGAAATGTGTTTGTCATTCTTGTTTGGTTTTGGTTCAAAGTGTGGCGCATTATTAGTAAGAGTGTTAAAGTTGTTTTATATGGTCACCGTCAGTGTAACCTGTGTGGCTGTTGACCAAGTATGCCTTGCTGTCACGTACGTGTGCAAGCAGAAGATGTATATTGTATAACAAGTGTTGGGCTGGCACTCTGTTAATACAGAATGTAGAGAGCGCCAAATGTTGTACCATCATGGCAGCCCTTATTATAGCTGAAAGGGTGAAAATCGGTGAATATTAATCCCGAGGCACTAAAATCCGGAAGTCTCACGGGAAAATTGGGGCGTTCAGCAAGTAAGCTGCTGAGCCGCATCAGAGTGATCAAAGAGCCGCATGCGGCTCCGGAGCCGCGGGTTGCCGACCCCTGCTTCAGAGATTGATGTCAGTTTTTGATACAATGCCGTCTGAGGGCTCGAAGGTCACGGTCATTCAATGTTGGTTTCCGGCCATGCCGCTTACGTGGAGTGATTTCTCCAGATTCTCTGAACCTTTTGATGATATTATGGACCGTAGATGGTGAAATCCCTAAATTTCTTGCAATTGCACTTTGAGAAACGTTGTTCTTAAACTGTTTGACTATTTGCTCACGCAGTCGTGGACAAAGGGGTGTACCTCGCCCCCATCCTTTCTTGTGAAAGACTGAGCATTTTTTGGGGAAGCTGTTTTTATACCCAATCATGGCACCCACCTGTTCCCAATTAGCCTGCACACCTGTGGGATGTTCCAAATAAGTGTTTGATGAGCATTCCTCAACTTTATCAGTATTTATTGCCACCTTTCCCAACTTCTTTGTCACGTGTTGCTGGCATCAAATTCTAAAGTTAATGATTATTTGCAAAAAAAATATGTATATATCAGTTTGAACATCAAATATGTTGTCTTTGTAGCATATTCAACTGAATATGGGTTGAAAATGATTTGCAAATCATTGTCCATCCATCCATCCATCTTCTTCCGCTTATCCGAGGTCGGGTCGCGGGGGCAGCAGCTTAAGCAGGGAAGCCCAGACTTCCCTCTCCCCAGCCACTTCGTCCAGCTCTTCCTGTGGGACCCCGAGGCGTTCCCAGGCCAGCCGGGAGACATAGTCTTCCCAACGTGTCCTGGGTCTTCCCCGCGGCCTCCTACCGGTGGGACGTGCCCTAAACACCTCCCTAGGGAGGCGTTCGGGTGGCATCCTGACCAGATGCCCGAACCACCTCATCTGGCTCCTCTCGATGTGGAGGAGCAGCGGCTTTACTTTGAGCTCCTCCCGGATGGCAGAGCTTCTCACCCTATCTCTAAGGGAGAGCCCCGCCACCCGGCGGAGGAAACTCATTTCGGCCGCTTGTACCCGTGATCTTGTCCTTTCGGTCATAACCCAAAGCTCATGACCATAGGTGAGGATGGGAACGTAGATCGACCGGTAAATTGAGAGCTTTGCCTTCCGGCTTAGCTCCTTCTTCACCACAACGGATCGATACAGCATCCGCATTACTGAAGACGCCGCACCGATCCGCCTGTCGATCTCACAATCCACTCTTCCCCCACTCGTGAACAAGACTCCGAGGTACTTGAACTCCTCCACTTGGGGCAAGATCTCCTCCCCAACCCGGAGATGGCACTCCACCCTTTTCCGGGCGAGAACCATGGACTCGGACTTGGAGGTGCTGATTCTCATCCCAGTCGCTTCACACTCAGCTGCGAACCAATCCAGTGAGAGCTGAAGATCCTGGCCAGATGAAGCCATCAGGACCACATCATCTGCAAAAAGCAGAGACCTAATCCTGCAGCCACCAAACCAGATCCCCTCAACGCCTTGACTGCGCCTAGAAATTCTGTCCATAAAAGTTATGAACAGAATCGGTGACAAAGGGCAGCCTTGGCGGAGTCCAACCCTCACTGGAAACGTGTCCGACTTACTACCGGCAATGCGGACCAAGCTCTGGCACTGATCATACAGGGAGCGGACTGCCACAATCAGACAGTCCGATACCCCGTACTCTCTGAGCACTCCCCACAGGACTTCCCGAGGGACACGGTCGAATGCCTTCTCCAAGTCCACAAAACACATGTAGACTGGTTTACATCTAACACAATTTCCCAACTCACATGGATACGGGGTTTGTACATGTGGCACTGTTTGTTCTAGATAGCTTCTTTGTTTCCAGACCATACTTGTGTTAAAAAGCATGTCTTCCGCTAATTATACCATAGTTGGCGATGCAGCCGCCTCCCTCCTACTTGTGAGTCTCTGTGTGTGTGTGTGTGTGTGTGTGTGTGTGTGTGTGGGGGGTAGAAACTCCCAAGTGTTGAAAGGGTGTTTTCAAGCTAAGAATGTGGCTGTGGTCGGGCACACTCCTTGTCTGCGGTTTCCCTCCCATTCTCCATCGCGTTCACTCGCCCACACCTGCCTGTGCTATCTATCCTCATATCTTCATTGGCTTCCTCACACCTGTTGATAAAAGACATCCTCACCTGTCAGCGGCAGCCACCCAGCCATTTGTGGCCTCCAGAGGGAAAACACACTGAAGGCTTCTTCCTCGGTTTCTTTCCAGTCAGTTTACACGCCGACGTGAAAACACTTATTTCCTTTTGCTTAAGAACGCGTTCTAAGAAATGTTCAATCGGAGATCTACATCAACAAGGAATCGGATGCGTACATTTTCCATAAGTTTTTATTATATAAAAGAATCAATAGTTAATTTTATAGAAGCATTTGCCATTGAGGCTGGGAGTATTGAAACAGATTTCAGTGTACCATTGATATCATTGTTTTCTATTGGGGCTCCAGTTCTCTGGAATGTTCTACCGGTAACAGTTAGAGATGCTACCTCAGTAGAAGCATTTAAGTCCCATCTTAAAACTCATTTGTATACTCTAGCCTTTAAATAGACCCCCTTTTTAGACCAGTTGATCTGCCGTTTCTTTTCTGCTCTTCCACCCTCTCCTTCGGGACCCAGGGTGGACCACTCATCTGTCCATCAGTTGGGGACGTCTCTGCACTGTTGACCTGTATCCACTCAAGATGATCTCCCGCTGGCCCCACTATGGACTGGACTCTCACTATTATGTTAGATCCACTATGGACTGGACTCTCACTAATATATTAGATCCACTATGGACTGGACTCTCACTATTATGTTAGATCCACTATGGATTGGACTCTCACTATTATGTTAGATCCACTATGGACTGGACTCACACTATTATGTTAGATCCACTATGGACTGGACTCTCATTATTATGTTAGATCCACTATGGACTGGACTCTCACACTATTAGGTTAGATCCACTATGGACTGGACTCTCACTATTATGTTAGATCCACTATGGACTGGACTCTCTCACTATTATGTTAGTTCCACTATGGACTGAACTCTCACTATTATGTTAGATCCACTATAGACTGGACTCTCACTATTATGTTAGATCCACTATGGACTGGACTCTCACTATTATGTTAGACCCACCATGGACTGGACTCTCCCTATTATGTTAGATCAACTATGGACTGCACTCTCACTATTATGTTAGATCCACTATGGACTGGACTCTCACTATTATGTTAGATCCACTATGGACTGGACTCTCACACTATTATGTTAGATCCACTATGGACTGGACTCTCACTATTATGTTAGATCCACTATGGACTGGACTCTCACAATATTATGTTGGATCCACTATGGACTGGACTCTCACACTATTATGTTAGATCCACTATGGACTGGACTCTCACACTATTATGTTAGATCCACTATGGACTGGACTCTCACTATTATGTTAGATCCACTATGGACTGGACTCTCATTATTATGTTAGATCCACTATGGACTGGACTCTCACTATTATGTTGGATCCACTATGGACTGGACTCTCACTATTATGTTAGATCCACTATGGACTGGACTCTCACACTATTATGTTAGATCCACTATGGACTGGACTCTCACTATTATGTTAGATCCACTATGGACTGGACTCTCACTATTATGTTGGATCCACTATGGACTGGACTCTCACATTATTATGTTAGATCCACTATGGACTGGACTCCCACTATTATGTTAGATCCACTATGGACTGGACTCTCACTATTATCTTAGATCAACTATGGACTGGACTCTCACTATTATGTTAGATCCACTATGGACTGGACTTCCTCACTATTATGTTAGATCCACTATGGACTGGACTCTCACACTATTATGTTAGATCCACTATGGACTGGACTCTCACACTATTATGTTAGATCCACTATGGACTGGACTCTCACACTATTATGTTAGATCCACTATGGACTGGACTCTCACTATTATGTTAGATCCACTATGGACTGGACTCTCACTATTATGTTAGATCCACTATGGACTGGACTCTCACACTATTATGTTAGATCCACTATGGACTGGACTCTCACACTATTATGTTAGATCCACTATGGACTGGACTCTCACACTATTATGTTAGATCCACTATGGACTGGACTCTCACTATTATGTTAGATCCACTATGGACTGGACTCTCACTATTATGTTAGATCCACTATGGACTGGACTCTCACACTATTATGTTAGATCCACTATGGACTGGACTTCCAGACTATTATGTTAGATCCACTATGGACTGGACTTCCTCACTATTATGTTAGATCCACTATGGACTGGACTTCCACACTATTATGTTAGATCCACTATGGACTGGACTCTCACTATTATGTTAGATCCACTATGGACTGGACTCCCACTATTATGTTGGGGGGGGTGGGGTCGCCAGAACCTAAAATATGACTTATTTTTATCTTTGTGGTAAAATATTGTATACTATGTGTTGTCAAGCTTATGAGATGTGATGCAAGTGTACACCACAATATTGTTCATGTTATTTTTTTAAATCTTTTTATAAATGGTTATGTTGGCAATGATTTTAACAATTTTTTTTTTTCGCTTGGTTTTTTAAATGTTTTTAATCACTCTTTTGTTGGAATTCTTATTAATATTGATACTGTTGTTTATATTATTCATTTTTCTTTGACGTTGACTTTGGATTTTTTGTGTCATGTTTGTGTGTCTTCTCAGTTTGTCCGTTGATTGCTATTCAGAATGTTGCTGGGCTGGGATTGTTTTGGAAACGGAATCGTAGTATATATTATTGTTGTGATATTACGTGTTATTTTGTTGGACATATTAATACAAAAAAATGTAGGCAGCTTCTTGCAATTAATATTGTTAGGATTATCGTGTTTATGTACTTTTTATCACCGACACACAAAGAATTTCGGAAACTATTTGCTCGATATCACATTTACGATACCACAATTTGTAAGAATACTAACCATGCACAGTACTCTAGTAGATCCACTATTGACTGGACTCTCACACTATTATGTTAGATCCACTATGGACTGGACTCTCACACTATTATGTTAGATCCACTATGGACTGGACTCTCACTATTATGTTAGATCCACTATGGACTGGACTCTCTCTATTATGTTAGACCCACTATGGACTGGACTCTCACACTATTATGTTAGATCCACTATGGACTGGACTCTCACTATTATGTTAGATCCACTATGGACTGGACTCTCACTATTATGTTAGATCCACTATGAACTGGACTTTCACTATTATGTTAGATCCACTATGGACTGGACTCTCACTATTATGTTGGATCCACTATAGACTGGACTCTCACTATTATGTTAGATCCACTATGGACTGGACTCTCACAATATTATGTTAGATCCACTATGGACTGGACTCTCACTATTATGTTAGATCCACTATGGACTGGACTCTCTCTATTATGTTAGACCCACTATGGACTGGACTCTCACACTATTATGTTAGATCCACTATGGACTGGACTCTCACTATTATGTTAGATCCACTATGGACTGGACTCTCACTATTATGTTAGATCCACTATGAACTGGACTTTCACTATTATGTTAGATCCACTATGGACTGGACTCTCACTATTATGTTGGATCCACTATAGACTGGACTCTCACTATTATGTTAGATCCACTATGGACTGGACTCTCACAATATTATGTTAGATCCACTATGGACTGGACTCTCACTATTATGTTAGATCCACTATGGACTGGACTCTCACTATTATGTTAGATCCACTATGGACTGGACTCTCACACTATTATGTTAGATCCACTATGGAGTGGACTCTCACACTATTATGTTAGATCCACTATGGACTGGACTCTCACACTATTATGTTAGATCCACTATGGACTGGACTCTCACAATATTATGTTAGATCCACTATGGACTGGACTCTCACTATTATGTTAGACCCACTATGGACTGGACTCTCACTGTTATGTTAGATCCACTATGGACTGGACTCTCACACTATTATGTTAGATCCACTATGGACTGGACTCTCACTATTATGATAGATCCACTATGGACTGGACTCTCACTATTATGTTAGATCCACTATGGACTGGACTCTCACACTATCATGTTAGATCCACTATGGACTGGACTCTCACACTATTATGTGGGGGGGATCACCAAATGTATGATTAGTGACACACAAAAATACATGTTCACAAGCCTTATCACCTCTTCATCCTCCTCTATTCTCCAGATGACATGAAACTACTTCCTGTGACGAGCATCGTTCTCCAAATAGAAGACACTTGATACATCCAGCATATCAGACTTTGTTGGGTAGAACGCTCGTGTTGGGTGTGCGTGGAAGTGTGCGACTTTATCTGGACCACGGTGTGTTAAAGACGTGCGTGTCACACCACTGAATGGAGGTGGCAGGGTGCTAACAGCTGGAGACAAGTTGCAAAGCAGCGAGGTTACAATTGGTGTTAATAGATGTCTTCCTAAAGTGTGTCTCACAATACACACTGAAACGCCCAACTAGTCACTTCCCCTGCCTGTCAACTGCCAATTAAAGATGCTGTGTATTCACTTAAAAAAAAAAAAAAAAAATTGTCATGGGCCTCTGCTGCACAACATCTTCACACACTAAAGTTTACCAGACCTCAGATCTGTTTTATAGGACTTTTTTTTAATTTTATTTTATTTTTTAATTTTTTTGTCCTGTCCAGCCACTCGGGCAAATCATATAGTTGATGTAGATGCTCATATTTGCTGTACAGGTTTACTTTACAAAAGAGAAATTTGGGATACTTCTCCTCAGGACCGGCCCTAACCAATCTGGCGCCCTAGGCAAGATTTTAGGTGGCACCCCCCCCCACATCAGCAGTGAAGTGTATATACTCACAAGAAACCTGAATAGCTTTGTCTTTGACCTTTTTTTTACTTAAAGAAAGCAAATTAACAATCAGAATAGTTCACAAGATAAAAAAAAATATGAATAAATAAATGAATGCAAAAAATAAAAAATGAATATATGAAATACAATATTTTTTACATACATATTGCTTAATTAACATTAATGATGTGCACTTTAACAACTAGGCTTACAACTATACCTAATATATAAAGGGGTGGAAAAGTGACTATTACCTGCAGGGCAAACATTAGCTAACCAGAAGGAAATAACAATGTAAACAAAAAACACCTGCTTAAAAGATCTAATACAAATGTCCCTGAGGAATGTAAGGTGGGAGTACTGTAATTACCTAACGTTACATTATTATTTTCCATAACAATTTAGCCCCCTCCACAATATTAACCCGACGTTAAAACAGAACTAGCTATTTATTGATTAGCAATTGCCGAATCATGTAACATTAGCTTAATGCTAAAAAGCCAGGTTACTATCACATTCTGTAACAGACAAATAATTTCATGTAGGCTAACGTTACCTACCTGCTACCTCTGTCTTTTCTCGTTTCTCCTCCTCTTCTTTTCTATTTTTTCTTCCCTGGGCACCTGACAGTTTTGGCCGTTTTGACATCTTGTGTTGATTTTTTGATGTGGTGACGTCCAAAAAGAGTCATGATACGGGAAGGGAGGGGGTGCACCGTGAGCGGGGGGAGGGGGGGGGGGGGGGGTTGGTCGTAATGTTGTAACAAATAATATTTCTATTATATAGGCTTTACTTTGCATTTTAATTAACGTGGGATTATTTTTTGTATTTAGAAATAATAGTACCAACTTTTTTTTTTTTTTTTCTCCAACATGTGTGGCACTGGCGTGGCGCCCCCTGATGGACGGCGCCCTTAGCATTTGCCTATACGGCCTATGCCACGGGCCGGCCCTGTTTCTCCTGATTGATTGATTGAAACTTCTATTAGTAGATTGCACAGTACAGTACATCCATCCATCCATCCAGTCATCTTCTTCCGCTTATCCGAGGTCGTGTCGCGGGGGCATCAGCCTAAGCAGGGAAGCCCAGACTTCCCTCTCCCCAGCCACTTCGTCCAGCTCTTCCCGGGGGATCCCGATGCGTTCCCAGGCCAGCCGGGAGACATAGTCTTCCCAACGTGTCCTGGGTCTTCCCCGTGGCCTCCTACCCGGTTGGACGTGCCCTAAACACCTCCCTAGGGAGGCGTTCGGGTGGCATCCTGACCAGATGCCCGAACCACCTCATCAATCAATCAATCAATCAATGTTTATTTATATAGCCCTAAATCACAAGTGTCTCAAAGGGCTGCACAAGCCACAACGACATCCTCGGTACAAAGCCCACATAAGGGCAAGGAAAAACTCACCCCAGTGGGACGTCGATGTGAATGACTATGAGAAACCTTGGAGAGGACCGTACATGTGGGTAACCCCCCCCTCTAGGGGAGACCGAATGCAATGGATGTCGAGTGGGTCTGACATAATATTGTGAGAGTCCAGTCCATCGTGGATCCAACATAATAGTAAGAGTCCAGTCCATAGTGGGGCCAGCAGGACACCATCCCGAGCGGAGACGGGTCAGCAGCGCAGAGATGTTCCCAGCCGATGCACAGGCGAGCGGTCCACCCCGGGTCCCGACTCTGGACAGCCAGCACTTCATCCATGGCCACCGGACCTGTGCCCCCCCCTCCACAAGGAAGAGGGGAGCAGAGGAGAAAAGAAAAGAAACGGCAGATCAACTGGTCTAAAAGGGGGGTCTATTTAAAGGCTAGAGTATACAAATGAGTTTTAAGATGGGACTTAAATGCTTCTACTGAGGTAGCATCTCTAATTGTTACCGGGAGGGCATTCCATAGTACTGGAGCCCCAATAGAAAACGCTCTATAGCCCGCAGACTTTTTTTGGGCTCTGGGAATCACTAATAAGCCGGAGTTCTTTGAACGCAGATTTCTTGCCGGGACATATGGTACAATGCAATCGACAAGATAGGACAGAGCTAGACCGTGTAGTATTTTATACGTAAGTAGTAAAACCTTAAAGTCACATCTTAAGTGCACAGGAAGCCAGTGCAGGTGAGCCAGTATAGGTATGTTTATAAGTATATAAAGGTATATACAGTATAGGCGTAATATGATCAAACTTTCTAGTTCTTGTCAAAAGTCTAGCACCCGCATTTTGTACCAATTGTAGTCTTTTAATGCTAGACATAGGGAGACCCGAAAATAATACGTTACAGTAGTCGAGACGAGACGTAACGAACGCATGAATAATGATCTCAGCGTCAGTATAGATCCACTCTTCCCCCACTCGTGAACAAGACTCCTAGGTACTTGAACTCCTCCACTTGGGGCAGGGTCTCCTCCCTAACCATATTCCGTACAATTGACCACTAAATGGTAACACCCGCATAAGTTTTTCAACTTGTTTAAGTCGGGGTCCACGTTAATCAATTCATGGTACCTCGTCGTCGGCATTCTTCCGTCTCGGGAGACGCTGGTTCCTCCCACGGATGGAGATGACCCCTGGCACCCGTTTCTTTTGCCAATCGGATGGGCTTTGAACCGGTATCTGCTGGAGTGACCTCTCCAGTGGATCTACATGGCCTGGGCATGGAACTATGGAGGGCAAGCTGTTGTCCAGGCAGCAAGCCTCCCTCTCTCCGCATGGATGGAGGATCCAAGGGAGCGACAAGTGTCGATACAACTTGGCACCAGCGACGCCGCACGAGTTGCCGGAATGACGCTACAACGTCAAACCGCCTTCAGGACTCCGGCTTCTGATTTTCTGTCGGGGTTTACTCCCTTAGCCTTACCCTCGAGTGGGTTGACCGCAAGGCAGCGGTGGTTTTGAGATTGGAGATTTCCTTCTCCTAGATAGGCTGCCTTACCAGGTTTACGAGCCCCATCTGCCCGAATGCGGCAGGTAGCACGGGGGTACACCTTACCCGTGGCGGTATAAGCCCGACCTGACTATGCAATTCATGGTACAAATATATACTATCAGCATAATACAGTCATCACACAAGTTCTGTTGGCTTATTTGTATTTGACTTTATTAAATTGATATTCATGTTTGGTGCAGCCGGACAAGAGCAGGAGGGGATACCCTCTGTCCGCTGGCGCAACGCGACCTAGTACGCATGCGCGGAAAATGTACACGTCATAGTCACCTCCAGTGTTGCTTTGTGTGCAAGTTCTTAAATGTAACTTATCTGAACAATATCCAGTGTTGTGGTATTTCAATGAACTGGAATCCAGTGTGCTGTGGGGCCCTATTGTAGTGAATCACACCTGAGACATCAGAAATTAATCAAATCTTTAATGGACACATGAAAGTAAACAATGTGACAAAGAACATTTTACAACAATCAATCTAGGGATCTAGATATCTGGTCAGGACACTCCTCACTCTTTTGCCTTCACCTTCATTGTCCATTCCTTTTTGGTGACTTTATATACTCTGGACCTAGACCTTGAGTCCGCGACATACATGGCGGTCAATAACTGATACAGTCTGCTTTGCCAGTCCAAATGCATTCGATGTTTTCCATAGTCTTCCCTCGACGGCCAGGTAATACAAAGCACACGCTACCTTTTTTATCACGTCCACGGGAGCCCGCATTCTCCTTGTCTCTGATTCGACAAATGGACAAAGTTTTTCGGTAAGTAGAATCACAGCTGACCTGGACATTGGAAAGTTCTCTTGCCGTCTGAGAAGTGTTGTATCCCAAATAGCTGCAATCGCTTTCTCTTAAGGTATTCATGTGTGATTTCCACAAGCGTCTGTACATGTAGAGGAATGAGAAACACGGGCATGTCTGGATGACTCGCCTTCATGTTTCCAGTGTTTACGTCCGAGTTACGAAACCGCATGATTTTTTTGAAACTGGCTGTGGCGCGTTCTTTCTGACGTCACTTAGCCTAGCGTGTGCTCTGTATTACCTGGCCATCCAGGGAAAACTACGGAAAACACTACCAACAAGACCTCGCAATTTTAACTTCCCTACTAAATTTTAAAACTGCCATAAAACCATGGCTCAGCTCAACCTCTACCTGATCTGAACCAAAATTGATCCCCAGCAACTCTTCGAAGCATCAAACAGGTTTATATGTGGTTATAGTGTATATGTAATTATATGTGGTTTATATATAGTTATATGTGGTCATAGTGTATATATATTTTCTCATTCTGTTTTGCACACTCTTGGAGTCAACATGTGCATAGTCATGTACATAGTGTAATGTACATAGTGTATATACCCCCCTCCCCCCACCCCATGTTTTGTATATATTGTTTTTCAAATCACCTGACAAGTATACTGTGTATATGTACATCATTTATCCATTTTTTAACGCAATTGTTTATATACATGCTACAGGTTATATATCTTTTACTATTGAATGTATCAAATGTGATCAATATTTAATGGACCGCAAGGGAAACAAGCCTTTTGGCTTTTTGTGCCATCCATTTGCCTTTTTAAAGCATTACATGGATTCAATTCTTTAAGATGTCAATAAACTTCTCAGTCCATCAATCAATACAGACGCTTGTGGAAATCACACGTGAATACCTTAAGAGAAAGCGATTGCAGCTATTTGGGATACAACACTTCTCAGACGGCAAGAGAACTTTCCAATGTCCGGGTCAGCTGTGATTCTACTTAGCGGAAAAACTTTGTCCATTTGTGGAAGGGGAGACAAGGAGAATGCGGGCTCCTGTGGACGTGATAAAAAAGGTAGCGTGTGCTTTGTATTACCTGGCCGTCAAGTGAAGACTACGGAAAACATCGAATGCATTTGGACTGGCAAAGCAGACTGTATCAGTTATTGTCCGCCATGTATGTCACAGACTCAACATCTAGGTCCTGAGTATATAAAGTCACCAAAAAAGAAATGGACAATGAAGGTGAAGGCAAAAGAGTGAGGAGTGTCCTGACCAGATATCAAGATCCCTAGCTTGATTAATTTGTCACATTGTTTACTTTCACATGTCCATTAAAGATTTGATTAATTTATGACGGCTCAGGTGTGATTCACTACAATATGGCCCTAAAAGCGCAATGGATTCCAGTTAATTGAAATACCACAACACTGGTGTGGAGGACCTCTTCCCTCCGGGTTCCTTGGACCACCAATGAGTGACATGACGGCGAGCAGTTTTGTCACTTTGTTTATTATTTCAATAAACCTCAGTTCAGGTCGGGTCGCTTTTCAGCTCTCGCCTCTGCAACCGCTCGCGCCTCTGCAACCGCTCGCTCCTCTGCAACCGCTCGCTCCTCCGGTCGCTTTTCAGCCGTCCCCGGCGTCGATTTGTCTCTCGCTCTTTGTCGCGCATGCTCCTCCTGCACCACTGGCTCTCCAACTCCTTTCCCTCCTGCTGCCCTTTTACACATTGAGAGGTGATTACATACCTGCGCCCAGGTGGGCCATCTAAGCAGCTGACACCCATCTCGGAGCCGGCCCCGGTGCGCCCCGCCTCGCTGCAGGTCAGCCGGCCACGCCTCCTCACACCTATCTCGGAGCCGGCCCAGGCGTGCCCCGCCTTGCTGCAGGTTTGCCGGCCACGCCTCCTCACGCGTAATGACAATAAAGCTGATTCTGATTCTGATTCTGATTCTGCTGCAGGTCAGCCGGCCACGCCTCCTCACACCTATCTCGGAGCCGGCCCAGGCGGGCCCCACCTCGCTGCAGGTCAGCCGGCCACGCCTCCTCACACCTATCTCGGAAACGGCCCAGGCGTGCCCCGCCTTGCTGCAGGTTTGCCGGCCACGCCTCCTCACACCTATCTCGGAGCCGGCCCAGGCGTGCCCCGCCTCGCTGCAGGTCAGCCGGCCACGCCTCCTCACAGACCTCTCGGAGCCGTCCCCGGCGCACCCTGCCTCGCTGCAGGTCCGCCGGCCACGCCTCCTCACACCTATCTCGGAGCCGACCCAGGCGTGCCCCGCCTTGCTGCAGGTCAGCCGGCCACACCTCCTCACACCTATCTCGGAGCCGGCCCAGGCGTGCCCCGCCATGCTGCAGGTCCGCCGGCCATGCCTCCTCACAGACCTCTCGGAGCCGGCCCCGGCGCGCCCTGCCTCGCTGCAGGTCAGCCGGCCACGCCTCCTCACACCTATCTCGGAGCCGGCCCATGCGTTCCCCGCCTTGCTGCAGGTCAGTCGGCCACGCCTCCTCACACCTATCTCGGAGCCGGCCCAGGCGCGCCCCGCCTCGCTGCAGGTCCGCCGGCCACGCCTCCTCACAGACCTCTCGGAGCCGGCCCCGGTGCGCCCCGCCTCGCTGCAGGTCAGCCGGCCACGCCTCCTCACACCTATCTCAGAGCCGGCCCAGGCGTGCCCCGCCTCGCTGCAGGTCAGCCGGCCACGCCTCCTCACACCTATCTCGGAGCCGGCCCAGGCGTGCCCCGCCTCGCTGCAGGTCCGCCGGCCATGCCTCCTCACAGACCTCTCGGAGCCGGCCCTGGCGCGCCCTGCCTCGCTGCAGGTCCGCCGGCTACGCCTCCTCACAATGGGATATTGTTCAGATGAGTTGCACACAAAGCAACACTGGAGGTGACTATGACGTGCCCATTTTCCGCGCATGCGTACTAGGTCGCGTTGCGCCGGCGGACGGAAGGGGGCTAGGGGGTCTTAAATGACCATTGTGTGTGTGGACAAGGATAAGGTTAGGTGGGATTTACCTTGGATTAGTGTGGAAGGGGCCTAAGGCAAAAATTGCACATGGTCCAGGTTCTATATGTCTATCAGTAAGACAAAAAGCAAGAAGTCACTGGCAGGGTAGGTGTGTATAGTTGACACCCTGCAGCCTCTGGGAGTTGACAAATGGTAGAAAAAGGCCTGAAGATGAATGTGGCACAATCATTTCCCAGGTAACAAATGTTCCTAATGATTTATGCACAGCTCGGGTTGCTTTCTTTTTTTTCCCTGGCTAGGATTTTGCGGGACAGTGGAGGTTCTAGGAGTGTTAACCCCTGAGGCGGCTCTGCGTTGAGCCAGCAGGAGACGTTGACTAATGTGCTATGTGAGACCACCGCCATTGATATTTACCTCAGGTCTCCTCCCCTGAGCGGTGTCCCGACAATGTCGAAACTCGCCGTTAAAGCCTGGCGTTTTGTGTTTCTTATCTTCACACCTCGTTAGAGGTATGGGCAATGCCAGGGGCGCCGATGCTGACGTTTCCTACAGGCAACACCCATTGGTGCCCCCGGGGTAAGAGGGGGGAGAAGGTGAGCAGGAGAAGGAGAGAGGTGAAGGTCAGACAAAAAAAAAAGGCACTATTCTGTGTTTTCACTTGTCTGCCTGATAAACTATCATATCTGTTACATGGCTGACCAAGACAAATGATGCAGAGTTACTAAAAATCTTACAAACTTGTCATTCTTTGCATTCATTAAATCATATTTATACATGGTTGCTGACTGTTTTACACTTTTTTTTTCTTCTTCACTTATTTCCCAGGTCTACAAAGTAAAATCATTTCATTCATCACAGTGAAAAAAGATCAACCGGTGAAAATCCTCATCAAATCTGTTTATAGACTGCATGCTTGTTTCCTATTTGCATTTTAATACAGTCATTACTCTCATTTCTGTATCAAAAGTGGGGGGCACTTTAATCATACTCATGATCCACAGAGGGTTACAAGTAAACAGAAAGGGTGGCAAAATAAGAGAACTAATTATTCATTTGGAAAACCATCAAACAAAGCTGTTCCTATTGTGATAAATCATCGGAGGAACCTAAACAATTAAGCTGCACCCTCGATTTTTACACTTAATGAATATAACCCTTTAACCTTGCCTAATTGATGTATTTTTTAAGTTGCAAAGAGCAGAAAAAAAACTGTTGCTCTTTGCAAAGTTCAAGTGCAAGATTCCCCCTGTTAAGATTTTGCATTTTTGAAGGATTGTCGAGAAGAAGTTGTTGGTATGGACTGGACTCTCACAATATTATGTTAGATCCACTATGGACTGGACTCTCACACTATTATGTTAGATCCACTATGGACTGGACTCTCACAATATTATGTTAGATCCACTATGGACTGGACTCTCACAATACTATGTTAGAACCACTATGGACTGGACTCTCACACTATTATGCTAATTCCACTGTGGACTGGACTCTTACACTATTATGTTGGATCCACTATGGACTGGATTCTCACAATATTATGTTAGATCCACTATGGACTGGACTCTCACACTATTATGTTAGATCCACTATGGACTGGACTCTCACACTATTATGCTAAATCCACTATGGACTGGACTCTCACAATACTATGTTAGAACCACTATGGACTGGACTCTCACACTATTATGCTAATTCCACTGTGGACTGGACTCTTACACTATTATGTTGGATCCACTATGGACTGGACTCTCACAATATTATGTTAGATCCACTATGGACTGGACTCTCACAATATTATGTTAGATCCACTATGGACTGGACTCTCACACTGTTATGTTAGATCCACTATGGACTGGACTCTCACACTATTATGTTAGATCCACTATGGACTGGACTCTCACACTATTATGTTAGATCCACTATGGACTGGACTCTCACACTATTATGTTAGATCCACTATGGACTGGACTCTCACAATATTATGTTAGATCCACCATGGACTGGACTCTCACAATATTATGTTAGAACCCCTATGGACTGGACTCTCACACTATTATGTTTGATCCACTATAGACTGGACTCTCACAATATCATGTTAGATCCACTATGGACTGGACTCTCACACTATTATGTTTGATCCACTATGGACTGGACTCTCACACTATTATGTTAGATCCACTATGGACTGGACTCTCACAATATTATGTTAGATCCACTATGGAATGGGCTCTCACACTATTATGTTAGATCCCCTATGGACTGGACTCTCACTATTATGTTAGATCCACTATGTCTGGACTCTCACACTATTATGTTAGATAATCCACTATGGACTGGACTCTCACACTATTATATTAGATCCACTATGGACTGGACTCTCACACTATTTTGTTAGATCCACTATGGACTGGACTTTCACACTGTCATGTTAGATCCACTATGGACTAGACTCTCACACTATTATGTTAGACCCACGATGGACTGGACTCTCACACTATTATGCTATATCCCCTATGGACTGGACTCTCACTATTATGTTAGATCCACTATGGACTGGACTCTCACACTATTATGTTAGATCCACTATGGACTGGACTCTCACACTATTATGTTAGACCCACTATGGACTGGACTCTCACACTAATATGCCAAATCCACTATGGACTGGACTCTCACACTATTATGTTAGATCCACTATGGACTGGACTCTCACAATATTATGTTAGATCCACTATGGACTGGACTCTCACACTATTATGTTAGATCCACTATGGACTGTACTCTCACAATATTATGTTGGATCCACTATGGACTGGACTCTCACTATTATGTTAGATCCACTATGGACTGGACTCTCACACTATTATGCTAAATCCACTATGGACTGGACTCTCACAATACTATGTCAGATCCACTATGGACTGGACTCTCACACTATTATGCTAAATCCACTATGGACTGGACTCTCACTATTATGTTAGATCCACTATGGACTGGACTCTCACACTATTATGTTAGATCCACTATGGACTGGACTCTCACACTATTATGTT
Organism: Nerophis lumbriciformis; assembly: GCF_033978685.3. Lineage (NCBI taxonomy): Eukaryota > Metazoa > Chordata > Actinopteri > Syngnathiformes > Syngnathidae > Nerophis > Nerophis lumbriciformis. The sequence goes on from NC_084559.2 coordinate 13,986,495, forward strand.
AGATCCACTATGGACTGGACTCTCACACTATTATGTTAGATCCACTATGGACTGGACTCTCACACTATTGTGTTAGACCCACTATGGACTGGACTCTCACACTAATATGCTAAATCCACTATGGACTGGACTCTCACACTATTATGTTAGATCCACTATGGACTGGACTCTCACAATATTATGTTAGATCCACTATGGACTGGACTCTCACTAATATGTTAGATCCACTATGGACTGGACTCTCACACTATTATGTTAGATGATCCACTATGGACTGGACTCTCACAATATTATGTTAGATCCACTATGGACTGGACTCTCACACTATTATGTTAGATCCACTATGGAATGGGCTCTCACACTATTATGTTAGATCCCCTATGGACTGGACTCTCACACTATCATGTTAGATCCACTATGGACTGGACTCTCACACTATTATGTTAGATCCACTATGGACTGGACTCTCACTAATATGTTAGATCCACTATGGACTGGACTCTCACACTATTATGTTAGATAATCCACTATGGACTGGACTCTCACAATATTATGTTAGATCCACTATGGACTGGACTCTCACTATTATCTTAGATCCACTATGGACTGGACTCTCACTATTATGTTAGATCCACTATGGAGTGGACTCTCACACTATTATGTTAGATCCACTATGGACTGGACTCTCACACTATTATGTTAGATCCACTATGGACTGGACTCTCACACTATTATGTTAGATCCACTATGGACTGGACTCTCACACTATTATGTTTGATCCACTATGGACTGGACTCTCACACTATTATGTTAGATTCACTATGGGCTGGACTCTCACAATATTATATTAGATCCACTATGTACTGGACTCTCTAATAATAATATTGTGATATGTTTCAAACATTTATACAGTTACAATGTTTACAGTTTGACATTTTAACATGTCCCAGAAAGAGTAGGAACACACAGAGATAGATGTACTAGTCTTTTGATGCTAGCCCACACAGGCGTAGAGTCAGATTTCACAGTACACGGCGTCAGCAGGAATTAACATGAACAAACACAGGCTCCATCCTCATGAAGCAACGTCTCATTTTGAGCCACAATACCAACACTATATCATGTTGCTTCACACAGAACATTCCTTGTAAATCAGCCACACTTCCTAATGACAAATCTAAATTACATTGAAAAATATTTTTAAACTGCAAAGTTACTCTGGAGATGGTTTGATTCGTTAAACTGTGCATACGGTATGTATTCCTAAAACATAACATTCAACATAATAAACTGTGTGGTAACACTTTAGTATGGGGAACATATTCACCATTAAATAGTTAACATGGCTACCTAGATAGGCTATTGCATACTTGCCAACCCTACCGGATTTTCCGGGAGACTCCCGAAATTCAGCGCCTCTCCCGAAAACCTCCCGGGACAAATTTTCTCCCGAAAAACTCCCGAAATTCAGGCGGACCTGAGTGACGTGTTGACAACACACAACAACAGTGTCTACCGTAAAGCAGTTCGTCTGCCGTAAACAGCAATGTTGTGACACTTTTAAACAGGACAATACTGCCATCTACTGTACATGCCTATGTGACCCACCCATAATGTGTCACATTTTTGTGTTGATTTATTTATTTTATTTTGTGGTTTGAATTCGTTTTTGGAGCTGTTATTACACATTTATCAGTATTCACATTGGTCAGTAGGGGGCAGTAGGGCGTTTCTTCCCAATTGAATGCTATCACCTGCACACCGGAAGTGTCTTGTCATTCTGATGAGCGCGACCAGTCTGTGAACAATTGAAACATCCTGTGTGCTTTTTCCTCCTGTATAACAGGTTAGTTTTGGTGAATCAACTCACTGAATAATATCCATGTGATCTTTATAAGTTTAAGAACACATTCTGATGGTGGAGCCTAACTCTAAAGTGTTTGTGAGTTGTAGTTTGTGAATGAACACTGAAATTCAAGTATTTATTTTTATTTATATATATATATATATATATATATATATATATATATATATATATATATATATATATATATATATAGCTAGAATTCACTGAAAGTCAAGTATTTCTTATATATATATATATATACATATATATCTTAACCACGCCCCCACCCCCCACCTCCCGAAATCGGAGGTCTCAAGGTTGGCAAGTATGGGCTATTGTCAACAACTTGTGATGTGATTGGCTATCGCAACTGTCTCTCAACTCTGTGTCCGCTAACGGTCCGGATGAGTATCCAATCACAGGACGCGTAAATATCACGTTCAAAGTGAGGCCAACTAGAAGGCCTTACTGACAACAACTCGTGATATGATTGGCTATCGCAATTACCTTATCTATCAATTATCTATTATCTATATGACTAAATTATTGTGTATGCACCATAGGGGATCTGGTCCAATGTTGTTGTTCTTTGAACCTGTTCACTGTAATAATGACAATAAAACTGTATCCATCCATCCATCCATCTTCTTCCGCTTATCCGAGGTCGGGTCGCGAGGGCAGCAGCCTAAGCAGGGAAGCCCAGACTTTCCTCTCCCCAGCCACTTCGTCCGGCTCTTCCCGGAGGATCCCGAGGCGTTCCCAGGCCAGCCGGGAGACATAGTCTTCCCAACGTGTCCTGGGTCTTCCCCGTGGCCTCCTACCGGTTGGACGTGCCCTAAACACCTCCCTAGGGAGGCGTTCGGGTGGCATCCTGACCAGATGCCCGAACCACCTCATCTGGCTCCTCTCGATGTGGAGGAGCAGCGGCTTTACTTTGAGCTCCCCCCGGATGACAGAGCTTCTCACCCTATCTCTAAGGGAGAGCCCCGCCACCCGGCGGAGGAAACTCATTTCGGCCGCTTGTACCCGTGATCTTGTCCTTTCGGTCATAACCCAAATCTCATGACCATAGGTGAGGATGGGAACGTAGATCGACCGGTAAATTGAGAGCTTTGCCTTCCGGCTCAGCTCCTTCTTCACCACAACGGATCGATACAGCGTCCGCATTACTGAAGATGCCGCACCGATCCGCCTGTCGATCTCACAATCCACTCTTCCCCCACTCGTGAACAAGACTCCTAGGTACTTGAACTCCTCCACTTGGGGCAGGGTCTCCTCCCCAACCCGGAGATGGCACTCCACCCTTTTCCGGGCGAGAACCATGGACTCGGACTTGGAGGTGCTGATTCTCATCCCAGTCGCTTCACACTCAGCTGCGAACCGATCCAGTGAAAAAACTGTATAACTATTCTATTCTATTCTATCTATCAACTGTCTGTGCCCGTTCACTTACAGTGCACGGACGCCCGCATTGTTGATTCTGAAGGCCTCTGACAGACTTTGTACAGCATGGCAACTTTCCCTGACGCCACACCATTGGTAAAACCACTTGGATTCAGTACCCCTCTATGCAACTGACTGCTTGACTTCCTCACAGACAGACCCCAGTCTGTGAGAGTGGGCGACAACACCTCCAGTGCCATCTCCCTGAGCACCGGCTCCCCCCCAGGGATGCGTCCTGAGTCCACTGCTGTTCACATTGAAGACCCATGACTGCTGCACCAGGTCCACTACTAACCACATTGTGAAGTATGCAGACAGTAGTGGGCCTCATCCGTGACAACAACAACATGGACTACAGGGAGGAGATGAAACATCTGGTTGACTGGTGCAGAACCAACAACCTGGTCCTGAATGTTGACAAGACCAAGGAGATCATTGTTGACTTCAGGAAGCACCAGTCCAGCCACGCTCCACTCTTCATCAACGGCACAGCAGTGGAGATAGTAAGCAGCACCAAGTTCCTGGGGGTGCAGATAACTGACAATATGACCTGGTCCCTACACACCGGAGCTCTTGTAAAAAGAGCTCAGCAGCGCATGCACTTTTTGCATCGGATGAAAAGAGCACAGCTCTCTCACCACATTCTACAGAGGCACTATAGAGAGCCTGCTGACCAACAGCATCTCTGTCTGGACTGGAGCCGGCAATGCCTCAGACTGGAAGTCTCTCCAGAGAGTGGTGATGACGGCGGGAAAGATCATCAGGACTCCTCTTCCTCCAATCCAGGAGATCGCAAAAAGCCGCTGCCTGACCAGGGCTCAGAAAATCTGCAGGGACTCCTCCCACCCACACCAAGGACTGTTTTCACTGCTGGACTCTAGAAAGAGGTTCCGCAGCCTCCGTAGCAGAACCACCAGGTTCTGTAACAGCTTCTTCCCTCAGGCCGTAAGACTCTTGAACGCATCATAATAATCCTCTCAATTCCCCCCAAAAATGGATTAACTCACTGGATTATAAAGACAATATAACATACATCCATAAACATGGATGCATATGCAGAAGTGCAATATATTTATCTGTACAGTAATCTATTTACCGTATTTATCGGACTATAAGTCGCAGTTTTTTTTCATAGTTTGGCCGGGCTCCAGTGCGACTTATATATGTTTTTTTCCTTCCTTATTATGCATACGGTGTTTATATCTGCACCTCATTGCTTTTTTATCCTGCACTACCATGAGCTTATGCAACAAAATGTCATTCTTATCTGTACTGTAAAGTTCAAATTTGAATGACAATAAAAAGGAAGTCTAAGTCCATCCATCCATCCATCCATCCATCTTCTTCCGCTTATCCGAGGTCGGGTCGCGGGGGCAGGAGCCTAAGTAGGGAAGCCCAGACTTCCCTCTCCCCAGCCACTTCGTCCAGCTCTTCCTGTGGGACCCCGAGGCGTTCCCAGGCCAGCCGGGAGACATAGTCTTCCCAACGTGTCCTGGGTCTTCCCCGCGGCCTCCTACCGGTCGGACGTGCCCTAAACACCTCCCTAGGGAGGCGTTCGGGTGGCATCCTGACCAGATGCCCGAACCACCTCATCTGGCTCCTCTCCATGTGGAGGAGCAGTGGCTTTACTTTGAGCTCCTCCCGGATGGCAGAGCTTCTCACCCTATCTCTAAGGGAGAGCCCCGCCACCCGGCGGAGGAAACTCATTTCGGCCGCTTGTACCCGTGATCTTGTTCTTTCGGTCATAACCCAAAGCTCATGACCATAGGTGAGGATGGGAACGTAGATCGACCGGTAAATTGAGAGCTTTGCCTTCCGGCTCAGCTCCTTCTTCACCACAACGGACCGATACAGCGTCCGCATTACTGAAGACGCCGCACCGATCCGCCTGTCGATCTCACGATCCACTCTTCCCTCACTCGTGAACAAGACTCCAAGGTACTTGAACTCCTCCACTTGGGGCAAGATCTCCTCCCCAACCCGGAGATGGCACTCCAACCTTTTCCGGGCGAGAACAATGGACTCGGACTTGGAGGTGCTGATTCTCATCCCAGTCGCTTCACACTCAGCTGCGAATTGACCCAGTGAGAGCTGAAGATGAAGCCATCAGGACCACATCATCTGCAAAAAGCAGAGACCTAATCCTGCAGCCACCAAACCAGATCCCCTCAACGCCTTGACTGCGCCTAGAAATTCTGTCCATAAAAGTTATGAACAGAATGGGTGACAAAGGGCAGCCTTGGCGGAGTCCAACCCTCACTGGAAACGTGTCCGACTTACTACCGGCAATGCGGACCAAGCTCTGGCACTGATCATACAGGGAGCGGACTGCCACAATCAGACAGTCCGATACCCCATACTCTCTGAGCACTCCCCACAGGACGTCCCGAGGGACACGGTCGAATGCCTTCTCCAAGTCCACAAAACACATGTAGACTGGTTGGGCAAACTCCCATGCACCCTCAAGGACCCTGCCGAGAGTATAGAGCTGGTCCACAGTTCCACGACCAGGACGAAAACCACACTGTTCCTCCTGAATCCGAGGTTCGATTATCCGGCGTAGCCTCCTCTCCAGTACACCTGAATAGACCGGAAGTCTAAGTCTAAGTCTAAAACAGTCTTTGCAGTGTTTTGTGTTAAATACTGTCTTTTACACTTTGATGGGTTCAAACATTAATAATGCACTGATCCTTTGGACCGAGACTACTCTTATGTCGCAAGGCAACCGCGGATCATGTCGAGTTGTGTTGACACTAAAGTCTGAGCGAGTGATTGAAGCCGCGTCTCACTAAGCACTCCAGGTACAAATGCAGGCATGTTTTCCCCACAAACACACGGCCGTGTATAAACTAACCCTTAAGCCCGGTTGACAGAACAATTTGATATTTTAAGACAACCTGCATAAAAAGCCTCTCCACCCCGTTTTAAGTAATAAGAGATTAAGGGTAATCTCACGGTAACGACAGGTTGGCATTCTGGCACAGCAATCACCTTTGACCTTCACTAACATAACAAGGTCAGGGTGAAGAAGTGCTTTTTCCGAGTAATCTGTGTTGTTTTTATATTTACAAATGTGTTTGTGCTTGTCCATGGTCGCTGAGGTATGAACTTGCATTGTTGCAGGGACGTCACTAGGTTTTATGAACTTAGCCCCCCGGAGAAAATATACAAGATGCCTGAGCAAGGTCTTTTCGGATACTACTTTTTTGGCACTTTATTAGAATTACACAACAAACAATGAAGACATTCAAACGGTTGAAACTGAAACTGGAAGAAAACTTCTTTAGTAAGCATGAGTTGGCCCAAACAAATAAAGACAGTGTTGATGCATGGAAAAGATAGCAGGCAACTTGCAAACCCTAACCCTAACCCTAACCCTAACACTAAATTTTACCTTGAAAATTTTTTTTTACCTTGAACATTTTTTTTTACCTTGAAAATCATTTTTTTTACCTTGAAAATCATTTTTAACCTTGAAAAAAATGTTTTACCTTGAACATTTTTTTTTACCTTGAAAATCATTTTTTACCTTGAAAATAATTTTTAACCTTGAAAAAAATGTTTTACCTTGAAAAAAAAATGTTACCTTGAAAATTTTTTTTTACCTTGAAAATCATTTTTTTTACCTTGAAAATCATTTTTAACCTTGAAAAAAATTTTTTACCTTGAAAAATTGTTTTTACCTTGAAAATCATTTTTTACCTTGAAAATCATTTTTTACCTTGAAAATCATTTTTTACCTAGAAAAAAATGTTTTACCTTGAAAATCATTTTTTACCTAGAACATTTTTTTTTACCTTGAAAATCATTTGTTTACCTTGAAAATCATTTTTAACCTTCAAAAAAAAATTTTACCTTGAAAAATTGTTTTTACCTTGAAAATCATGTTTTACCTTGAAAAAAATTTTTTACCTTGAAAAAAAAATGTTACCTTGAAAAAAATTTTTTACCTTGAAAATCATTGTTTACCTTGAAAATCATTTTTAACCTTCAAAAAAAAATCATACCTTGAAACATTTTTTTAACTTTGAAAATCATTTTTTACCTTGAAAATAACATTGCAGATGAACATGCAAAGGCACTACAAAGTAGGTGTGGAGGGAGGTGTGGCCAGCGCTGCCCGCAGGAACAAAGGTCACCGCCTCTGTCCATGGTCGCTGAGCTACAGCCCTAAACTATGCAGATACTTTTTCTTATGCCTTCTGATCTCTCTCTCTCTCTCTCTCGCTCTTTCTCTCTCTCTCTCTCTCTCTCTCTCTCTCTTGCTCGCTCTCTCTCTCTCTCTCTCTCTCTCTCTCTTTCTCTCTCTCTCGCTTTCTCTCTCTCTCTCTCTCTCTCTCTCTGCCCACTAATTGCTGTCCATATCCTACCAAGTCAGACCTACACTGTTCCAATATCCATTTCTCTGTTCTCAATTGTTGATGACTGATGATAACAACCAAACCAACCCCCCACCCCCCCACCCCCCGCCTCTCTCCACACTCCGGATTGTAAATAATGTAAATAATTCAATGTGATGATCTTGTGTGATGACTGTATTATGATGATAGTATATATCTGATAGTATATATCTGTATCATGAATCAACAAGTTGAAAAACTTATTGGGGTGTTACCATTTAGTGGTCAATTGTACGGAATATGTACTTCACTGTGCAACCTACTAATAAAAGTCTCAATCAATCAAAAAAAACAACAGACGGGGGGGGGGGCGTGGCAGTGCTGATGGCGAGACACAGCTGGCAGGTGATTCGATTTCACAGGTGGCACGTGTTAATCTAATCATCTGTTGTCTTTAACAGTAAGCAGCCGGGAGCAGGAGGAGAGAGAGGATACGGACGTGACTGAAAAGTCACTTTCTGCTGGAGAAAGAGTTGGACACAAATGTACGCACATTAAAGACGTTGTTAAAACTGCATGCTTGGCTCTTGTGCCGTGTCTACAGTGAGGCAACTTCCACAGTAGGGTTGTACGGTATACCGGTAATAGTATAGTACCGCGACGCTAATGATTCATATTCATATTCATATTCATTTCAGTACTGTTATTACACTGGAGAATAATACAATGTGTTGATCAACTTGACATGCATTAGCATCACTGAACTCTGCTAAGCAATGTGGTCTACATACAACACACAAAGACAAAGATATGTTTCAAAGGGCCAATTTGTTTTGGACCAGAACAAATTGACAAACAACTATTTTAAATAGCTGCAACATAACATACATAAGTAACAAACCGCATAAAAACAACATGTCACAACATAGCTGTAAACCTGGCTTCACCCAAGGAAGGCACACATGACATGATTATATGTCATGTCACTATATACAGCACACTTACTGCTATACACACGCCTAACCAGGCCTTTTTTTCTCTCAAGGAATTGTGAAATAAAATGATGTCTTCTGGAGATCAACACTGTACTGAAGCCCAGAACACTCCACGCATTTCCCCAGTTTTAGTTTAGAGAAACGGAAAGATTGGCCTATGCCCACTAGGATCCCTCTTTATGTTTGTGAACTTTATAGTCTATACATTTAGATCAGGGGTGCTCACACTTTTTCTGCAGGCGAGCTACTTTTCAATTGATCAAGTCGTGGGGATCTACCTCATTCATATATATAATTTATATTTACTTATTTATGAAATATATGTTTTTGTTAACAAGTTAAAGGTGTTTAATGATAATGCAAGCATGTTTAATACATATAGTTAATATTGTTAAAAAATTAAAGGTGTTTAATGATAATACAAGAATGTTTAATACATATAGTTAATATTGTTAACAACTTAAAGGTGTTTAAAGATAATACAAGCATGTTTAACACATATAGTTAATATTGTTAACAACTTAAAGGTGTTTAAAGATAATACAAGCATGTTTAACACATATAGTTAATATTGTTAATAAGTTAAAGGTGTTTAAAGATAATACAAGCATGTTTAACACATATAGATTCCTTTCTTTCATGAAGACAAGAATATAAGTTGGTGTATTACCTGATTCTGATGACTTGCATTGATTGGAATCAGACAGTGGTGATGATAATGTCCGCATTTTCGAATGGAGGAGAAAAAAAGTCCTCCTTTCTGTCCAATACCACATGAAAGTGGTTGGTTTTTGGCATCTTATTTATCCAGCTTCCGTACTCCTTTGTATACACTTTACAAGAAATACATTGTCGGCAACCTCCGTAGCTTGCTAGCTTGTGCACGCCAGCTTTCTGAGACTCTTATTTTGTTAGCTCAACTGTGCAACTGTGCAGTCGGTCTTTGGAGTTTTGACGACAGGTACGGCGCCAGAGTCTGTTGAAATAAAGTGTTTCTCGCCTTCCAGTCGGTAATTTTAATGAGCTGGCAGCAGCCAGCGTCATCTCAGAAGACCCTCGGGTGCCGTGAATGTCAATCAAGTGACGTCATAGTGAAGATTTATGATCGCTCATTTTTAGGACTATTTTTTTAATGCCTGGCTGGTGATCGACTGACACACCCTCCGAGATCGACCGGTAGCTCGCGATCGACGTAATGAGCACCCCTGATTTAGAGTGATGTGATCAAACACAAATAAAGTATATCTACTATTAACCGCAACATGTAAGTGTAAAAAAACAACAACATTATGATTTGTACAATTTCACAATGTGCTTGTTCTATTTTTAAACAAAGAATACAATCTGAAGTCGTCTTTATTTTTAAGTTATCGTGCCGTGATTTTACCAGTCCTGCCCACTTGGGAGTAGATTTTTTCTCCATGTGGGCCCCAATCTAAAATGATTTTTGACACCCCTGATATAAACAGTCTTAAAAGTTAAGCACTGTTATATTTGCAGACTTTTTGCTACAGCTGCAGTATCAGTTAGTATTTGTATTTCATTGGATTGGACTGCAGCCTCTTGAGTGTTTATCACAATTCTCGGATCGAAAGGGTGCCTCACAAGATGATATCAAGAAAGTTTGCACATTTGAATATTTGCAACAAGGTTCCATATGGACCAGCCAAAAGCAACAGTCTTTTTATGCGGTACCGCAAGTATAAACATTTCACCGGTCTTTCTACAATTCATTAAAAAATGCAAGAACTTTTCCAAGACTGACTGGCAGGCTGTCTACTTTTCACTGTTGGCTGATTAGATTGAGCACTCATTAGTTGGAGAATTACTCTCACACACACACACACACACACACACACACACACACACACACACACACACACACACACACACACACACACACACACGCACACACACACACACACACACACACTGGTTATCATTTGGAATGGGGACCAAGTTTTTGATCATGACTTGTGGGGACCACCTTTTCTACAGGTTGTGGAGGCATTCTTACTGGGGACCCTGGGGAATAGGGGACCAAATTTAAATAATTTTGCATAATTCACACAAATTTATACATGACTACTGAGGACCTTTTAAAAAAAAATTCTAATTCAAATTGGCGACACTAAATGGTCCCTAGTGTGTGAATGTGAGTGTGAATGTTGTCTGTCTATCTGTGTTGGCCCTGCGATGAGGTGGCGACTTGTCCAGGGTGTACCCCGCCTTCCGCACGAATGCAACTGAGATAGGCTCCAGCACCCCCCGAGACCCCAAAAGTGACAAACGGTAGAAAATGGGAGGTTTAATGGACTTTTTATGATAAAAAATGACTCTTTTTGCTAAAGAATGACTCATTTTGCTAAAGAACGACTCCTTTTGGCAGCTAGCTCCAACAAAAAATGACTCCTTTTGCTAAAGAACGACTCTTTTTGCTAAAGAACGACTCTTTTTGGTAACTTACTCCAACAAAGAATGACTCCTTTTGCTAAAAAACGACTAATTTTGCTAAAGAATAACTCCTTTTGGTAATGAATGACTGTTTTTAGTAATGAATGACTCCTTTTGCTAAAGTATGACTCCTTTTGGTAAAGAATGACTCCTTTTGCTAAAGAACGACTACTTTTGCTAAAGAATGACTCTATTTGGTAAAGAATGACTCATTTTGCTAAAGAACGACACATTTTGCTAAAGAATGACTCATTTCGGTAAAGAATGACACCTTTTGGTAAAGAATGACTCCTTTTGATAAACAATGACTCTTTTTGATAAACAATGACTCCAGCTTCCTCCCACCTCCAAAGACATGCACCTGGGGATAGGTTGATTGGCAATACTAAATTGGCCCTAGTGTGTGAATGTTGTCTGTCTATCTCTGTTGGCCCTGCGATGAGGTGGCGACTTGTCCAGGGTGTACCCCGCCATCCGCACGAATGCAACTGAGATAGGCTCCAGCACCCCCCGAGACCCCAAAAGTGACAAGCGGTAGAAAATGGATGGATGGATGGACTTTTTTTGCTAAACAATGACTCTTTTTGCTAAAGAACGACTCCTTTCGCTAAAGAACGACTCTTTGTGCTAAGGAACGACTCCTTTTGGTAACTTGCTCCAACAAAGAATGACTCCTTTTGCTAAAAAACGACTAATTTTGTTAAAGAATCACTCCTTTTGGTAATGAATGACTCTTTTTAGTAATGAATGACTCCTTTTGCTAAAGTATGACTCTTTTTGGTAAAGAATGACTCCTTTTGCTAAAGAACGACTAATTTTCCTAAATAATGACTCTTTTTGGTAAAGAATGACTCATTTTGGTAAAGAATGACTCCTTTTGGTAAAGAATGACTCCTTTTGATAAACAATGACTCTTTTTGATAAACAATGACTCTTTTTGCTAAAGAACGACTCTTTTTGCTAAAGAACGACTCCCTTTGGTAACTTGCTCCAACAAAGAATGACTCCTTTTGCTAAAGAACGACTAACTTTGCTAAATAATCACTCCTTTCGGTAATGAATGACTCCTTTTGGTAAAGAACGACTAATTTTGCTAAAGAATCACTCCTTTCGGTAATGAATGACTCCTTCTGGTAAAGAATGACTCCTTTTGCTATAGAATGACTCTTTTTTTGAAGAATGACTCCTTTTGCTATAGAATGACTCTTTTTTTTAAAGAATGACTCATTTTGGTAAAGAATGACTCCTTTTGCTAAAGAATCACTCCTTTCGGTAATGAATGACTCCTTCTGGTAAATAATGACTCCTTTTGCTATAGAATGACTCCTTTTTTAAAAGAATGACTCATTTTGGTAAAGAATGACTCCTTCTGTAAAGAATGACTCATTTTGGTAAAGAGTGACTCCTTCTGTAAAGAATGACTCTTTATGCTATAGAATGACTCTTTTTTTTAAAGAATGACTCATTTTGGTAAAGAATGGCTCCTTTTGATAAAGAATGACTCCTTTTGATAAAGAATCACTCCTTTCGGTAATGAATGACTCCTTCTGGTAAAGAATGACTCCTTTTGCTATAGAATGACTCCTTTTTTTAAAAGAATGACTCATTTTGGTAAATAATGACTCCTTTTGGTAAAGAATGACTCCTTTTGGTCACTAGCTCAAAAAAAGAATGACTCTTTCTTTGTAAACAATGACTCTTTTTGATAAACAATGACTCTTTTTGATAAACAATGACTCTTTTTGATAAACAATAACTCCGGTTTCCTCCCACCTCCAAAGACATGCACCTGGGGATAGGTTGATTGGCAACACTAAATGGTCCCTAGTGTGTGAATGTGAGTGTGAATGTTGTCTGTCTATCTGTGTTGGCCCTGCGATGAGGTGGCGACTTGTCTAGGGTGTACCCCGCCTTCTGCCCGAATGCAGCTGAGATAGGCTCCAGCACCCCCCACGACCCCAAAAGAGACAAGCGGTAGAAAATGGATGGATGGATTAAATATGACATGATCCTCAGACTACAGCACAACAGCTGTCATCTTATAGGAAGTTTTACCACTTAAATGTTAAAGCAAATCCTGCATCTTCTGTGACATTACTGAAAACTGCTATTTAGCAGTAATGAAGTTGTCTGCAACTCCAACTACCAAATATAGAAGGATGGACAATTCTGAATGTGAATCATACTTTGTCAGGTTCAAACACTGATGACATCTATTAATCAGACAAGAAGCAAGGAATCATGCAGAGACAGAGTTCAATTTAGCTCATGGGGAGAACCAATGGAGCTGCACACTCAGTCACAGTCTCGCCCTACGCTCTTAAGGTACAGCTCCCGCGTCCCTCTATTTATTCAGGAGTTCCCCAGTCAACATCACTGAGGTCGCCTCTAAAAGAAGTGGTCATATATATCATGCAAAGCGGCACCAGTACGCACAATACGTGACGGAATGTGCTGGGGGCCTTGTTGATTTCGCCTTGTCTCGGCTTCGTCTGCGTGCTGTCGTCTTATCTTCGTTGAGGTCCTTGAAGTCCTTGGCTGTTAGCGGGCTAAAACAAAGAGGCCACCCCTCAGACAAGAAGTTTTTGTCCTTGCACAGATAGAAAAAGCACAGCTTGAGCACAATAGCTAATAACTATAGCAACGGACTTTAAGCATACTAAAGTTGTGTGATAATATATACATGATTATTCTAACATACTTTAAGGTAATAATGTTTTATAATCATGCTGTATGAAAATGTCATCCTAAGGAACACTAAACCAGATGTTGTTTTTGTAAAAATATAGAAGCATGTTTTCGCCCCGGTCGTGGAACTGTGGACCAGCTCTATACTCTCGGCAGGGTCCTTGAGGGTGCATGGGAGTTTGCCCAACCAGTCTACATGTGCTTTGTGGACTTGGAGAAGGCATTCGACCGTGTCCCTCGGGAAGTCCTGTGGGGAGTGCTCAGAGAGTATGGGGTATCGGACTGTCTGATTGTGGCGGTCCGCTCCCTGATGATCAGTGCCAGAGCTTGGTCCGCATTGCCGGCAGTAGGTCGGACACGTTTCAAGTGAGGGTTGGACTCCGCCAAGGCTGCCCTTTGTCACCGATTCTGTTCATATCTTTTATGGACAGAATTTCTAGGCGCAGTCAAGGCGTTGAGGGGATTTGGTGGCTGCAGGATTAGGTCTCTGCTTTTTGCAGATGATGTGGTCCTGATGGCTTCATCTGGCCAAGATCTTCAGCTCTCATTGGATCGGTTCGCAGCCGAGTGTGAAGCGACTGGGATGGGAATCAGCACTTCCAAGTCCGAGTCCATGGTTCTTGCCCGGAAAAGGGTGGAGTGCCATCTCCGGGTTGGGGAGAAGACCCTGCCCCAAGTGGAGGAGTTCAAGTACCTCGGAGTCTTGTTCACGAGTGAGGGAAGAGTGGATCGTGAGATCGACAGGCGGATCGGTGCGGCGTCTTCACTAATGCGGACGCTGTATCGATCCGTTGTGGTGAAGAAGGAGCTGAGCCGGAAGGCAAAGCTCTCAATTTACCGGTCGATCTACGTTCCCATCTTCACCTATGGTCATGAGCTTTGGATTATGACCGAAAAGACAAGATCACGGGTACAAGCGGCCAAAATGAGTTTCCTCCGCCGGGTGGCGGGGCTCTCCCTTAGAGATAGGGTGAGAAGCTCTGCCATCCGGGGGGAGCTCAAAGTAAAGCCGCTGCTCCTCCACATCGAGAGGAGCCAGATGAGGTGGTTCGCGCATCTGGTCAGGATGCCACCCGAACGCCTCCCTAAGGAGGTGTTTCGGGCACGTCCGACCGGTAGGAGGCCACGGGGAAGACCCAGGACATGTTGGAAAGACTATGTCTCCCGGCTGGCCTGGGAACGCCTCGGGATCCCCCGGGAAGAGCTGGACGAAGTGGCTTTGGAGAGGGAAGTCTGGGCTTCCCTGCTTAGGCTGCTGCCCCCGCGACCCGACCTCGGATAAGCGGCAGAAGATGAATGGATGGATGGAAATTAGTTTTAAGATTGGATACCATACAGAATCACAGTACTATTTGTGCCAGGATAACAAATGTTTCACTTTTCAAGAAAACTAATTTTCTAACCAGTAAACATGTTTTATGGGCCAAAGCTAAAAAAATCACTTAGGCATCTTCAGAATGGATCAGAGTGTCCTTTAAACAGGTTTCCCTTTAGGGGACCTGTTTTTTTGTCCCCATACCGTCAGAGGTCCCCTAAAGGTGACTGTGTAAACAGAGCGATGTCTCCATTAAGTAAGCATTGCCAGAACACACACACACACACACACACACACACACACTGACGGATTACAGGATTATGGAAAGCAGAAGTGAAAATTCCTGCTTTGGTGATGTGTTGAGGCTTACATTTCCTTTATTGCACATTTCAAAAACTCCCAGGAGGAGATGGAGATTGAAGCGTCAATCCTGCATTAGCCTCAGCTCAGGGTCAAGTATTTAATGAACCCAAATCTGGGGTTTGTAGCCCCGCTTGTTTTTCTTTCTTATATCGCTGTAAAATGTGGCGTTGCCATGGAAATACATATGCAAACACTGCAGCCACAAAGTAGTGTGTGGTTTTAAGGACATAAAAACCAGGCTGACCATGACAAAGTCAACAATTGCTACCTTGAAATATAATTAATCATATGTACATCCATGGAAACACCGTCTGGAATATCAAACGGTATTTCCCCATACATGAATGTAATAGCAGCATGCTTAATAGCACAAATGCATAGTTTCACAATGCAAGGTTAGACCCTGTAATATGCCTCACATACTCATTTTAAATGATGACATGTCTAGGTACTCACCACCAATGTATGATAATAAAAGATGGTCGATCAGACAGATGGAATTGTAGTCACAGTCTAGTCCAATGATGTGGTCATTATTAAAAAAAAACGTCCAGATACCGTAAAAAGTTCAACATTACACCCATTTAAATGAATTCCGATGCATGATGGGAAAAATGCAACACACTCTCTCTACACTCATCCATGTTTGCCGCATTTTAGCTGCTTGATATTTTTGATTGATTACAAAACTTTAAGGAGGTTGTCACGGAAGTAAACAAGGTAGGTGTCAAACTTTCACATACCATTAATATCCAATTATATTAATTATATAATAATATGAACACATATATGTATATTTATATGTATATAAGTTAGGTCAGGAAAAAACACAGAGGCTATGTCATCCCTACAAGCCTGTTTCGCAGGTTTCCTTAAAATCCCCTGACGAGATTTGAGCTTTTTCCTGACTTAACCTTTATTCCGCTCTACCCTGGTGTTGAGCACTGTATAATGGATAAACCACAAAAACCCTGACTATATATATATATATATATATATATATATATAGGGCACCACACTCTGTGGATGCTTTTAAACAAGGCTTAAAAAAAACTTTTTTTAGATATATGCATACTACTTATAGCTATCTGACTGTTCTAGTTTTTATTTTTATTTTTTTTTCATTATCTTTTTATTTTTATTTTTTTAATACACTGTAGCACTTTGAGATTGTTTACTCAATGTAAAGTGCTTTTTACAAATAATATATATATATATATATATATATATATATATATATATATATATATATATATACATTATATATAAATATATATATATATATATATATATATATATATATATATATATATATATATATATATATATATATATATACATATACATATATATATATATATATATATATATATATATATATATATATATATATATATATATATATATGTATATAGTCAAGGTTTCTGTGGTTTATATGTTTTACAGTGTATATATATATATATATATATATATATATAGGGCACCACAGACTGTGGATGCTTTTAAACAAGGCTTAAAAAAAAAACTTTTTTTTAGATATATGCATACTACTTATAGCTATCTGACTGTTCTAGTTTTTATTTTTATTTTTTTTTCATTATCTTTTTATTTTTATTTTTTTAATACACTGTTGCACTTTGAGATTGTTTACTCAATGTAAAGTGCTTTTTACAAATAAAATCTATATATATATATATATATATATACATTATATATAAATATATATTATATATATATATATATATATATATATATATATATTTATATATATATATATGTATATAGTCAAGGTTTCTGTGGTTTATCCATTTTACAGTGTATATATATATATATATATATATATATATATATATATATATATATATATATATATATATATATATATATATATGTCTTAATAAGGTTATCCAAAAAATAGTGCTCGATACCGTAGTAGAGCGCAATATCAGAAGATCTCCTGATGATTGAGGGAACCCCTCATGAAACAGGCCTGTAGAGATGAAGTAGTCTTGTGATTTTTTCCCCACACATACATATATATATATATATATATATATATATATATATATATATATATATATATATATATATATATATATATATATATATATATATCCATCCATCCATTTCTACCGCTTATTCCCTTCTGGGTCGCGGGGGGAGCTGGAGCCTATCTCAGCTACATATATATATATATGTATATATATATATATATACATACACACATTAGGTCAGGAAAAACACAGACTACATCATATATATATATATATATATATATATATATATATATATATATATATATATATATATATATATATATATATATATATATATATATACATAGTCAAGTCAAAGACTTTGGACACCCCTGATCTACAGTATTTCTCCATTTAAATCAAATTATTGCATGACTGGCCAAAATTGGTCACATAGTAAAGCGTTTCATCATTTTTTTTGTGCATATTGCAAACTGTAAATGTTTGAATGTAAAACGTGTGTACATTTGTGTGTAAACAAGTGAGCAATTATTGAAGATGCATGTAAACAAAATTCAAACAAATGTCCACGGAAGAGGATGCTGGTTTTCAGGAAAATACACATCATATTTTTATTGATCAATACCTTAAGCATTGAGATTGACCCACAATGGCCATGATTCTACCATTTCTGCTCTCAATAATGACCACTGCACTGCAGGAGTGGAAAAAAACAAACTGTCAGTGAAAGTACCACAATTGCAATGAAAACCAAGTTGCAGGCGTGTACAAATAATTCATTTTGCTGCCTGAGTTGAGTTTCACCTGTGAAATAATGCACCTGGAATTGGATTCCACCTCTTAGAGCGGTTTTAGATTTGTTTGGAGAGTGCAACGCAGCTGCAGGGGAACATGCTCTACAAAGTAGGAACATTGTAGTAACTTAGCTGGATGTCATGTCTGGTGAGAGTGAGAGGCTACACCAGCCTGAAATAACAATGAGAGAGTAACAACGCTGTCATTGGAGCAACATTCCTTCCTTGGAGTGTGGCTTGAGTCATGTCATCTCAGTTTGTACAAATGACTCATGTAAACTCATGTAAAATAAATTCAAACCTCATAACTGTTTCACTTTGGGGTGTATACCTCAACTTAGGAGCCCAAGTGGTTCTTTGACAAAGCTCTCAACTCGGAACAATTGGATCTCAAATCAACGTCGCCCATTAAAATAAATTAAAATCATCGCAAAATGTGACATGCCTTTTATTTGTATTTATTTATGCATTTATTTATTTATTTTTTGACATGTCTTTTAAAAAAAACTTTTAGATAAGACATATCATATAAAAACGACACAGTAGAATATACTACAAACAACTACAGTAGTTAAATAATGTAATAGTAATTTACAGCAGTTACTTTGGAGAATGGACTTCTTTGGTATCTCCTTCCGTCAAACACACCATCCGCAGCTTGTCCATATTGTCATGGATACATGTCCACTGTTTATATACAGTAATATTTTAACATCCCTGACTGGCAATATCGACTCAAATAGCTAGAACTACAAACGTTTGTAGTATGCATACATCTGAAAAAAAAGAAGGCTTTTTTAAAAAAAAGTAGGGTTTTTAAGCCTTTTTTAAAAGCATCCACAGTCTGTGGTGCCCTCAGGTGGTCAGGGAGAGTGTTCCACGGATTGGGAGCGGCGGAGCAGAAAGCCCGGGGTGAGTGAAACTGTTTCGCCAAGTTGGTAACACACTCTTTCATGTTTTTTATTTTTTTTTATTTCTCGACGAATATTATCAGCACATAACTCAAATTTTTGCTTGCAATTTAAAGCATAACCATTGGCCGAGAGACAGCAGTTATTTCAAAATACTCTAAGACAGGGGTGCTCACACTTTTTCTGCAGGCGAGCTACTTTTCAATTGATCAAGTCGTGGGGTTCTACCTCATTCATATATATAATTTATGAAATATATGTTTTTGTTAACAAGTTAAAGGTGTTTAATGATAATGCAAGCATGTTTAACACATATAGTTAATATTGTTAATAAGTTAAAGGTGTTTAATGATAATACAAGCATGTTTAACACATATAGTTAATATTGTTAATAAGTTAAAGGTGTTTAATGATAATGCAAGCATGTTTAACACATATAGTTAATATTGTTACTAAGTTAAAGGTGTTTAAAGATAATGCAAGCATGTTTAACACATATAGTTAATATTGTTACTAAGTTAAAGGTGTTTAAAGATAATGCAAGCATGTTTAACACATATAGTTAATATTGTTAATAAATTAAAGGGGTTTAATGATAATACAAGAATGTTTAACACATATAGTTAATATTGTTAACAAGTTAAAGGTGTTTAATGATAATACAAGCATGTTTAACCACATATAGTTATTATTGTTAATAAGTTAAAGGTGTTTAAAGATAATGCAAGCATGTTTAACACATATAGTTAATATTGTTAATAAATTAAAGGTGTTTAATGATAATACAAGCCTGTTTAACACATATAGTTATTATTGTTAATAAGTTAAAGGTGTTTAAAGATAATGCAAGCATGTTTAACACATATAGTTAATATTGTTAATAAATTAAAGGGGTTTAATGATAATACAATAATGTTTAACACATATAGTTAATATTGATAACAACTTAAAGGTGGTTAAAGATAATACAAGCATGTTTAACACAGATAGTTAATATTGTTAACAAGTTAAAGGTGTTTAAAGATAATACAAGCATGTTTAACACATATAATTAATATTGTTAATAAGTTAAAAGTGTTTAAAGATAATACAAGCAAGCTTTCTTTCATGAAGACAAGAATATAAGTTGGTGTATTACCTGATTCTGATGACTTGCATTGATTGGAATCAGACAGTGGTGCTGATAACGTCCACATTTTCGAATGGAGGAGAAAAAAAGTCCTCCTTTCTGTCCAATACCACATGAAAGTGGTTGGTTTTTGGCATCTTATTTGTCCAGCTTCCGTACTCCTTTGTATACACTTTACAAGAAATACATTGTCGGCAAACTCCGTAGCTTGCTAGCTTGTGCACAAGCTCATCTCAGAAGACCCTCGGGTGCCGTGAATGTCAATCAAGTGACGAAAGTGACGTCATAGTGAAGATTTATGATCGCTCATTTTTAGGACAATTTTTTTAATGCCTGGCTGGTGATCGACTGACACACCCTCCATGATCGACCGGTAGCTCGCGATCGACGTAATGAGCACCCCTGCTCTAAGAGTTGGTGCACACCCAAATTGAGGTACTGCTGCACTCACTTTTGTTGACGGCGGTTTAGACATTAGGTCGGTAAATATACACTATTATACAATCTGTACACTTAAAAGTTACTTTTCGACCTTCATAAGCTATTTTCATAACTTATGGGACGATACAGTACTAGTTGAATGACACATCTGTCATGGCTTAATGCGTCCGTATTACTTCACTGGCACTAAGCAACTTTGAGGAGGGCGGCAGGAACCCTGCCACACAAAAACCACAAATGGAGCAGTGGGCAGCAGCGGTGGCCACGCCCGGGAATCGTTTTTGGTGTTAAAGGAAAGGAATCTATTATTAACCCGAGATATGTGGGATACTGTGGAAATATCATTCAAACTGAATCACCCTTGAGGCTCAATTAAAACAACTGTGCAAGACCTCCATCTACCACCTCAGGAACGTTGCTAAACTCCGCCCCTCACTCACTCTCTTTGATGCCGAGAGGCTCGTCCACGCCTTTGTCTCCTCCAGGCAAGACTACTGCAACGCACTTCTTGTCGGGATCCCCAGCAAGAACATCCAGAAGCTGCAATACATACAGAATAGTGCTGCTAGGATCCTGATGAGAGTGTGGAAATATGACCATATCGCACCAATTCTCAAATCCCTTCACTGGCTTCCAGGATTGAATACAAAGTCTCCCTACTAACTCACCAGTGCCTCCATGGAAATGCTCCCCTCTACCTCAAAGAACTGCTCACCCCGGGCTTTCTGCTCCGCCGCTCCCAGTCTGTAGAACGCTCTCCCTGACCACCTGAGGGCACCACAGACTGTGGATGCTTTTTAAAAAAGGCTTAAAACCCCCTTTTTTTTTTTTAACTTTTTTTTTTAGATGTATGCATACTAGTTCTAGCTATTTGGCTGTTCTAGTATTTATTTTTATTTATTTTTATTATCTTTTTATTAGGGATGTCCGATAATGGCTTTTTGCCGATATCCCGATATTGTCCAACTCTTTAATTACCGATACCGATATCAACCGATACCGATATATACAGTTGTGGAATTAACACATTATTATGCCTGATTTGGACAACCAGGTATGGTGAAGATAAGGTCCTTTTTAAAAAAATTATAAAATAAAATAAGATAAATAAATTAAAACAATTTTCTTGAACAAAAAAGAAAGTAAAACAATATAAAAACAGTTACCTAGAAACTAGTAATTAATGAAAATGAGTACAATTAAGTGTTACAAATTAATACTATTAGTGGACCAGCAGCACGCACAATCATGTGTGCTTACGGACTGTATCCCTTGCAGACTGTATTGATATATATTGATATATTGTTATTATTAACTGTATCCCTTGCAGACTGTATTGATATATATTGATATATTGTTATTATTAACTGTATCCCTTGCAGACTGTATTGATATATATTGATATATAATGTAGGAACCAGAATATTAATAACAGAAAGAAACAACCCTTTTTTGTGAATGAGTGTGATATTACATTTTAAAGCATTTATCGGCCGATAAATGCTTTAAAATGTAATATCGGAAATTATCGGTATCGTTTTTTAAAATTATCGGTATCGTTTTTTTTATTTTTATTTATTTATTAATTTTTTTATTAAATCAACATAAAAAAACACAATATACTTACAATTAGTGCACCAACCCAAAAAATCTCCCTCCCCCATTCACACTCATTCACACAAAAAGGTTGTTTATTTCTGTTATTAATATTCTGGTTCCTACATTATATATCAATATATATCAATACAGTCTGCAAGGGATACAGTTAATAATAACAATATATCAATATATAACAATACAGTCTGCAAGGGATACAGTTAATAATAACAATATATCAATATATATCAATACAGTCTGCAAGGGATACAGTCAGACATCTCTACTTTTTTATTTTATTTTATTTTTTTTTATTTTGTATTTTTAATTTAAATAAATAATAAATAAATAAATAAATAAATAAATAAATAAATAAATAAATAAATAAATTAATTTAATTTAATTTAATTTTTATTTATTTATTTATTTTATTTTTTTAATACACTGTAGCACTTTGAGGTTGTTTGCTCAATGTAAAATGCTTTTTTACAAATAAAATCTATTATCATTATTATTATTATTATTATTATTGTGGCATTATCGTGTCAGTTTGACGCCATATGTGCTATTCCTTCTGGCAAAACACGACCACTTTGGTCCACCGGCGTCGCCAAAATTAACCAAAAGTGGAACGTTGTTAAGTGGGGCTTTAAATTAGTAGCATTTTTCAATATTGTAAATTAAGGCTGTTAAAAGTCTACCTCATGAAGCCAAATAAATACAACGGGATACATTACACCAACCGGCACTTGGTCTTATAAAAGAAGAATACAGTGTTTCTCTTCATGCCATTCAACACCACTGAAGCTGCAAATGAGCAGCCACTGATGGGAATATTTGATTGTGCATCTCATGGAAGGCAGCAGGACTTCAGCCAGAGTTCACTACTAATGCAATATGGCTCAGAACAACCAAACTGTTTTGGTGGTGAGCCCGAGAGGAACTCTTCCACCGTGGAGTGATGCCTGCTGAGAGTCTTTGCCATAGGAATGAGGACATGGGCGCCGGGTCTCGCGTCTTACCCTCCCGACTCAGTCCCGCCCCGAGGCTCCCTCACATCTGTGTGCTGTCTGACCCAGCGGCAGGCAGCTGCTCCCTCTCATTATAGCCCCTAATGGATGGATCCGTTTCCCTCTGACCTCATCCTTCCTCCCGACCCCCTAAGTATTAATTCCACCGCTGAGGCAGAGCATCTAAAAAATGTAAATAAAGTAATTTAAATGTATAAATGACCAGAAACGGTACACGTTAAAGGGGCTATATGTAATAATGTCATGTCAAGTCATCATTAAATGGCCCTGATGTGTCCAAAAACATTAATAAATTATGTTCTTTTCAAATAACTTTATTACTGATAAGGGTAGTTTAGCCGGGATATGCTCATTTCAAAATTAGATTTAAAGGTCCGAAATATTGTTATTGTTTTGATTTCGATGCCCTGTCTTCTACCGTATGACCAATGTGTGTCACATCCAGGTTGCCAGTTACGCACCGCCACCTTCGTCTGGCTACTGCCACTGGTAAAGTTACTAAACATGTCAGACCTTAGTAAATCTAAAAGGCCTCGTTACGATTCTCAACTTGTATTGGGGATGCCTCTGAAAGATGGAGATGATTGAAGGCGGAGAATATTTTTTCGTCTGACACCAAACTTGCTAATTTCCTCCTTGATAGGCAAGTAAAGCGTTTACTTAATAAATGGAAATGGACATTTGGTATGTGAACTATATTGTCCAATACACTCACACCAGTGTAATGCTTACTTAGCATGCGGGGGAATATATATATATATATATATATATATATATATATATATATATATATACATATATATATATGTATATATATATATATATATATATATATATATATATATATATATATATATATATATATATACATATATATATATATATATATATATATATATATATATATGTATATATATATATATATATATATATATATATATATATATATATATATATATATGTATATATAGGAATGAGGACATGGGCGTATATATATATATATATATATATATATATATATATATATATATAAATATATATTTATATATGTATATATATATAAATATATATATATATATATATATATATATATATATATACATATATATATATATATATATATATATAAACAAATATATACATATATATATATATATATATATATATATAAATATATATATATATATATATATACACACACACACACATATATATATATATATATATATAAATAAATATATAAATATAAATATATATATATATATATATATATATATATATATATATATATATATATATATATATATATATATATATATATATCAGTTTTTGCCTTGAAAATCAGTTTTTGCCTTGAAAATCAGTTTTTGCCTTGAAAATCAAGTTTTGCCTTGAAAATCACGTTTTACCTTGAAAAAAAATTTTTTACCTTGAAAATTATTTTTTACCTTGAAAATCATTTTGTACCTTGAAAATGAACTTTTACCTTGAAAATATTTTTTTAACTTGAAAATCAGTTTTAGCCTTGAAAATCAGTTTTTGCCTTGAAAATCAAGTTTTGCCTTGAAAAAAAAAAAGGTTTACCTTAAAAATAATTTTTTACCTTGAAAATGTTTTTACCTTGAAAATGAACTTTTACCTTGAAAATAATTTTTTAACTTGAAAATCAGTTTTTGCCTTGAAAATCAAGTTTTACCTTGAAAAACATTTTCTACCTTGAAAATCAACTTTGACTTTGAAAATCATTTTTTTTAACTTAAAAATAACTTTTTATCTGGAAAATCATTTTTTACCTTGAAAATATTTTTTTACCTTGAAATTCAACTTTTACCTTGAAAAACATTTTTTACCTTGAAAATCAACTTTTACTTTGAAAATGATTTTTTAACATAAAAATATTTTTTTACCTTGAAAATAATTTTTTACCTTGAAAATAATGTTTTACCTTGTGAATCAACTTTTACTTTGAAAATCATTTTTTAACTTGAAAATAATTTCTTACCTTGAAAATCAAATTTAGTAGGCTTAGTAGTACATTTCATTAATACATAGACATTGTCATGCAGAGATATGAATACCATTAACTTGTACAACATGTATTGTACAGAATATCAGACACATTTTTTTCAGGTAGAAATATCAAAGATTACATTTCCAAATATCTTCCACAATTAAAGCATGATCATAATAATCAACATCAAGATATGTTGTGTTAATAATGCATTAAACTGGTATCGAAACATGGAAGTGTAGCTCCTCCTCTGAATGCAAGTGCCACTACAGCAGGAATACAAATTCTGTGTTTCTACAGTACAACATGCAAAATCTGCCAACACGCCAAAACCCTGTAGGCATTTTTATTATTATCATTAAAATAGTAGCAATGTTTTTTGGGGGGGACAGAGGGGGTGCTTGCCGCGCGGCGGTTGGTGTCTCGGGCTACTGCAGCTGGGCTGTGTGTTTGGGGCCCCTGGGTCCCGCTGTCCACCCCTTCTGGATGCCTGTTGAGGCCAGCTGGGTCTAGTCCCCACATCAATCGTGGCATTTTGGTGGGTTGCATGGTATTCTGCATTGTTGCATGGCGGCCAGCTGCTGGAGTAGTGACCTTGTGTGTCTGCCATCTCCTCCTTTTTTGGGGGCGGGCACCAGTGTGCTCTCCTGTGGGGGTTTGGGCTCATGGAGGCCCGGTCTTCCCATCCAGCAGCAGGGAGTCTCTGGACCCCTCGAAGCGGGGTGTCCGATATTTCTGCCCGCGTCGGGTATTGTCTCTTGCCGGCTTGGAGTCTGGCTGTCTCCTGCTTCTCCCGTACCTTGTCCTCTGCTGGGCGAGACTGTCTACAGCCTGTCGCTGGCCGGCCTGACTGCGTGGGGCCGGTGGTCCCTAGTTCCCTGGGCACCACACCTGCTGTATTGGGTTGGGCTCTCTGGGTGGCTGGGGCCGTATTTAGGCTCTGGCACATATATATATATATATATATATATATATATATATATATATATATATATATATATATATATATATATATATATATATATATATATATATATATATATATATATATACATATATATATGTATATATGTATGAATGTATATATATATATATATATATATATATATATATATATATATATATATATATATATATATATATGTATGAATGTATATATGTATGAATGTATATATATATATATATATATATATATATATATATATATATAAATATACATTCATACATATATACATTCATACATATATATATATATATATATATATATATATATATATATATATATATATATATATATATATATATATATATATATATATATATATATATATATATTCATACCAAAGACTATAAAAATGGGAGCCATTACCTCCCTGCTTGGCACTCAGCATCAAGGGTTGGAATTGGGGGTTAAATCACCAAAAATTATTCCCGGGCGCGGTTACCACTGCTGCTCACTGCTCCCCTCACCTCCCAGAGGGGTGATCAAACATATTTTTGCATCTCGTATTTCAGTCTGCATTTTTTTCTCGTATTTTTTATTTATTATTTAGTGTTTCACATGCATATGACTGGCAACATTTAAACTGTACTTAAATCAGGAAGCAAATCTCTTTGTGTAATTGTGTTGATGTCTTTATTGAACAGTTATACAAATATTGGAAGTTTAAGCAAATGTTCTTTGACCATAAAATAAAATGTTTGACTCGCCATATTCATTCATTTTACTTCTCTCCCTCTTCTGCCATAACCCTTTTTTACATGCACAAAGGGCACATTGCGTTCATTCCATCCGGAATATTTGACAGTGCAATAAATTACTTTGTCAATGGATAAATGTCACCTCTGTCTCGTGTGAGGCATTTTTAAAAAAGCAAATAAAAAGGAGGAGCAGAAACAGGAGGATCTTCAGATCTTCCCACCTGTGTCTGCCGCTGAGTACACTGCAAAAACTGCAATCTAAGTAAGATGAAATATCTCAAATAAGGCTGATATTTGCTTATTTTGTGTCTGATAAGATAATTCTTCTCACTAAGCAGATTTTATGTTAGAGTGTTTTACTTGTTTTAAGGGTTTTGTTCCTAAATGATCTCAGTAAGATATTACAGCTTGTTGCTGAAATTTGATGACCTATATTGAGTAAAACATGCTTGAAACTAGAATATCAAGTGTTGCAAAGCTGTGTCATCAACACTCACAAGTATAAAACTACTTTTTTAAAGTAATCATTTCTTACTTCAAGCATAAAAAAAAAAAATCATGATTTTGACACAATTGTGTCTCATAATTAAAACAGATGACAGCCAAATGGACTTTGCTGTTTTATTTTCAATGAAACAATAGAAAATAGGTACTCATATAGTAGTACAGTTGGCACAGTACAGTAAACTGACAGTTAATATTTAAACATTTAACATTTTTATAAATTTTGAACAGAAATAGTTCATGCACATTCAGATAAATTCTTCAAAATTACAATAAAAAAAAATGTGGCCGGGGCCCGGGCTGTGTATATGTGCACTAATTGACTGAAAAAGCACGCACTTGGTGCGATGATGTCATGTTATCCATGGAAAAATGCATTTTTAGACAGTATGTTTTGCCTGAGCGGCTAGGAGACCCCGAGAGTAACAAGCGCTTGCCTTGTTGCCTTTCCATTAAGAACAATAAATTAGTTTTTAATATAAGTTTGCTGGTTTCAAGAAATGTAATGCCGAGCGCATATCATTATGTCAAGATAATGGCACTAGCATTTACTTCATTTAAGAATATTTTTCATTGAACAAAAAGGTCTCATATATTTTTTTTCTACCAAGAAAAGTGCACTTGTTATTAGTGAGAATATACTTATTTTAAGGTATTTTTGGGTTCATTGAAGTTAGCTAATGTTATTTGTTTTGGAAAGTCTTGACAAGCCAAATTTTCTTGTTCTATTGGCAGATAATTTTGCTTAGTTCAAGTAAAATAACCCTAATTTTTTTTTTTTTTTTTTCTAGTTTTTGAACACTGACTTTTTGCAGTATAGAGAATAACCAGTCAGGTCTTGTTTTTGTGTTTAGTATCATTCTCCATAGTTAATATTTAAACATTTGACATTTCAAACTATTTTGAACAGAAATAGTTCATGCACATTCAGATAAATTCTTCAAAATTACAATTAAAAAAAATGTGGCCGGGGGCCGGGCTGTATATATGCGCACTAATTGACTGAAAGAGCACGCACTTGGTGCGATGATGTCATGTTATCCATGGAAAAATGCATTTTTAGACAATATGATTTGCCTGAGCGGCTAGGAGACCCCGAGAGTAACAAGCGGTTGCCTTGTTGACTTTCCATTAAGAACAATGAATTCGTTTTTAGTATAAGTTTGCTGGATTCAAGAAATTTAATTCCGAGCGCATATCATTATGTCAAGATAATGGCACTAGCATTTACTTCATTTAAGAATATTTTTCATTGAACAAAAAGGTCTTATAAATTTTTTTTCTACCAAGAAAAGTGCACTTGTTATTAGTGAGAATATACTAATTTTAAGGTATTTTTGGGTTCATTGAGGTTAGCTAATTTTGCTTGTTTTGGAAAGTCTTGACAAGCCAATAATTTTGCTTAGTTCAAATAAAATACCCCTCATTTTTGTATTTTTTTCTCTTGTTTTTGAACACTGACTTTTTGCAGTGTAAACAGGAACTTGTGGTTTGCTTTTTGGAATTGAATTTCCAGTTTTTGGATCTTTTGATTTTGCCGCGGAAGAAGTGCGAGACATCAGCGCACCAGCCTCTCCTGAAGAATCAACACAGTATTGACGGCGGATTAAAAGTTCAAACTGGATGCATGTCACAGACCCAAGCACTCGCTAAAAATGTTGACTTCTGAGACTTCTGCAAAACTTTGACTGAGGCGTCATCTTTGTCATCATGGAGGGGTTATATTATGATATAACCATGTCATTTCCATTGATGCCTGTTGTGGGATACCAGTGCATGCATCGTCGGAAGCAGCAGGATAGAACAAAAGCCCAAACAAAAAGCACAGGAGCAAAACATTGGTTGCCAAGCAACAGGCTTCAAGCAATGCCAGTAAGTTATGAGGAATAGGGGTGCATTAACTGTACTTCCCAGATCCGGTGTTTGGAGTGGTTGTGGGGGGAATAGACAGACACACATCTCCACCTGTCCTGATTCCTCAGGGCCACTGAACAACGACACAAGTGGCAACAGAATGTAGGCCTCATGGGGCCCCAAAACTGGCATATCATGAGGGCCCCTCAGACTTGGCTGAGGTTTAAAGGTCTCTTGATACTTTTGAGGTCTATCTTAGTCATTTTCACAGCATGTAATGTAAATATAAGCTCTTTATATTTTATTGCTACATGCATATGTGGGAGTCTGCATTCCTGTGTGTGTGTGTGTTTACCCTTCTTCAGAATCGAACATTTCCGGTTCCGGTTCACCGTGCGTGACTGCTCGCTGACTGCTCGCTGTTTCGAAAAAGCTAAGTATCGTTCTATTTGTGTGCTTTTAATTGTTCTGCAGCTTTCTTTATTACTTTCTCAACATATTTAGTAGTACTATTTAACTTGCAAATCACCCGATCTCTGTCTCACCACCCCTCCCGCAGCTAGCTAGCAGCTAGCTGCTAAGCTAACGAAGCTAGCGCGGAGAAAGGCGGCGCCGGTCGCCGGTCAGAAGGAATCTACTCCTGCACACCGTGACCGGGACTTCTCGGAAGACAGCAGGAACTTCACTCGGTGACAGAAAACACCGTGAGTATGGCTTCCTGTGCGTCTTGCACCTTACTCACGGAGAGGCTGGCTCTGCTAGAGGGCCGTGTCCGCCAGTTAGAGCAGAGTAATCTCCTAACTTTAGATGTTTGCGGACACATCTGCTAGCGTTAGCTGTAGCGAGCTAACTAGCCCAGCCTGTAGTAGTCCTAAGCGGCCTACAAGCTACGGTGTACCGGTTGAGACGCATAATAGATTTAGCTCTTTAGCTAGTCCTACACCCCAGTCTACCGGGCACCACACCTTAGTCATAGGGGACTCCATCACCCGAAACATAAAGCTTAGCAAACCAGCCACAATTAAGTGTATCCCTGGGGCTAGAGCACCTGACATTGAGGCTAATCTTAGGGAGCTAACTCGCAACAGGCCTAGTAAACACGTACGACAGGCTAATCGCATACTACACGGTCTAGCGCCGTCCTATCTTGTCGATTGCATTGTACCATATGTCCCGGCAAGAAATCTGCTTTCAAAGAAATCCGGCTTATTAGTGATTCCCAGAGCCCCAAAAAAGTCTGCGGGCTATAGAGCGTTTTCTATTGGGGCTCCAGTACGCTGGAATGCCCTTCCGGTAACAATTAGAGATGCTACCTCAGTAGAAGCATTTAAGTCCCATCTTAAAACTCATTTGTATACTCTAGCCTTTAAATAGCCCCCCTGTTAGACCAGTTGATCTGCCGTTTCTTTTCTTTTCTCCTCTGCTCCCCTTTTCCTTGTGGAGGGGGGGCACAGGTCCGGTGGCCATGGATGAAGTGCTGGCTGTCCAGAGTCGGGACCCGGGGTGGACCGCTCGCCTGTGCATCGGCTGGGAACATCTCTGCGCTGCTGACCCGTCTCCGCTCGGGATGGTGTCCTGCTGGCCCCACTATGGACTGGACTCTTACTATTATGTTGGATCCACTATGGACTGGACTCTCACAATATTATGTCAGACCCACTCGACATCCATTGCTTTCGGTCTCCCCTAGAGGGGGGGGGTTTACCCACATATGCGGTCCTCTCCAAGGTTTCTCATAGTCATTCACATCGACGTCCCACTGGGGTGAGTTTTTCCTTGCCCTTATGTGGGCTTTGTACCGAGGATGTCGTTGTGGCTTGTGCAGCCCTTTGAGACACTTGTGATTTAGGGCTATATAAATAAACATTGATTGATTGATTGATTGATTCTTGACACATCAACAAGGAAACGTACCTTCCATATGAGGAGGTGTGAACAAGTGATGACATAAATCATGGTCCCAATACAAAAAAACCATTGCATCTAATAGATAATGTCTCATTTGCACCCCTGGTGGTGAAATCTATCAAAACGAGGGTGGTCCCAATAAGGAGGGATTTTTCAAATTGACTGTGTGTCGGTTTTAAAAGTGCTCCACCTCTGGTTAACATATGAAACAACAAATGTGTGTACAAATTTGAAGTGCTTCCCCTCTGGTTAACATATGAAATAACAAGTGTGTGTAAGAAATTGAAATGCGCCCCCTTTGGTGAAAATTAATTTAAAAAATATATATATATGTACCGCATTTTTCGGAGTATAAGTCGCACCTGCCAAAAATGCATAATAAAGAAGGAAAAAAACATATATAAGTCGCACTGGAGTATAAGTCGCACTTTTGGGGGAAATGTATTTGATAATAGCCAACACCAAGAATAGACATTTGAAAGGCAATTTAAAATAAATCAAGAATAGTGAACAACAGGCTGAATAAGTGTACGTTATATGAGGCATAAATAACCAACTGGTATGTTAACGTAACATATTATGGTAAGAGTCATTCTAATAACTATAACATATAGAACATGCTATACGTTTACCAAACAATCTGTCACTCCTAATCGCTAAATCCCATGAAATCTTATACGTCTAGTCTCTTACGTGAATGAGATAAATAATATTATTCGATATTTTACGTTAATGTGTTAATAATTTTGACACATAAGTCGCTCCTGAGTATAAGTCGCATGAAAAAAACTGCGACTTATAGTCCGAAAAATACGGTATATAGAGACGTACTGTAATAACTTGAAGTAAATCATGAAGATTAAAAACCAATTACAAAAAAAAAAAACATCAATTAACTAAAAGCAGTCTTTGTTTCACAATGTGTCAACTTTTTCCTATAAAATTGGGAACAGTTTGTCATATTCTTTCTGTTTCTGTAATATTGCAATATTTTCTCGTAAAATTATTCCTTTTTAATGCAAAATGGTGACATTTGTCATATAAAATTCCCACTTTTATCACAATATTGCCAATTTTTTTGGTTGTTCTTGTGAAACAGTGACATTTTTTGAGTAAAATTATGACTTGTGTCATAATTTTGCCAAGTAAGAATTCCGATTATTATTATAATATTGCCAACATTTAAAAGCTTTCTTATAAAATTGGGACTTTTGTCGAGGAAAATTACGACTCTTTTCATAAAATTGCCGAAATGTTGAGCTTTTCTTGTAAATTTGCGACTGTTATTAAGTAAAATTCCAACTTTTATCATAATATTGAACAAATGCTCAGTTTTTCTTGTAAAATTTTGACTTGCGTTGAGTAAAATCCCGACATTTATTACCATTCTGGGTATCACTCCATCTTATCTTTCTTGTCTTTTAACAAAGAAATAAGGAAGTCACAATCTTCGTTCAATGAATGTTCTGCAATTTGTCGTCCCCAAAGTAAGAACTGAACTGGGCAAGAAAGCATTTAGGTTTTCAGCACCGAAGGCTTGGAATAACCTACAATCGAATATTAAACTTCAAACCCTAGTTACGTTGAATGAGTTTAAAGGCCTACTGAAACCCACTACTACCGACCACGCAGTCTGATAGTTTATATATCAATGATGAAATCTTAACATTGCAACACATGCCAATACGGCCGGGTTAGCTTACTAAAGTGCAATTTTAAATTTTGTGCGAAATATCCTGCTGAAAACGTCTCGGTATGATGACGTCGGTTTCATTGTTTACATTCCCGAAAGATGACAGTCAAGCTTTACCATTAGGCCTGTGGAGAACTGGGACAACAGAGACTCTTACCAGGAGGACTTTGAGTTGGATGCGCAGACACGGTACCGTGAGTACGCATGCAGCTGCGGCTTCCAAACATTTGATCGCTTGCCCGTACGTGCGTGCCGCTATGTGCATGTCACGTACGCAACTTTGGGGACTTTGGGGAAATATATATGTGCTGTATGAACTTTGGGGAGGTGAACGGTACTTTGGGCTGTGGGATTGAGTGTGTTGTGCAGGTGTTTGAGTTGTATTGGCGGGTTATATGGATTTGTTATGCGGGATTAATTTGTGGCATATTAAATATAAGCCTGGTTGTGTTGTGGCTAATAGAGTATATATATATTTCTTATGGTTATTTACTGTTTTAGTCATTCCCAGCTGAATATCAGGTCCCACCCGCCTCTCACAGCATCTTCCCTATCTGAATCGCTCCCACTGCCCTCTAGTCCTTCACTCTCACTTTCTTCATCCACGAATCTTTCATCCTCGCTCAAATTAATGGGGAAATCGTCGCTTTCTCGGTCCGAATCGCTCTCGCTGCTGGTGGCCATGATTGTAAACAATGTGCAGATGTGAGGAGCTCCACAACCTGTGACGTCACGCTACTCGTCTGCTACTTCCGGTACAGGCAAGGCTTTTTTATCAGCGACCAAAAGTTGCGAACTTTGTCGTCGATGTTCTCTACTAAATCCTTTCAGCAAAAATATGGCAATATCGCGAAATGATCAAGTATGACACATAGAATGGACCTGCTATCCCCGTTTAAATAAGAAAATCGCATTTCAGTAGGCCTTTAAAGCTTCTGTGAAAGGATTGCAGTCTGCCTGTATGCACATGTGTTATGTGAGCAAGTTTTAATGTTGTAAATTTGATGTTTTATGTGTTGTTTACTGTTTTTAGTGTAACCTTGCTGCTGCCCTCTTGGCCAGGCCTCCCTTGGAAATGAGATCTTTGATCTCAATGGGATTTTACCTAATAAAGGCTAAATACAAACCATTTAAATAATACTGCCAAAATTCGAAGTTTTTCTTGTGAAATTGTGACCTTTTTCTTGTGAAATTCCAACTAATTTTTCACAGCAAGCTTTTTTATCATTGCATAGTATGTATATATTATTAATGTTGTAAATACAAATATTTATATATCTAGAAAGGGTGGTCCTAAAGAGGCAGGCATTCTTCTCAGGTATAAAATACAAGAATAAGTGTGTGTGTGTGTGTGTGTGTGTGTGTGTGTGTGTTCAAATGACCCCACAGAGCAACATCTGTCAGTCAGCTGATTCCGGCCAATTTGTCTAAGACGTTGAGTTGCCAGCAGATGAGCTGACAACACACTGAAGGGCAAACATATTTTGGTGCTTTTGACAGTTCATACCCTCTAAAACAGGCTTTGTTTTACTTGCAAACAAGCCAAAATATACAATATATAAATACTCACATATGTATATATATATATTGTTGCATTTGGACCAGTTGTGAATTCAAGTTTCTGGTCGTCGCTCCCAAGCTCTTTACGACACTTAAAGCTGAGTAAAAGAACCACCAGAGACAGAATAGATATTTTGTAATATATTTGCAAAGCTTTGTAAATATAAATGAGACCAATCCAGCATAGAACATTCAATCGCGCAGCTAAGATGGTCTTATCTAAAATATGGAAACCTTCTCTTCTATAAAGTCTCTCTCCCTCCCACCCTCGTTGTCTTGTCTTTCCAGCCCAAACACATGCCAATTGTCCTCCGCATCTGGACA
Source organism: Nerophis lumbriciformis (assembly GCF_033978685.3). Taxonomy (NCBI): domain Eukaryota; kingdom Metazoa; phylum Chordata; class Actinopteri; order Syngnathiformes; family Syngnathidae; genus Nerophis; species Nerophis lumbriciformis. The sequence continues at coordinate 14,021,393 of NC_084559.2, forward strand.
GAAGAATAGATAAGAAGGAGTATCTCTCTTTCTTACATTCCATACCCAAGGTTAGCACACAGTATTTGCAGACAACCAAAAGACCACAATTGGAAGAAAAACACTAGCTGTTTTGTAATATGATTATGAAATTAAAGAAGTAACACTTAAATACGGATATATGTAAATATCTGCCTCCGACAATATATATATATATATATATATATATATATATATATATATATATATATATATATATATATATATATATATATAGTATTTTTATTTAGGTAAAAATTGCTGAATTTTTACATTTAACAATCAAATACAGGGCAGAAACCTAAAATCAGGCTGCAACGAGCCGGGCCTCTACTCTTGATTTTGCAGTCCTTCATGAAACAGGTTGGCTAGCATTTGCCTGTTTTATCTTAGGGCATTCAATCGATCACAACTGGACGGCTTGGTCTGTCTTAGAAGACGTTTCACCGCTCATCCAAGTAGGCTTCATCAGTTCGTGCCATACTTGCCAACCTTGAGACCTCCGATTTCGGGAGGTGGGGGTTGGTGGGGGCGTCGTTGGGGGCGGGGCGGGGGCGTGGTTGGGGGCGGGGCGGGGCGTGGTTGGGGGCGTGGTTAAGAGGGGAGGAGTATATTTATATATATATATATATATATATATATATATATATATATATATATATATATATATATATATATATATATATATATATATATATATATATACCACTTTGTATCAGTCCATCTTAGATGAGCTCAGGCCCAGGGAAGCCGACGGCGTTTCTGGGTGTTGTTGATAAACGGTTTTTGCCTTGCATAGGAGAGTTTTAACTTGCACTTACAGATGTAGCGACTAACTGTAGTAACTGACAGTGAGTTTCTGAAGTGTTCCTGAGCCCATGTGGTGATATCCTTTACACACTGATGTCGCTTGTTAATGCAGTACAGCCTGAGGGATCAAAGGTCACGGGCTTAGCTGCTTGAGTGCAGGGATTTCTCCAGATTCTCTGAACCCTTTGATGATATTACGGACCGTAGATGGTGAAATCCCTAAATTCCTTGCAATAGCTGGTTGAGAAAGGTTTTTCTTAAACTGTTCAACAATTTGCTCACGCATTTGTTGACAAAGTGGTGACCCTCGCCCCATCCTTGTTTGTGAATGACTGAGCATTTCATGGAATCTACTTTTATACCCAATCATGGCACCCACCTGTTCCCAATTTGCCTGTTCAACTGTGGGATGTTCCAAATAAGTGTTTGATGAGCGTTCCTCGACTTTATCAGTATTTATTGCCACCTTTCCCAACTTCTTTGTCACGTGTTGCTGGCATCAAATTCTAAAGTTAATGATTATTTGCACAAAAAAAAAAAGGTTTATCAGTTTGAACATCAAATATGTTGTCTTTGTAGCATATTGAATTGAATATGGGTTGAAAATGATTTGCAAATCATTGTATTCCGTTTATATGTACATCTAACACAATTTCCCAACTCATATGGAAACGGGTTTTGTATAAGAAATACTTGAATTTCAGTGAATTCTAGCTATAAATATACTCCTCCCCCCCTTAACCCCACCCCCCGACCCAGCCTACCTAACCCCCCCCCCAAATCTCCTGAATTTGGAGGTCTCAAGGTTGGCAAGTATGAAGCACACGACAGGTCAAATATCAGATGTTCGTAAGTAACTCGCGTCTCGAGAATCCCAGTATTGAAATACAACAAGGAACATAGAGAAAGTGGGACTTAAACATCTCAATGGTCAGTCCATGCCAACTGAGTGTTGCTTTCAAGAAGCGGAATTTCCCTGCCAACAATAACAAAGAGCTACACAACACAGTCCAAGTACCTGCTCACTGACCACAGAGTCATAGAGATCTGTCACTTTCATTGACTCTATGAGCATAGCTCTGCCTTCTAGACCACACTCTCAGCCTGTAAGTTGTTTTGACACAAGTCCTAATACCTCACATGCACTTGGCCAGAAGGTTTGGGTTCAGAGCTTTGCTCGTGAGGAGGGAAAAACTGCTGTGTGCTGTGTTTGGCAGCTCGCAGCCTGCAGAGACGAGAGTGGAGATTTTCTGCCTGGTTGACAGGGAATGACTGCAACATGTGGCTGACTGGACACGAGACACACGTCAATCACTGCAGCTCATTGCCAGTCACCCAAATCTGTCTGCCGGACGTTGGCTTTGACCGACAAGGTCAACGGTTCAGTCTGTTTAATGTATGAATTTCACTAAAATACACATATGCATAATATAGTGATCGGTCATTAAAGGGTCCCTCCAATGCTGATAACATTGGCACTTATTTCACATTTCTCCACCTAAAATGTACAGTCGTGGTCAAAAGTTGACATACACTTGTAAAGAACATCATGTCATGGCTGTCTTGAGTTTCCAATCATTTCTACAACTCTTATTTTGTTGTGATAGAGTGATTGGAGCACATACTTGTTGGTCACAAAACACATCTTACAGAAACTGACAAATTCCAAATGGGGAGCCACAGCACACACACTAAGATGTACTGCTTTGGCCCTGTGCTATTCCTCGGCGGAGTATGCATGTCCTGTCTGGGAGAGATCAACCCATGCCAAGAAACTCGACCCAGCACTGAACAACACCTGCCGCTTGATCACTGGTTGCTTGAAGCCTACCGACCTGAACAACCTACATCTCCTCGCTGGCATCGCCCCTGCAGACGTGAGACGGGAAGTTGCCAGCCGAGTAGAGGTCACAAAAGCTACCAGTGATGAACGCCAACTCAACCCAACGTCTGAAGTCAAGGAGAAGCTTCCTCAGCAATGTCCAGCCCCTAACAACATCTCGGGAAGAAACCAGACTTCAGCTCTGGACACAAAAATTAGAGAAAGACCCCCCTCCTATTGACATGGAAATCCCCCCTTTTGAAGACCTGCTCCCCGGGTCAGAAACACCATGGGTCCAGTGGAAGACACTAAACCGCCTGAGAACAGGAACAGGGCGATCAAAAGCTGCTATGGCCAGATGGGGTTACAAAACCGGCCCAACCACCTGCGAATGCGGAGAAGAGGACCACACCATGCAGCACTGCCTTGTCTGTCCTCTGCTACTTAACCATCCATCCATCCATCCATCTTCTTCCGCTTATCCGAGGTCGGGTCGCGAGGGAAGCAGCCTAAGCAGGGAAGCCCAGACACTTCGTACAGCTCTTCCTGTGGGACCCCGAGGCGTTCCCAGGCCAGCCGGGAGACATAGTCTTCCCAACGTGTCCTGGGTCTTCCCCGCGGCCTCCTACCGGTCGGACGTGCCCTAAACACCTCCCGAGGGAGGCGATCGGGTGGCATCCTGACCAGATGCCCGAACCACCTCATCTGGCTCCTCTCGATGTGGAGGAGCAGCGGCTTTACTTTGAGCTCCCCGCGGATGACAGAGCTTCTCACCCTATCTCTAAGGGAGAGCCCTGCCATCCGGCGGAGGAAACTCATTTCGGCCGCTTGTACCCGTGATCTTGTCCTTTCGGTCATAACCCAAAGCTCATGACCATAGGTGAGGATGGGAACGTAGATCGACCGGTAAATTGAGAGCTTTGCCTTCCGGCTCAGCTCCTTCTTCACCACAACGGATCGATACAGCGTCCGCATTACTGAAGATGCCGCACCGATCCGCCTGTCGATCTCACGATCCACTCTTCCCTCACTCGTGAACAAGACTCCGAGGTACTTGAACTCCTCCACTTGGGGCAGGGTCTCCTCCCCAACCCGGAGATGGCAGTCCACCCTTTTCCGGGCGAGAACCATGGACTCGGACTTGGAGGTGCTGATTCTCATCCCAGTCGCTTCACACTCGGCTGCGAACCGATCCAGCGAGAGCTGAAGATCCTGGCCAGATGAAGCCTTCAGGACCACATCATCTGCAAAAAGCAGAGACCTAATCCTGCAGCCACCAAACCGGATCCCCTCAACGCCTTGACTGCGCCTAGAAATTCTGTCCATAAAAGTTATGAACAGAATCGGTGACAAAGGGCAACCTTGGCGGAGTCCAACCCTCACTGGAAACGTGTCCGACTTACTGCCGGCAATGCGGACCAAGCTCTGACACTGATCATACAGGGAGCGGACCGCTAAAATCAGACAGTCCGATTCCCCATACTCTCTGAGCACTCCCCACAGGACTTCCCGAGGGACACGGTCGAATGCCTTCTCCAAGTCCACAAAGCACATGTAGACTGGTTGGGCAAACTCCCATGCACCCTCAAGGACCCTGCCGAGAGTATAGAGCTGGTCCACAGTTCCACGACCAGGACGAAAACCACACTGTTCCTCCTGAATCCGAGGTTCGACTATCCGGCGTAGCCTCCCCTCCAGTACACCTGAATAGACCTTACCGGGAAGGCTGAGGAGTGTGATCCCACGATAGTTAGAACACACCCTCCGGTTCCCCTTCTTAAAGAGAGGAACCACCACCCCGGTCTGCCAATCCAGAGGTACTGCCCCCGATGTCCACGCGATGCTGCAGGGTCTTGTCAACCAAGACAGCCCCACAGCATCCAGAGCCTTAAGGAACTCCGGGCGGATCTCATATATATATAGCTAAAAGTATTTCTTATATATATATATATATATATATATATATGAAATACTTGACTTGGTGAATTCTAGCTGTAAATATAGTCCTCCCCTCTTAACCACGCCCCCAAACACGCTCCCCGACCATGCCCCCCACCTCCCGAAATTCTCAAGGTTGGCAAGTATGATGAACAATGCCAACACTGTCATAAACATGTGCCATATAGAGGAACTACACCAAACAACAACGACAAACACATTTTGGAATAATATTTGCACCGTAACACAACATAAACACTACAGAACACATTCCCAGATTTCCCTGCAGCACCAACTCTTCCGGGGACGCTACAACATAAACGACAAAAGGTGGATCCCATTTTTATAGTCTTTGGTATGACTCGGCCCGGGGGTTTGAACTCACAACCTAGTGTGTTTCTGTATAGTGTTTCTCCAGCCGTGGTCATGTGGTGACATAAATCATGGTATATTGAGGGGTGTTAATTAAAGTCGGACTAAGTAGGACATCACTGAAGGCCTAGGTGGGAAATGCACAGCCCGCCACTCACTTATCTCATGTTTTACTTATTCACAAGATGCACATTAATGTTGTCTCTTATAGAAATATAATTGATTTAAAATAGTATTAATTTTCTACATGCATACACACTGCTTCGACAATTTTTTTCTTCAATATTGTATAGTTTGTTCTCATATAAAAACACTTGCAGGAGCACAGACTCACTGCAACACACACACTAATTTTGGGTTAGGGAAGTCAGTTGTGCATTACTGCCATCTACTGATCGGAAAAAAATACAATTCATCTCTGGCTACATGTACTGATCATATACAGTATATTCAGACTTTTAGCAGTGACTCAGATTGGGAGATACATTTGTATTCACGTTTTCTTATTGAAATATAATCAATGGAAAAGTAATACAACATTGAAAATCATTAATAATAATTATAGTAATAATACTAATAAACAGAATAATAATCTTTATTGTGAATGGAGAGATTACAACATTGTACAATGTCTTTCACTGCAGTTTAAATAAAAAAAATACATGAAAACTCATAATAAAAAAGGTAAAAAACACAAACTTGACCTGAATTGTACATTTAGCTGTAGTATATAAAGTTAAAGTTAAAGTACCACACACTCGGTGTGGCGAAGTTATTCTTTGCATTTGACCCATATAGATACAAAAGTAGTGGTTTCATTAAAATACTTGTAATTATTTTACTTTTTCTTTTAATTTACATTTTAACAATTGTATCAACAATTTTAAACCACAGAGAATGTATTATAATTAAAGTTAAAGTTAAAGTAGCAATGATTGTCACACGCACACACTAGGTGTGGTGAAATTATTCTCTGCATTTGACCCATCACCCTTGATCACCCCCCTGGGAGGTGAGGGGAGCAGTGAGCAGCAGCGGTGGCAGCGCCCGGGAATCATTTTTGGTGATTCAACCCCCAATTCCAACCCTTGATGCGGAGTGCCAAGCAGGGAGGTAATGGCTCCCTTTTTTATAGTCTTTGGTATGACTCACACCCTTGACATTATTATTGTTAAACCACTAAAAAAAACATAGCATTAAAAATCTAACTTTTAAAAAACATTTTTTTTGCTCAAAATCGAGGACGTGCTATTTAGATCAGCATAAAAAAAAATCTCCTCACAATATTTATAAATGAAGAAAAATGCCCTTAATGTGCTCTTGTGCAATGTTAAAGTGGAAAAAAAATGGTTCTGCACATTTTTTCAGCTCTGCAACAAAACCGTGTGGATTCTTTTACGGCAAAGTTGCATAATAATAAACATAAATAATAAACAGTTTGAGGACATTTTTCATCAGGTGTGCCTTTTTAAATCCCCTTTATCGGGCAAAACACCCGCCCACCCCACGGCAAAAAGTCAGTGTTCAAAAACAAGGGGAAAAAAAATACAAAAATGAGGGGTATTTTACTTGAACTGAGCAAAATTATCTGCCAATAGAACAAGAAAATTTGGCTTGTCGAGAATTTCCAAAACAAGTAAAATTAGCTAACCTCAATGAACCCAAAAATACCTTAAAATAAGTATATTCTCACTAATAACAAATGCACTTTTTCTTGGTAGAAAAACAAAAAAAGAGACCTTTTTGCTCAATATGTTGAAAAATATTCTTAAATGAAATAAATGCTAGTGCCATTATCTTGACATCATGATATGCGCTCGGCATTACATTTATTGAAACCAGCAAACTTATACTAAAAACTAGTTTATTGTTCTTAATGGAAAGGCAACAAGGCAACCGCTTGTTACTCTCGGGGTCTCCTAGCCGCTCAGGCAAATCATATTGTCTAAAAATGCATTTTTCCATGGATAACATGACATCATCGCGCCAAGTGCGAGCTCTTTCAGTCAATTAGTGCACAATAAAGAAATTAAAAAAAATACAAACATATATATATATATATATATATATATATATATATATATATATATATATATATATATATATATATATATATATATATATATATATACATCATACTTGCCAACCCTCCCGGATTTTCCGGGAGACTCCCGAAATTCAGTGCCTCTCCCGAAAACCTGCCCGGACAAATTTTCTCCCGAAAATCTCCCGAAATTCAGGCACACAATATAAACAGCGTACCTGCCCAATCACGTTATAACTGTAGAATGATGGTTGGTTTCTTATGTGGGTTTATTGTTAGGCAGTTTCATTAACGTCCTCCCAGCGCGGTAACAACACACAACAACAGCAAGTCACGTTTTCGTCTACCGTAAAGCAGTTCGTCTGCCGTAAACAGCAATGTTGTGACACTCTTAAACAGGACAATACTGCCATCTAGTGCATTTGATGAAAGCACTTTGTGCGTGCCACACAGCAATGCATCATCAGAGAGGGTGTTCAGCATGGTTAGAAAAATAGTGACAGAGTATAGAACAAGGATGGACAATTCAACCCTTAACTCAACAATGAGTAGATGAGTGTTATGTGTGTGTATATGTGTAAATAAATGAATACTGAAATTCAAATATTTCTTTTATATATATATATATATATATATATATATATATATATATATATATATATATATATATATATATATGAAATACTTGACTTGGTGAATCCTAGCTGTAAATATACTCCTCCCCTCTTAACCACGCCCCCGACCACGCCCCGCCCCCAACATAGCCTATAACATAGGCTATGTGTTTATCTTTATTTTCCTGCCTGTCGTTGACAATGGAGATTGTCTGATATTTTGTCATGGCTGCAGATCAATCAATAAAGGTTCATCTTTGTCGCGAAATTGTTCACTGCTTCACTGTGCACCCCGCCCTCGTCCCTATTTGAGCATTATAACGTTAACAAGTTAATATTCACTGAAATAAATTCAGAACATTTTTTTTTACCTAACGAAAATATAGGCCTAGTCTTTCTAAAACATTGTTTTAACTTCTTAAAAGCATCGTTCTGCTTTCTGCAACTGCGCACACAAAGTGTGAGGAACGCACTCCTGATCTGAGGGCATTGGCAACAATAGTCAACACTTTCTTAATGGAAATGACAATAATATTATCCATCCATCCATCCATCTTCTTCCGCTTATCCGAGGTCGGGTCGCGGGGGCAGCAGCTTAAGCAGGGAAGCCCAGACTTCCCTCTCCCCAGCCACTTCGTCCAGCTCCTCCCGGGGGATCCCGAGGCGTTCCCAGGCCAGCTGGGAGAGATAGTCTTCCCAGCGTGTCCTGGGTCTTCCCCGTGGCCTCCTACCGGTCGGACGTGCCCGAAACACCTTCCTAGGGAGGCGTTCGGGTGGCATCCTGACCAGATGCCCGAACCACCTCATCTGGCTCTTCTCGATGTGGAGGAGCAGCGGCTTTACTTTGAGCTCCCCCCGAATGACAAAGCTTCTCACCCTATCTCTAAGGGAGAGCCCCGCCACTCGGCGGAGGAAACTCATTTCGGCCGCTTGTACCCGTGATCTTGTCCTTTCGGTCATGACCCAAAGCTCATGACCATAGGTGAGGATGGGAACGTAGATCGACCGGTAAATTGAGAGCTTTGCCTTCCGGCTCAGCTCCTTCTTCACCACAACGGATCGATACAGCGTCCGCATTACTGAAGACGACGCACCGATCCGCCTGTCGATCTCACGATCCACTCTTCCCCCACTCGTGAACAAGACTCCGAGGTACTTGAACTCCTCCACTTGGGGCAAGATCTCCTCCCCAACCCGGAGATGGCACTCCACCCTTTTTCGGGAGAGAACCATGGACTCGGACTTGGAGGTGCTGATTCCCATCCCAGTTGCTTCACACTCGGCTGCGAACCGATCCAGCGAGAGCTGAAGATCTTGGCCGGAGGAAGCCATCAGGACCACATCATCTGCAAATAGCAGAGACCAAATCCTGCAGCCACCAAACCAGATCCCCTCAACGCCCTGACTGTGCCTAGAAATTCTGTCCATAAAGGTTATGAACAGAATCGGTGACAAAGGGCAGCCTTGGCGGAGTCCAACCCTCACTGGAAACGTGTCCGACTTACTGCCGGCAATGCGGACCAAGCTCTGACACTGATTATACAGGGAGCGAACTGCCACAATAAGTCCGTTACCCCATACTCTCTGAGCACTCCCCACAGGACTTCCCGGGGTACACGGTCGAATGCCTTCTCCAAGTCCACAAAGCACATGTAGACTGGTTGGGCAAACTCCCATACACCCTCAAGGACCCTGCCGAGAGTATAGAGCTGGTTCACAGTTCCACGACCAGGACGAAAACCACACTGTTCCTCCTGAATCCGAGGTTCGACTATCCGGCGTAGCCTCCTCTCCAGTACACCTGAATAGACCTTGCCGGGAAGGCTGAGGAGTGTGATCCAATAATTTTATAATAATGATAAATAATATTATCACGCATTAATATCTCTTAACCACTAATGCGTGGCCAAGATATATTAATGCGTGGCGCGCATTGAATGTCTCTGCTGCATTGGATCAGTCTCCTTTCTTTAACAGGCAAAAGCTTTATAACCTCACTAATGCCTTACATCGTCTATATTAGATATATAACAACTGGCGGATGGCGGGCGGGTGTGGTTTTGATAAAATGTTGGTTCGGGTGGATGCAAATGGTTGACGACTTTTGTGATGCGGTTGCGGATGAAATAATTGCCTATCCGCGCATCTCTAATACACACATTTTTTTTGTATTGTTAAATGTTTAAATATTAACTGTCAGTTTACTGTACTGTGCCAACTGTACTACTATATGAGTACCTATTTTCTATTGTTTCATTGAAAATAAAACAGCAAAGTCCATTTGGCCGTCATCTTTTTTAATTATGAGACACAATTGTGTCAAAGTCATGATTTTTTTTATTTCATGCTTGAAATAAGAAATTATTACCAGAGGTGGGACCAAGTCATTGTTTTGCAAGTCACAAGTAAGTCTCAAGTCTTTGCCCTCAAGTCCGAGTCAAGTCCCGAGTCAAGACAGGCAAGCCCCGAGTCAAGTCCAAAGTCAAGACTGGAAAGTCTCAAGTCAAGTCCTAAGTCCTGCATTTTGAGTTTCGAGTCCTTTCAAGTCCTTTTAACCACAGACTAATATATTAACACAGATTGTGTATGCTTTTCAAACGCTGTATTTATTTATTAAAACAAGTGCATTTTAAATTGCAGGAAAGAAAATTGTGCTGATATTGCACTTTATAATAGCACTATTAACCAGTCATTTTAAACATTAACTCATTCCTTTACAGAACAAACACATTGAAAAATAAAGTGCAAATGTACTTATTTGTACAAAAGTGTTAACATTGAAAAAACATGACATATACGTGAACATAACAAAAAAGTTGTACTTTTTATATGTCAGGGCCCTATGCTGCATTGCATTTGCAAAAGACCAAATTAGCCAAGAGTCTGTCAGTCATTTGTGCACGATGGGGGCGTAGTATGATGCCACCATGGCTGAAAACTCGCTCCACTGGAGCACTGGAGGCAGGCACTGCCAAGACTCTCATGGCCACTCGGAACAGTGAAGGAAGAGTCTTCATGTTCAATGCCCAGAACAAAAGGGGGGAGAGAGTTGTTTTGGGTTGGTGCACTACTTGTAAGTGTATCTTGTGTTTTTTATGTTGATTTAATTAAAAAAAGAAAAAAATATATATATTTCTTGTGCGGCCCGATACCAATCGATCCACGGACCAGTACCGGGCCGCGGCCCGGTGGTTGGGGACTACTGAGGTAAACAACCAACAGTATGTCAGAAAGCTAGCTAAAACGGTACACATATTCATAATATAGTATACATTTTAACTGACCTTTATTTGACTATTTTTGTCTTTTTTTAGGTGGCTAAAATACGCGGTGCTGCTGACCGCCGTCTAACGTTACGTGTGATATATTGACTAACGTAACCCTGCTTTAAAAAAAATCAATGAACAAAAAGTATGAATAAGGTAGTGAACTGCAACAGATTCCCGTGTTTGCAATAACGTTATAACGTTAGCAGTGAGTTTACAGCCTCACTGATTTAACTACACAGCAAATAAAAGTCACGTTACTTAGCCAATAAACGTTATCTTACATTCAAAACTTACCCTTCTTTGTGCAACTTCAAATGCCGGACGAAGTTGGAAGTTGTTGCCTCTCCATCAGTCATTTTCGAACCGCATGTGTTGCATACTGCAAACCGTTTTGTGTTGACCACCTCGTAATTTTTATACCCAAACAAAATTATTTTAGGTGTCATTTTTTGTTCACTGGCGTGTGGTTTGGACATGTCTTCTTCGTTGGTTGTCCTGCAATTTGATTGGATGAATGCTGTGTGATGAAAACAAAGTAGATCTAATTTGATTGGCTGTTGTACTGACAGCACACCAGCTGACACACGCAACGCTGATAGACAAGTACACAATGAAAAATACGGAGCGCTCCCGAATAACTTTTTCATCTTTGGGTTTTTGGGGAAAGTAGCAAGTCATGTCAAGTCATGCCAATTCAAAAGGCTCAAGTCCAAGTGAAGTCACAAGTCATTGATGTTAAAGTCGAAGTCGAGTTGCAAGTCTTTTTACATTTTGTCACGTCGAGTCTAAAGTCATCAAATTCATGACTCGAGTCTGACTCGAGTCCAAGTCATGTGACTCGAGTCCACACCTCTGGTTATTACTTTAAAAAAATGCAGTTTTATACTTGTGAGTGTTGATGACACAGCTTTGCAACACCTGATATTCTAGTTTCAAGCATGTTTTACTCAATATAGGTCATCAAATCTCCGCAGTCAGAGATCATTTCGGACCGAAACACTTAAAACAAGTAAAACACTCGAACATAAAATCTGCTTAGTGAGAAGAATTATCTTATCCGACAGAAAATAAGCAAACATCACCCTTATTTGAGATATTTAATCATACTTAGATTTCAGTTTTTGCAGTGCCGTTGTTAAAAGTAAAATATTTTTCTACTTTATTTGATCACGTCACCCCCCCCGTCTCTTTTGTATGTGCGGCGTAAAGCTCCTGAGCGCCGTGCTTACGGCTTAATTACAGGTATCAAGTGATGGCTGCAGCTGGCGCATGGCCGTGTGTGTACAGTGCAATAACTCATAAACATTGCATTATCAGGAGAAGCTAAAAAAGCACACCAAAGTGTATCCGTTTCAAAACGCGCCGTGCCAAAAGTGTAAGAAAACACGTGGCCGGGGGGGGCCGCTTAAAAGGCACACTGTATCCGCTCTCACAACAATTCACCTGCCGCCATCTTTCAGCGGCCCTATTCAAAAACCTCGCCGTCTTTTTATCCCCTGCCAGAGCAAATTGACATGTCATCGCTTTACTGTGACTATATTGATCCAACCTAAGGTGCAAAGTGGAGACACCCGCTGAACACCTTACCTGACGTTCTTTTTTTCACACCCCACCCCCCCACCACCGGTGTCACTTTAACGACGTGACAATCTAGAGCGCGCTGTGGGTAAACATCAGGCTGAAAGCTGCGTTGGGCGCTCCTTTAGAAAAAGGCAACAAAACAGGCTTTAACTGTAGCGAGATGCCTTTCAGTTCCAGGCAAACAGGGCGATAACGTGATCCGTGAGGCTAACCCCGGTGCCCACAAGTATTGTCCGCTGACAGCTCCTGTTAGGGCTCCATTGTGCGGACACGGCCATAGAAAACAAGGGACGGGCCTAGTTCAAGCACAAAAGAGGATGCAGGTACACACTTCTTGCGTCTCATCCCAGCTGCTCTTTCTTCTGGATGTCAGTCGCCCCCCCCCCCAGCCCCCAGCCCCCAGCCCGACTGGTACGGCAGAGGAAGGTTCAGCACCAGAGGTGGGTAGAGTAGCCAGAAATTGTACTCAAGTAAGAGTACTGCATACCTGCCAACTTTTGAAATCAGAAAAACCTAGTAGCCAGGGTCCAAGGCCCGCAGGCCCCGGTAGGTCCAGGACAAAGTCCTGGTGGGGGGTTCAGGGCTTCGCCCCCCGACGCAAAATGATTATTAGCATTCAGACAGGTTAAAATGTTGCTAAAACCATCACTTTTCTATCAGTCACAGTGACTTTTCAAAACAAAAATATTACAGCAAAAATCATATGGGTTGATTGACATGTTTATTCTGTAAGCTAACTTCAATAGTTTGAAATTATTTGGACAGTTAATGCCAGTTATCCTGTCAACCTTTCACAAGACTTCAATTTGTTAATTGAAAGTATAAACAGTATAAACACTTTTTACAGTAAACAAATGGTAAAACAGTACTAAACAATTCCATTAAAAAAAAAATTGGTGTCATTATTAACTTTCTGTCCAAGCTTGTATAATCTACTGCCTTGTTCAATTGTAAAAAATATTCTGTGCCTAAAATTCACATTTCTATCACAATTATCATACTGTAAACATGGTAAACTAACTTCATTAAAATTAATAGTCCTGTCAATAGCATGGAATTACAATTCAAATGTAGTTTTTTTGTAAGCCTTTCAAAAGAATTCAAAATATGAAAAATTAATGAAAATTAATTTAAGCCATCAGACACTTGAAAAGTGGCACATCACATCTCTAATGTAATCATTTTAACTTTTCAACAGAAATAGCACTGCAAAAATATTAAGGACATACTTCTGTATTTTGGTAGTTATGCTGTCAACATTTAACAAGATTTCTTCAACTTGGACTTGAAAGCATAAATAGTATAAACACTTTTAACAGCATGTCGTGCTGTGAAATACAGCCGACAAGATTGCGCACCAAACACGAAGCAAGGCCAAAGTGCATGCATGCTGCAGGAGAACAAAGGACTTCTTTCATTTAAGGTTTGTGATAAACCATCAAACTCATTCGTTAAAAGGACTCTATAGTAATATAAAGCGAGTTTTTCTGGACATTATCATGCAAGAAAAGTTTATTTTTGGGACCGCGATCACCGCGTAATGATTTTTAAAGGTTGCATTACAAACATTTAACTGTCCCATGTGATCAGCCAGTGCGATTGGAAGTCCATGCTCAATTATTGCCTCCGTAAATAAAACTTCGGCATTTATCACATCCAAAGAATCTGTTTGGACGACGAAAAACGTTGAAAGTTTTCCACTTGTATCGCTAGCAACGGCATTAGACTTGTGTTTTTTTGTCCCAACATGGTCTTTTACATCGCTAATTCCTCCGTGTCCGATCGAAAAATCTTGTCTGCACAAGGTGCAATTCGCGTAGTTTTCACCCTTTTTTTTTTTTTTTAATTAATGAAAAACCGTATTTTTTATCACTGCAACCGTAACCCGGAATAGGTTGATGAAAACCGTACGAATTACGGGAAAACCGGAGTAATTGGCAGGTTTGGTACTGTTACTTTAGAGATTTATTACTCAAGTAAAAGTAAGTAGTAGTCACCCAAATATTTACTTGAGTAAAAGTAAAAAGTATGTTGTGAAAAAACTACTCAAGTACTGAGTAACTGATGAGTAACATATACACACACATATATATATATATATACACATATATATATATATATATATATGTATATATATATATATATATATATATATATATATATATATATATATATATATATATATATATATATATATATATATATATATATATAAGGTTATCCAAAAAATAGTGCTCGATACCGTAGTAGAGCGCAATATATGTATGTGTGGGAAAAAATCACAAGACTATTTCATCTCTACAGGCCTGTTTCATGAGGGGGGGTTCCCTCAATCATCAGGAGATTTTAATGGAAGCATTCACATACCATGGTTTATATAGGGCACAGAGTGGGTGGGTACAGGCTGGCGTAGGGGCGTGGTGATTGGCTCATGTGTTACCTAGGAGGTGTTTCCGTCTGTGGCGGCATGCTGATACAATTTCGCTGCGCTTGTTGAGGGATGACAGGTCTGGACGGTAAATAATAAACAGTTTCTCTTTCAAGCATAGGTTGCATCTTTTATTACCACTATTGTAAGGTGTGCTGGATGCAAGAATTTGCCATGTTATTGAATATTCAACATTATTGTCTTTGAGGTCCCAAATGTGTTTGCTGAGTTCTGTGGTGTTCCGCAGGTTTTGGTTCCTGAAAGAAGCCTTGTGATTGTTCCATCTGGTTTTAAACTCTCCCTCGGTTAATCCTACATATGTGTCGGATGTGTTAATGTCCTTGCGTGTTACCTTAGATTGGTAAACAACTGATGTTTGTAAGCACCCCCCGTTGAGAGGGCAATCAGGTTTCTTGCGGCAGTTGCAGCCTTTGTTGGTTTTGGGGTCTGACGGCTCATTTGCAATTGTTTTGTTGTGGTTTGAGATAATTTGTCGTATAGAGTTTAAAACCAGATGGAACAATCACAAGGCTTCTTTCAGGAACCAAAACCTGCGGAATACCACAGAACTACACATATATTGCGCTCTACTACGGTATCGAGCACTATTTTTTGGATAACCTTATTAAGACATATTTATATATATATATATATATATATATATATATATATATATATATATACACACACACACACACACATATATATATATATACAGATATATATATATATACATACATTGATATATACAGTATATAATTTATATTTATTTATTTTGCCGTTTTTGTTTACATGTTAAAGGTGTTTTAATGAATATACATGCATGTTTAACACATATAGAGTCATTTCTTTCATGAAGACAAGAATATAAGTTGGTGTATCACCTGATTCTGATGACTTGCATTGATTGGAATCAGACAGTAGTGATGATAACGTCCACGTTTTCAAATGGAGGAGAAAAAAAGTTCCTCCTTTCTGTCTAATACCACATGAAAGTGGTTGGTTTTTGGCATCTTATTTGTCCAGCTTCCATATTCGTTTTTATACACTTTACAAGAAATACATTGGCGGCAAACTCCGTAGCTTGCTAGCTTGTTTGCGCTGGCTTTCGGAGACTCGTATTTTGAAAGCGCAGGCGCGATGGAGCGGCACTTTTATTGTGAAGACAGGAACTGTGCAGTCAGTCTTTAGGCTTTTGACGGGATGTACGGTTGAAATAAAAAAGGGTCTTTTTTCCTTCACACTTTTGATTGATTGATTGGAACTTTTTATTAGTAGATTGCACAGTACAGTACATATTCCGTACGATTGACCACTAAATGGTAACACCCGGATACGTTTTTCAACTTGTTTAAGTCAGGTCATGTGACCCCTGGCTCTGTTTGATTGGTCCAACGTCACCAGTGACTGCATCTGATTGGTGGAACGGAGTGAAACGTCACCAGTGACTGTATTTGTTGAAACGCAGGCACTATGAAGGTCTGTCTGACAGATCAAAACAAACAAAGCGTGCATTAACAGATCGATAAAAAATAGTAGCAAGTAGCGAGCTGAATGTAGATAAAAGTAGCAGAGTAAAAGTAGCGTTTCTTCTCTATAAATATACTCAAGTAAAAGTAAAAGTATGTTGCATTAAAACTACTCTTAGAAGTATAATTTATCCCAAAAGTTACTCAAGTAGATGTAACGGAGTAAATGTAGCGCGTTACTACCCACCTCTGTTCAGCACACCCCTGAACTACCAAAGACAGGTGCAAGGGAAAAAATCATCTCATAATGGTGCTGACAGGTTGCTCTCAAGAGTCTCTGGATGGAGTTCTCGGGCTTCTTTCAAGACTCTTCTACCCTCCAGCTTGATCGCTGGAGCAAAGGTTGCTTTGTGCCCTGTCAGTTTGCACACGTTCAAAGAAAAACGAAATAAAATACCCCGCGCGGAAAGAATGTAATGGATTTTTTCCAAACCTACTTTTCAGCGGATTTTCCGGGAGACTCCCGTAATTCAGCTCCTCTCCCGAAAACCTCCCGGGACAAATTTTCTCCCGAAAATCTCCCGAAATTCAGGCGGAGCTGGAGGCCACGAACCCCTCCAGCTCCATGCGGACCTGAGTGACGTGTTTTCCTCTATCGTAAAGCAGTTCGTCTGCCGTAAACAGCAATGTTGTGACACTCTTAAACAGAACAATACTGCCATCTAGTGTGCATTTGATGAAGGCACTTTTGTGCGTGCCACACAGCAATGCATCATCAGTTCGAAAAATAGTGACAGAGAATAGAACAAGGATGGACAATTCAACCCTTAACTCAACAATGAGTAGATGAGTGTTATGTGTGTATATGTGTAAATAAATGAACACTGAAATTCAAGTATTTCTCTTATTTATTTATTTATATATATATATATATATAATAAAATAAATATATATTTATAGCTAGAATTCACTGAAAGTCAAGTATTTCTTATATATATATATATATATATATATATATATATATATATATATATATATATATATATATATATATATATATGTATGTGTGGGAAAAAAAATCACAAGACTACTTCATCTCTACAGGCCTGTTTCATGAGGGGTTCCCTCAATCTCCTGATGATTGAGGGAACCCCTCATGAAACAGGCCTGTAGAGATGAAGTAGTCTTGTGATTTTTTTTCCCACACATACATATATTGCGCTCTACTACGGTATCGAGCACTATTTTTTGGATAACCTTATTAAGACATATATATATATATATATATATATATATATATATATATATATATATATATACATACATAAAATACCCCCACAAACAAAAATCGAGCTGTTTGACCACAATACCCAGCATTATGTTTGGAGGAGAAAAGGTGAGGCCTTTAATCCCAGGAACACCAATCTACCGTCAAGCATGGTGGTGGTAGTATTATGCTCTGGGCCTGTTTTGCTGCCAATGGAACTGGTGTTTTACAGAGAGTAAATGGGACAATGAAAAAGGAGGATTACCTCCAAATTCTTCAGGACAAGCTAAAATCATCAGCCCGGAGGTTGGGTCTTGGGCGCAGTTGGGTGTTCCAACAGGACAATGACCCCAAACACAGGTCAAAAGTGGTAAAGGAATGGCTAAATCAGGCTAGAATGAAGGTTTTAGAATTACCTTCCCAAAGTCCTGACTTAAACGTGTGGACAATGCTGAAGAAACAAGTCCATGTCAGAAAACCAACACATTTAGCTGAACTGCACCAATTTTCAAGTGTGGTCAAAAATTCAAGCAGAAGCTTGTGGATGGCTACCAAAAGCGCCTTATTGCAGTGAAACGGCAACCTGTAACCAAATATTAACATTGCTGTATGTATACTTTTGACCAGTGTTGGGTCAGTTACTGAAAACCAGTTACTAGTTACTTTATTTCAAAAGTAACTCAGTTACTTACACCAAAAAGTAATGCGTTACTGTGAAAAGTAACTATTTAGTTATTTATATATTTAAAAAAAAAAATTTAAGGCCCCCTTTAATGCCCTTTTAGCCTTCATTTCAGTACTGTTATTGCACTGGAGAATAATACAACGTGTTGATCAACTTGACATGCATTTGCATCACTGAACTCTGCTAAGCAATGTGGTCTACATACAACACACAAAGACACATATATGTTTCAAAGGGCCAATTTGTTTCAGGCCAGAACAAATTGACAAAATTATTTTAAATAGCTGCAACATAACATACATAAGTAACAAACAGCATAATAACAACATAGCTGTAAAGCAAGGAAGGCACACACTACATACACAAAGCCTAACCAGGCGTTTTTTTCTCTCAAGGAATTGTGAAATAAAATCATGTCTGAAGCCCAGAACACTCTACACATATAACCAGTTTTAGTTTAGAGATAAGGAAAGATTGGCCTGGCCCACTAACATCCCTCTTTATGTTTGTGAACTTTATAGTCTATACATTTAGAGTGATGTGATAATCAAACACTTTAGAAGTCTAGAGTGAAAGAGTATATAAGATAATTGACAAGAGTGTGTGTACCTTCAGTGCTGCAATGGCTCTATCAATGTTGTCCTGGCTAGCAGTGCCTCGTTAAAATCCAGCCGCTATTGCTTGTGTAGCTTCGTCGAAGCATGTTGCTTTTGTAGCAGTTTCAGCAGATTTGAATTGCTAGGATAGGATCTTTGACCCAAGACAACTTACATTTAACTAAATTGTTCTTATCTTCGTGGTCGACAAAAGAAAAGTAGTGAGAATATCTCCATGTTAAGAAACTCGGCTTTGGCTCTGCTATGTCTTGTTAGCCTCAGCCTTCCAGGTAAGGTTTATTCAGGTGTACTGGAGAAAAGGCTACGCCGGATAGTCGAACCTTGGATTCAGGAGGATCAGTGTGGTTTCCATCCTGGTCGTGGAACTGTGGACCAGCTCTATACTCTCGGCAGGGTCCTTGAGGGTGCATGGGAGTTTGCCCAACCAGTCTACATGTGCTTTGTGGACTTGGAGAAGGCATTCGACCGTGTCCCTCGGGAGGTCCTGTGGGGAGTGCTCAGAGAGTATGGGGTATCGGACTGTCTGATTGTGGCTGTCCGCTCCCTGTATGATCAGTGTCACAACTTGGTCCGCATTGCCGGCAGTAAATCGGACACGTTTCCAGTGAGGGTTGGACTCCGCCAAGGCTGCCCTTTGTCACCGATTCTGTTCATAACTTTTATGGACAGAATTTCTAGGCGCAGTCAAGGCGTTGAGGGCATCCGGTTTGGTGGCTGCAGGATTAGGTCTCTGCTTTTTGCAGATGATGTGGTCCTGATGGCTTCATCTGGCCAGGATCTTCAGCTCTCACTGGATCGGTTCGCAGCCGAGTGTGAAGCGACTGGGATGAGAATCAGCACCTCCAAGTCCGAGTCTATGGTTCTCGCCCGGAAAAGGGTGGAGTGCCATCTCCGGGTTGGGGAGGAGATCTTGCCCCAAGTGGAGGAGTTCAAGTACCTCGGAGTCTTGTTCACGAGTGAGGGAAGAGTGGATCGTGAGATCGACAGGCGGATCGGTGCGGCGTCTTCAGTAATGCGGACGCTGTATCGATCCGTTGTGGTGAAGAAGGAGCTGAGCCGGAAGACAAAGCTCTCAATTTACCGGTCGATCTACGTTCCCATCCTCACCTATGGTCACGAGCTTTGGGTTATGACCAAAAGGACAAGATCACGGGTACAAGCGGCTGAAATGTGTTTCCTCCGCCGGGTGGCGGGGCTCTCCCTTAAAGATAGGGTGAGAAGCTCTGTCATCCGGGGGGAGCTCAAAGTAAAGCCGCTGCTCCTCCACATCGAGAGGAGCCAGATGAGGTGGTTCGGGCATCTGGTCAGGATGCCACCCGAGCGCCTCCCTAGGGAGGTGTTTAGGGCACGTCCGACCGGTAGGAGGCCACGGGGAATACCCAGGACACGTCGGGAAGACTATGTCTCCCGGCTGGCCTGGGAACGCCTCGGGATCCCCCGGGAGGAGCTGGACGAAGTGGCTGGGGAGAGGGAAGTCTGGGCTTCCCTGCTTAGGCTGCTGCCCCCGCGACCCGACCTCGGATAAGCGGAAGAAGATGGATGGATGGATGGAGTAACGCATCATGTAGTAACAGTAACTGAGTTACTGAATATAAAAAAATAACGTCTTAGATTACTATTTACCGCCGAAAGTAACGGAGTTACAGTACTTTGTAACGCGTTAGTCCCAACACTGCTAAATTCATTAAAAAAAAAAAAACTTAATGAATGTTTTTTTTTACCAACAAGTATGTGCTCCAATCACTTTATCACAACAAAATAAGAGTTGTAGATATTATTGGAAACTATTATGTTCTTTTACAAGTGTATGTCAACTTTTGACCACGACTATATGAGCAAAGAGCTAAGGACCACATTATTTTGTTATGCATTTCATGTCCTATCATAGCATCCATAATCGGGCTTGCCATATTAAAAAAAAGTCAGGGTTCATTCAGGTCACTGAGACAAAGGCCTTTATAGGGCCAGTGGAAGCTCTGTGTGCCAGGGATGACAGATGCCGAGACACCATTGGCCTGTTCCTGCACGGATGAGATTCGCTGTCAACAGGTCTCAATTAGTCCAATCACAGTGGAAGGAAACGGCACAGAAAGGAGACTTTGTTAGCGCCGCTGTTTTGTGGAGTCGGAGGCAAAAAAACTAAACACAATCGGGAGCTCATTCTTCCTGCACGACACTCCGCTGGGGGGGAATTAACCCGGTCTTGTCGTAGCGTCGCGTTGTTGACACATTGTTTCAGACGTGAATGTCGCCGCTGATGTAAATACGGCCGTCGGCGTTGCCTTTGTGTGTCTGAATGGCGGTCGACGAGCAGCGCCGCTTCCTGACACAAATGTGTCATCGTGAGCCTTTCAAAATGTGAAACAAACACGACTACGATCCAAGCGGTTCACATGAAAGTCCACGTGGGAACGCTAAAGTCAGGGCACACACAAATATGCGACCCCGTTGTGAGGAGTGAGATATTTGTTACTGTATACACTGCAAAAACTGAAATGTAAGTAAGATGAAATATCTCAAATAAGGGTGATATTTGCTTATTTTCTGTCTGATAAGACAATTCTTCTAAGCAGATTTTATGTTAGAGTGTTTTACTTGTTTTAAGCCCTGGGTTCGATCGAACCCTAGGGGTTCGGTGAGTCAAGCTCAGGGGTTCGGCGGAGGGCGAGACACACCCGACTCATCGTGTAAATAAAAACTTCTCCCTATCGGCGTATTACGGATACGGCAACAGCAGAAGTCGGACTGATTTGCAGCTGTGTAATTTGTTGTGAGTTTATGCACTGTGTTGGTTTTGTTCTTTGAACAAGGTGATGTTCATGCATGGTTCATTTTGTGCACCAGTGGTAACATGGTAACACTTTAGTATGGGGAACATATTCACCATTAATTAGTTCGTTATTAACATGCAAATTAGTAACATATTGGCTCTTAACTAGTCATTATTAAGTACTTATTAATGCCTTATTCGGCGTGGCCTTATTATAACCCTAACCCTCTAACCCTGGCCCTAACCCATACTTGCCAACCCTCCCGGATTTTCCGGGAGACTCCCGAAATTCAGCGCCTCTCCCGAAAACCTCCCGGGACAAATTTTCTCCCGAAAATCTTCCGAAATTCAGGCGGAGCTGGAGGCCACGCCCCCTCCAGCTCCATGCGGACCTGAGTGACGTGTTGACAGCCTGTTTTCACGTCCGCTTTCCCACAATATAAACAGCTAATGATGGAGGGCGAGTTCTTGGTTTCTTATGTGGGTTTATTGTTAGGCAGTTTCATTAACGTCCTCCAAGCGCGGTAACAACACACAACAACAGCAGTCACGTTTTCGTCCCCCGTAAAGCAGTTCGTCTGCCGTAAACAGCAATGTTGTGACACTTTTAAACAGGACAATACTGCCATCTACTGTACATGCATATGTGACCCACCCATAATGTGTCACATTTTTGTGTTGATTTATTTATTTTATTTTGTGGTTTGAATTGGTTTTTGGAGCTGTCATTATAGATTTATCAGTATTCACATTGGTCAGTAGGGGGCAGAAGGGCGTTTCTTCCCAATTGAATGCTATCACCTGCAGACCGGAAGTGTCTTGTCATTCTGATGAGAGCGACCAGTCTGTGAACAATTGAAACGTCCTGTGTGCTTTTTCCTCCTGTATAACAGGTTAGTTTTGGTGAATCAACTCACTGAATAATATCCATGTGATGTTTATAAGTTTAAGTACACATTCTGATGGTGGAGCCTAACTCTAAAGTGTTTGTGAGTTGTAGTTTGTATTTGTGAATGAATCCAGTGCACAGCTGCAGTAATCAATACAAAAAGGCGACGTGAGTGCGCAATGTTTATATAGGAACTTCTGATCCTAATTCAGACTCCCAAATTAGAGCTCCCGTTTTCTTATTGATTTTATAATGTATATTGGTATAATGTGTGTGTTCTGAAATAGTGACAGAGAATAGAACAAGGATGGACAATTCAACCCTTAACTCAACAATGAGTAGATGAGTGTTATGTGTGTGTAAATGTGTAAATAAATGAACACTGAAATTCAAGTATTTCTTTTATTTATATATATATATACATATATATATATATATATATATATATATATATATATATATATATATATATATATATATATATATATATATATATATATATATGTAATAAAAAAAAAAAAAAAAAAAAATAAAAAATAAAAAAAAAAAAATATATATATATATATATATATATATATATATATATATATATATATATATATATAAATATATAGCTAGAATTCACTGAAAGTCAAGTATTTCTTATATATATATATCTCTTAACCACGCCCCCAACCACGCCCCCCGCCCCACCCCCCACCTCCCGAAATCGGAGGTCTCAAGGTTGGCAAGTATGCCCTAACCCTCAACCCTAACCCTAACCCTAACCAAATAACTCTAAATTAAGTCTTTGTTACTTAGAATATGTTCCCCATACTAAAGTGTTACCAAAAACATAGAACTTTGTCTTGAATTTGACAAAAAAACTACATTTTATTTTTCACTAAAGAAGGGTTTGGTGAATGCGCATATGAAACTGGTGGGGTTCAGTACCTCCAACAAGGTTAAGAACCACTGTTTTAAGGGTTTTGGTCCTAAATGATCTCAGTAAGATATTACAGCTTGTTGCTGAAATTTGATGACCTATATTGAGTAAAACATGCTTGAAACTTTTTTGTCCAAATGTCCAAAACACACCAAGCAATGGTGCACAGGAAGGCGGGGAAGAAGAGTGTCATGATCCGTGGTCCGGATCATGTTTTGTTTAGTTATGTTCTGTTAGTTTTGGACTTCTTTAGTTCCCGTTTAGGCTTCCTTGTTTGCTTTTGTAACCATGGCGACTTATTGTGTTCACCTGTCTCTGATTAGTGCTCACCTGCTTCCCGAGCACTAATCAGAGGCATTATTTAAGTTACCTTTGCCAGTCAGTCGGCCTGGCTTTGTTGATTATGTCATACTGTTTACGTCTCGTCATGCCAAGTAAGTTTTGTCCTTGTCCAGGCCATAAGTAAGTAGCTTCACCTGTGTTTTAGGCACGCTTGCCTTTTTGTTGTTGTATTGTTTGTGTTTGTGGTAGTTTGGATTATTTATGTTTAATAAATCCAAGCCTACCTTCACGCTGTCGTCCGGAGACGTCTTTTGCACTGAAAGAACAAACCGCAGGAAGCTGCAACCCCCACGTGACAAAGAGGGGAAAATGCGGCCAAAATGGTCAAAAAGTCCCAATTGTGTCCAAAATACCTCCCCGGGTTCCAGTCCTATGAGTCTCGCCGCCGGCCGCACAAGTCCCGGGATGCAAAAAATGTCCAAAACGAAACCCAGCAAAGTCCCACTGGAAGTGGGGGAGAAAAGTGAGAAAAGTCGGCAAAAGTCCCCAAAAATGTTCAAAATACCTACCCAGGTTCGAGTCCCACAAGTCCCGGGATGACCAAAATGTCCATAACACACCCAGCCGAGTCCCACGGAGAAGGGGGGGTTAAAAGTTGGAAAAGTCGGCAAAAGTCCCCAAAATTTTTCAAAATACCTACCCAGGTTGGAGTCCCACATGGTCTTAAGACTTGTGGCACTCGAACCCGGGTGTGATTTTTGAACATTTTACTGACTTTTCTCACTTTTCTCCCCGCCTTCCTGTGGGACTTTGCTGGGCGCGTTTTGGACATTTGGGGCATCCCGGCCAGCGGCGGGACTTGTGGGACTCGAACCTGGGAAGGAATTTTTAACATTTTTGGGACTTTGGCCGACTTTTCCAACTTTTATCCCCCGTCCCCCTGGGACTCGGCTGGGTGTGTTATGGACATTTTGGGCATCCCGGGACTTGCGCAGCCATACATAAGATTTTATGTTAGAGTGTTTTACTTGTTTTAAGTGTTTTGGTCCTAAATGATCTCAGTGAGATATTACAGCTTGTTGCTGAGATTTGATGACCTATATTGAGTAAAACATGCTTGAAACTATTTTTATCCAAATGTCCAAAACACACCCAGCAATGGTGCACAGGAAGGCGGGGAAGAAGAGGGGAAAAGACGGCCAAAATGGTCAAAAAGTCCCAATTGTGTCCAAAATACCTCCCCGGGTTCCAGTCCCATGAGTCTCGCCGTCGGCCGCACAAGTCCTGGTATGCAAAAAAATGTCCAAAACGCACCCAGCAAAGTCCCACGGGAAGTGGGGGAGAAAAGTGAGAAAAGTCGGCAAAAGTCCCCAAAAATGTTCAAAATACCTACCCAGGTTCGAGTCCCACAAGTCCCGGGATGACCAAAATGTCCATAACACACCCAGCCGAGTCCCACAGGGAGGTGGGGATAAAAGTTGGAAAACTCGGCAAAAGTCCCCAAAAATGTTCAAAATACCTACCCAGGTTGGAGTCCCACATGGAGTGCCACAAGTTTTAAGACTTGTGGCACTCGAACCCGGGTGTGATTTTTGAACATTTTACCGACTTTTCTCACTTTTCTCCCCGCCTTCCCGTGGGACTTTGCTGGGCGCGTTTTGGACATTTCGGGCATCCCGGCCAGCGGCGGGACTTGTGGGACTCGAACCTGGGTAGGTATTTTGAACATTTTTGGGACTTTGGCCGACTTTTCCAACTTTTATCCCCCGTCCCCGTGGGACTCGGCTGGGTGTGTTGTGGACATTTTGGGCATCCCGGGACTTGCGCAGCCATACATAAGAATTTATGTTAGAGTGTTTGACTTGTTTTAAGGGTTTTGGTCCTAAATGATCTCAGTAAGATATTACAGCTTGTTGCTGAGATTTGATGACCTATATTGAGTAAAACATGCTTGAAACTATTTTTGTCCAAATGTCCAAAACACACCCAGCAATGGTGCACAGGAAGGCGGGGAAGAAGAGGGGAAAAGGCGGCCAAAATGGTCAAAAAGTCCCAATTGTGTCCAAAATACCTCCCCGGGTTCCAATCCCACGAGTCTCGCCGCCGGCCGCACAAGTCCCGGGATGCAAAAAACGTCCAAAACGCACCCAGCAAAGTCCCACGGGAAGTGGGGGCAAAAAGTGAGAAAAGTCGGCAAAAGTCCCCAAAAATGTTCAAAATACCTACCCAAGTTCGAGTCCCACAAGTCCCGGGATGACCAAAATTTCCATAACACACCCAGCCGAGTCCCACGGAGAGGGGGGGATAAAAGTTGGAAAAGTCAGCAAAAGTCCCCAAAAATGTTCAAAATACCTACCCAGGTTGGAGTCCCACATGGAGTGCCACAAGTCTTGAAGACTTGTGGCACTCGAACCCGGGTGTGGTTTTTGAACATTTTACCCACTTTTCTCACTTTTCTCCCCGCCTTCCCGTGGGACTTTGCTGGGCGCGTTTTGGACATTTTGGGCGTCCCGGCCGGCGGCGGGACTTGTGGGACTCAAACCTGGGTAGGTATTTTGAAAATTTTTGGGACTTTGGCCGACTTTTCCAACTTTTATCCCCCGTCCCCGTGGGACTCGGCTGGGTGTGTTTTGGACATTTTGGCCATCCCGGACTTGCGCAGCCATACATAAGATTTTATGTTAGAGTGTTTTACTTGTTTTAAGTGTTTTGGTCCTAAATGATCTCAGTAAGATATTACAGCTTGTTGCTGAGATTTGATGACCTATATTGAGTAAAACATGCTTGAAACTATTTTTGTCCAAATGTCCAAAACACACCCAGCAATGGTGCACAGGAAGGCGGGGAAGAAGAGGGGAAAAGGAGGCCAAAATTGTCAAAAAGTCCCAATTGTGTCCAAAATACCTCCCCGGGTTCCAGTCCCATGAGTCTCGCCACCGGCCGCACAAGTCCCAGGATGCAAAAAATGTCCAAAACGCACCCAGCAAAGTCCCACGGGAAGTGGGGGAGAAAAGTGAGAAAAGTCGGCAAAAGTCCCCAAAAATGTTCAAAATACCTACCCAGGTTGGAGTCCCACAAGTCCCGGGATGACCAAAATTTCCATAACACACCCAGCCGAGTCCCACGGAGAGGGGGGGATAAAAGTTGGAAAAGTCGGCAAAAGTCCCCAAAAATTTTCAAAATACTTACCCGGGTTGGAGTCCCACATGGAGTGCCACAAGTCTTAAGACTTGTGGCACTCGAACCCGGGTGTGATTTTTGAACATTTTACCGACTTTTCTCACTTCTCTCCCCGCCTTCCCGTGGGACTTTGCTGGGCGCATTTTGGACATTTGGGGCATCCCGGCCAGCGACGGGACTTGTGGGACTCGAACCTGGGAAGGAATTTTTAACATTTTTGGGACTTTGGCCGACTTTTCCGACTTTTATCCCCCGTCCCCGTGGGACTCGGCTGGGTGTCTTATGGACATTTTAGGCATCCCGGGACTTGCGCGACCATATATAAGATTTTATGTTCGAGTGTTTTACTTGTTTTAAGTGATTTGGTCCTAAATGATCTCAGTAAGATATTACAGCTTGTTGCTGAGATTATATGACCTATATTGAGTAAAACATGCTTGAAACTATTTTTATCCAAATGTCCAAAACACACCCAGCAATGGTGCACAGGAAGGCGGGGAAGAAGAGGGGAAAAGACGGCCAAAATGGTCAAAAAGTCCCAATTGTGTCCAAAATACCTCCCCGGGTTCCAGTCCCATGAGTCTCGCCGCCGGCCGCACAAGTCCCGGGATGCGAAAAAATGTCCACAACGCACCCAGCAAAGTCCCACGGGAAATGGGGGAGAAAAGTGAGAAAAGTCGGCAAAAGTCCCCAAAAATGTTCAAAATACCTACCCAGGTTCGAGTCCCACAAGTCCCGGGATGACCAAAATTTCCATAACACACCCAGCCGAGTCCCACGGAGAGGGGGGGATAAAAGTTGGAAAAGTCGGCAAAAGTCCCCAAAAATGTTCAAAATACCTACCCAGGTTGGAGTCCCACATGGAGTGCCACAAGTCTTAAGACTTGTGGCACTCGAACCCGGGTGTGATTTTTGAACATTTTACCAACTTTTCTCACTTTTCTCCCCTCCTTCCCGTGGGACTTTGCTGGGCGCGTTTTGGACATTCCGGGCATCCCGGCCAGCGGCGGGACTTGTGGTACTCGAACCTGGGTAGGTATTTTGAACATTTTTGGGACTTTGGCCGACTTTTCCGACTTTTATCCCCCGTCCCCGTGGGACTCGGCTGGGTGTGTTATGGACATTTTGGGCATCCCGGGACTTGCGCGACCATATATAAGATTTTATGTTAGAGTGTTTTACTTGTTCTAAGAGTTTTGGTCCTAAATGATCTCGGTAAGATATTACAGCTTGTTGCTGAGATGTGATGACCTATATTGAGTAAAACATGCTTGAAACTAGAATATCAACTGTTGCAAAGCTGTGTCATCAGCACACTAAATTAGTTTGCTCGTTGATGATTTGTTTGATTTTATATTGTGTAGTTATATTTATATGGTCATTATTATTCTGTGACTGTAAATTGTTTGCTTGTTTTCTTATTGATGCTTTTATTTTATTTTATTTTTTTCTGTATTGTGTAGTTATAATTATATGGTTTTAATTGTAATTGTATTGAATTGTGGACCCCAGGAAGACTAGTGGATTGTTGAGGCAACCAGCTAATGGGGATCCTTAATAAAAATCAAAAATCAAATCAAACACTCACAAGTATAAAACTACCTTTTTAAAGTAATCATTTCTTAATTCAAGCATGAAATAAAAAAATCATGACTTTGACACAATTGTGTCTCATAATTAAAACAGATGACAGCCAAATGGACTTTGCTGTTTTATTTTCAATGAAACAACAGAAAATAGGTACTCATATAGTAGTACAGTTTGCACAGTTCAGTAAACTGACAGTTAATATTTAAACATGTGACATTTCTGAACAGAAATAGTTCATGCACATTCAGATGAATTCTTCAAAATTACAATTAAACATTTTTTGGCCGGGGGCCAGGCTTTATATATGCGCACTTGACGCGATGATGTCATGCTATCCATGGAAAAATGCATTTTTAGACAATATGATTTGCCTGAGCGGCTAGGAGACCCCGAGAGTAACAAGCGGTTGCCTTGTTGCCTTTCCATTAAGAACAATAAATTAGTTTTTAGTATAAGTTTGCTGGTTTCAAGAAATGTAATGCCGAGCGCATATCATTATGTCAAGATAATGGCACTAGCATTTACTTCATTTAAGAATATTTTTCAGCATATTGAGCAAAAAGGTCTCTTTTTTTCTTTCTACCAAGAAAAGTGCACTTGTTATTAGTGAGAATATACTTATTTTAAGGTATTTTTGGTTTCATTGAAGTTAGCTAATTAGGGCCCGCATGGCCCATTGTATAAGGACTCCCACAGGGAGTCCTTATGCAATGGGACATAAGGACCTATTGAATTTGTAAGGTTTTATTATTATTCTTTCTTATTCCGCAGCTTTGTGCGGTACTTTGACCCCCTTAACATGCTTCAAAACTCACCAAATTTGACGCACACATAAATAAACTCGAACAAAACTCTTTGGTAAAAAACCCAAACGCCAAAACTCAAAATTGCGCTCTAGCGCCCCCTACAAAGTAAACTTTTTCTAACTCCCAGTACAAATGTCGTAGAGACATGAAACAAAAACCTCTATGTAGGTTTCACTTAGACTTAAATTTTATTAATTTATTTTCTCGGCCAAAAATCTACAGGAAGTTTGCTATTCCCCCTTCAACACTAAATTTTAGTAAAATCAGTCACTTTTGCCTTTTTGAGCTTTAATTTGACCCCCTTAACATGCTTCAAAACTCACCAAACTGAACGCACACATCAGGACTGGCAAACATTGCGATCTACAAAAAAACCCCAAATCTCAAAATTGAGCTCTAGAGCAATTTTTGAATAAAACCGACAAAAAACTGCTCCTCGGAAGAAAAAAATGACAAAACTGCCTGTAACTCCCACTGGGAAGGTCGGAGAGACATGAAACTAAAACCTTTCCGTAGGTCTCACTTAGACCTACATTTCATAAATTGACAACCCCCAGCAAAATTCTACAGGAAGTTTGCTATTCCCCCTTCAACACAACATTTTTGTAAAAACCGGTCACCTTCCTTCAAAAACTATCTCCTCTGAGCGTGTTTGTTGTTTCGGCTTCAAACTAACACAGGAGAGAGATTTGAACCCTTTTGATTAAAAGTTATCGAAAGAGTTTTAATACCGGCTCCGGTTTTGATTTTATGACCCTTCAAAGAGCCGCTGCGCTGATGCTGCTGTTTTTTCAAGAAGGCTGCTTAAAAGCAGGAAGCACCAACGTGCCCACACAATGCAGACAAGGTAGGTACACTAAACAAAAGTATTGGGAGAATTCGGACTAAAAGTAGACAAAAGTATTGGGACACTTATGACGAAAACTGGACAAAAGTATTGGGACACTTAGGACTAGCACCTGCCAAATATGCGGGCCCGACCAATGCTGCTTGCAGCTTTAATTTTACTTGTTTTGGAAAGTCTTGACAAGCCACATTTTCTTGTTCTATTAGCAGATAATTTTGCTTAGTTCAAATAAAATACCCCTATTTTTTTTTCTTTTTTCTTGTTTTTGAACACTGACTTTTTGCAGTGTACAAGAATTAGATAAGGCATCTAAATACCCTTTTTTTTTTTAGGATTCTTGTAATTTAAATCAACAGGAAATCTTTTATCACATCCGGCAAAGGACTATTGGGTGACCTTGACCGGCCTAAGTCATCAAGCAAGACTCGATGATTGACGGGACATTGATCTTTGACCCCCGGGGAAATCACATAGGTGGGGTGGAACTGAAGGCCCGATTCATGCTGAGGAATATCAGCAAGAGTCGCCATGGCAAAGGTGAGGATGGACAGGTAATTGGCAAGGTGGGGCAGAGATGTCCTTTGTTTCCTCCATTTTCAGTGCATGTTCTCTTTTTGTCAAAATATTTGTACAAATGTTTGCAAAATACATTACTATCATGTGAAATACTTAGTTCAAGTGGTTGTGTTCACACTGTATAAACCTTTACAAGCAACTAAATTTAACAACTTAGGCAGTCAAAAATTGTGTTAATGGCCGAAAATCATAAGAGCTTTAATTTTTAGTTCAGATAAAAATCAATGCATCTGTGGTTGGTATGTAAAGTATAAATAATATTATAAATATTGTATTGTAATTTAAATTATACTGTGTATTAGTGTTGTCCCGATACCAATATTTTGGTACCGGTACTAGAATAATTTTGATACTTTTCGGTACTTTTCTAAATAAACGGGACCACAAAAAATTGCATTATTGGCTTTATTTGATCAAAAAATCTTAGGATACATTAAACATATGTTTCTTATTGCAAGTTTTTCTTTAAATAAAATAGTGAACATACAAGACAACTTGTCTTTTATTAGTAAGTAAGCAAACAAAGGCTCCTAATTTAGCTGCTGACATATGCAGTAACATATTGTGTCATTTCCCTTTCTATTATTTTGTCAACATTTTTAAGGACACGTGGTAGAAAATGAATTTACTTAGTCATTTACTGTTAATATCTGCTTACTTTCTCTTTTAGCATGTTCTATCTACACTTCTGTTAAAATATAATAATCACTTATTCTTCTGTTGTTTGATACTTCACATTAGTTTTGGATGATACCACAAATTTGGATATCAATCCGATACCAAGTAGTTACAGGATCATACATTGGTCATATTCAAAGTCCTCGTGTCCAGGGACATATTTCCTGAGTTTATAAACATAATATACATTTAAAAAAAACTAAAGAAGATGTGATGCCAAAAAATATTGTCCTGGGTCTTCCCCGTGGCCTCCTACTGGTCGGACGTGCCCGAAACACCTCCCTATGGACGCGTTCGGGTGGCATCCTGACCAGATGCCCGAACCATCTCATCTGGCTCCTCTCGATGTGGAGGAGCAGCGGCTTTACTTTGAGCTCCTCCTGGATGGCAGAGCTTCTCACCCTATCTCTAAGGGAGAACCCCGCCACCCGGCGGAGGAAACTTATTTCGGCCGCTTGTACCCGTGATCTTGTCCTTTCGGTCATAACCCAAAGCTCGTGACCATAGGTGAGGATGGGAACGTAGATCGACCGGTAAATTGAGAGCTTTGCCTTCCGGCTCAGCTCCTTCTTCACCACAACGGATCGATAAAGCGTCCGCATTACTGAAGACGCCGCACCGATCCGCCTGTCGACCTCACGATCCACTCTTCCCTCACTCGTGAGCAAGACTCCGAGGTACTTGAACTCCTCCACTTGGGGCAAGATCTCCTCCCCAACCCGGAGATGGCAGCATTTTCCGGGCGAGAACCATGGACCTGCTTGGAGGTGCTGATTCCCATCCCAGTCGCTTCACACTCGGCTGCGAACCGATCCAGTGAGAGCTGAAGATCTTGGCCAGATGAAGCCATCAGGACCACATCATCTGCAAAAAGCAGAGACCTAATCCTGCAGCCACCAAACCGGATCCCTTCAACGCCCTGACTGCGCCTAGAAATTCTGTCCATAAAAGTTATGAACAGAATTGGTGACAAAGGGCAGCCTTAGCGGAGTCCAACCCTCACTGGAAACG
Source organism: Nerophis lumbriciformis (assembly GCF_033978685.3). Lineage (NCBI taxonomy): Eukaryota > Metazoa > Chordata > Actinopteri > Syngnathiformes > Syngnathidae > Nerophis > Nerophis lumbriciformis. The sequence continues at coordinate 14,053,881 of NC_084559.2, forward strand.
GATCCGACTTACTGCCGGCAATGCTGACCAAGCTCTGACACTGATCATACAGGGAGCGGACCGCCACAATCAGACAGTCCGTTACCCCATACTCTCTGAGCACTCTCCACAGGACTTCCCGAGGGACACGGTCGAATGCCTTCTCCAAGTCCACAAAGCACATGGAGACTGGTTGGGCAAACTCCCATGCACCCTCAAGGACTCTCCTGAGAGTATAGAGCTGGTCCACAGTTCCACGACCAGGACGAAAACCACACTTTTCCTCCTGAATCCGAGGTTTGACTATCCGGCGTAGCCTCCTCTCCAGTACACCTGAATAGACCTTACCGGGAAGCCTGAGGAGTGTGATCCCACGATAGTTGGAACACACCCTCCGGTTCCCCTTCTTAAAGAGAGGAATAACCACCCCGGTCTGCCGAGTTGCAAATACAATTCTGCTAATGGCCCCAATTGGGGTCAGGGCGACCCTGCTTGCTACTATGTGGCTTTAGAAATTGTTCTACTAGTGTTACAGGAATCCTAATTGTGCATGTTTTTAATAAGCACCAGGCAAACAAATGCTCCATAGTCTGATTGTGGATCCCTCTGGTGTACTTTTTGGTGCAATGTCACATGCTAAAAGTAAGGCACACTCTGCTTTGGGAAAGTTTTCCAGGAAGGCTCTCTACCATGAATTCCATCTCCTGGAAAGGGCCTTCAGAAATCAGAGGACAAATTCAGGAAGCTATAGTGATGAAGTATAAATAGTGAATTTCCACTCAGGGAGTTGTTGTTGGTGGTAGATGAGTGATAAGCACACAACTCAAACCCAGGAGACCGGGGGGGTAAAGCCTCATGTTACGTTGTTTAATTGTTATTTTTAGATCACTTGGTCCTTCTAAAAAATAAACATGCCCACCGCACGGAGAACCAAACCAGTCCCATGCAGGAATGCAGACAAGGAGAGATGAGAGAAGTGGTTCACAATAATTATTGCTGGGTTGCAGGATTCATTGCTTTGCTTAAGGCATATCTTGACATAAGTCTGCAACTATCACTCCAACAACACATTTGCCATGTTTGGAACCAAGACACAACCCTTACAGACTGAATAAAAAACATTTTATTCACATTGATGACTATTGACTATGAAAGTTTGCATTACAAGCTATAGTTTCAGTACCTCCACTATCACATTCAATATGTAGCATGCAGTCAATTTGCTTTGTTATTGACTTGCGACCAATCCAGGTTGTAGGATGGACGCAAACAGTTCATTTGATGATTAGTGTTTTGCAGTGTTAATTCTTCAGTAGGTACGACTCTATAATAAAATAACCATTTTACACAAGACCCTAATCAAAAGTTGTGTCTACACTAGGGTTGTACGGTATACTGGTATTAGTATTCTACCGCGATACTAATGAATCATATTTGGTACTATGCCGCCTCTGAAAAGTACCGGTCCACCCGTTGTCGTCACGTCGTGTCATTGCTGGTTTACGAGCAGACGAGCATGTTCGGCAGCGCACAATCACGGAGTACTTCCAAGGTTGTTTCAAGATGCATAATAAGGAGGCGCTTGAAGAAAAATGGGCTGCATGGTCGAGTCGCCAGAAGAAAGCCATCACTCCAAATTACTTTGTTCCAGAAGTTTTGAGGCTTGTCTCTGTGCTGTTTGGCGTAATGTAAGCGGGATACTTTGTGACATTTGCACAGAAATGGCTTTCTTCTGGCGACTCGACCCTGCAGCCCATTTTTCTTCAAGTGCCTCCTTATTGTGCATCTTGAAACAGCCACACCACAATTTTTCAAAGAGTCCTGTATTTCAGCTGAAGTTATTTGTGGATTTTTCTTTGCATCTCAAACAATTTTCCTGGCAGTTGTGGCTGAAATCTTTGCTGGTCTACCTGAATCCTTAATTTTCCACTTCTTAATCAGCGTTTGAACACTGCTGATTGGCATTCTCAATTCTTTGGAAAGCTTTTTATACCCCTTTCCTGTTTTATGCAGTTCAATTACCTATTCTCGCAGATCTTTTGACAATTCTTTTGCCTTCCCCATGACTCAGAATCCAGAAACATCTGGATGAAAGATGCAATGGTCTGTCAGAAGCCCAGAAACTCACTGACCTTTTATACACACACATTAATTACAAACAAACATGTCACAGGTGAGGAGTGGAACCTTGATTAGCCATCCAAACCTGTTTGTGTCAACTTTTGTGCATGTTATCAGATCAAAGTCACTGGGGTATGTAAACTTTTGATCAGGGTCATTTGGGTACTTTCTTTTGTCATTTTGATTTAAAAAGAGTAAACACAGTTGTTTGCCAATAAATAGCTTCACACAACCATTAAGCATGAGTGGAAGAAAGGTTTTTGTGTTATCATTCGTATTCTCTGAAGAATGGCCAAGAAATCATAGATTCTCCCAGGGTATGTAAACTTATGAGCACGACTGTATATATGTATATATATATATATATATATATATAAATATATATATATATATAAATATATATATATATATATATATATATATATATATATATATATATATATAATATAGTTGACTTACAGTCAACTATCCAAATGTAAAGGGATAGCAACTGCTTGGCTTAAAGGCATAAAACGATCTTAAAGCTCTCAGTTTTTGTTTTTTGCGGTGAAATCTTCTTAAAGGGGAACATTATCACCAGACCTATGTAAGCGTCAATATATACCTTGATGTTGCAGAAAAAAGACCATATATTTTTTTAACCGATTTCCGAACTCTAAATGAGTGAATTTTGGCGAATTAAACGCCTTTCTATTATTCGCTCTCGGAGCGATGACGTCACAACGTGACGTCACATCAGGAAGCAATCCGCCATTTTCTCAAACACCGAGTCAAATCAGCTCTGTTATTTTCCGTATTTTCGACTGTTTTCCGTACCTTGGAGACATCATGCCTCGTCGGTGTGTTGTCGGAGGGTGTAACAACACGAACAGGGACGGATTCAAGTTGCACCAGTGGCCCAAAGATGCGAAAGTGGCAAGAAATTGGACGTTTGTTCCGCACACTTTACCGACGAAAGCTATGCTACGACAGAGATGGCAAGAATGTGTGGATATCCTGCGACACTCAAAGCAGATGCATTTCCAACGATAAAGTCAAAGAAATCTGCCGCCAGACCCCCATTGAATCTGCCGGAGTGTGTGAGCAATTCAGGGACAAAGGACCTCGCTAGCACGGCAAGCAATGGCGGCAGTTTGTTCCCGCAGACGAGCGCGCTAAACCCCCTATCGACCCTAGCTTCCCTGGCCTGCTGACATCAACTCCAAAACTGGACAGATCAGCTTTCAGGAAAAGAGCGCGGATGAGGGTATGTCTACAGAATATATTAATTGATGAAAATTGGGCTGTCTGCACTCTCAAAGTGCATGTTGTTGCCAAATGTATTTCATATGCTGTAAACCTAGTTCATAGTTGTTAGTTTCCTTTAATGCCAAACAAACACATACCAATCGTTGGTTAGAAGGCGATCGCCGAATTCGTCCTCGCTTTCTCCCGTGTCGCTGGCTGTCGTGTCGTTTTCGTCGGTTTCGCTTGCATACGGTTCAAACCGATATGGCTCAATAGCTTCAGTTTCTTCTTCAATTTCGTTTTCGCTACCTGCCTCCACACTACAACCATCCGTTTCAATACATGCGTAATCTGTTGAATCGCTTAAGCCGCTGAAATCCGAGTCTGAATCCGAGCTAATGTCGCTATAGCTTGCTGTTCTTTCCGCCATGTTTGTTTGTGTTGGCATCACTATGTGACGTCACAGGAAAATGGACGGGTGTATATAACGATGGTTAAAATCAGGCACTTTGAAGCTTTTTTTAGGGATATTGCGTGATGGATAACATTTTGAAAAAAACTTCGAAAAATAAAATAAGCCACTGGGAACTGATTTTTAATGGTTTTAACCATTCTGAAATTGTGATAATGTTCCCCTTTAAGATCATGGAGCTCTAACATGCTGCCTCCAAAGAAGGAGTGGCGACGTATTCGTTTAATCTGGAGCCAGAAGATGTTTAAAGAGGACATGGTGTGTAAACTTAAAATCAGAAGTATTTATTCCCTATTGGATACAATTCTAATACAATTTGTCTGAGTGCTATGCGTTCCTTCAACACAGCGACTTACACAGGGCTCTTCCTCTCACGCTCTCACAATGTATGACTCTGCAATGAGGTGTCTGCTTCCAGGCGTGGAATCTTCCTCTGCCTTCTCCTTCCTGGAGTCCGACTTCATATCTGGTGTTGTCCTTCAGACCTCGGCAAAGAAGCCACGCCAACAGTGATGTGTCGATAAGACTGAATGTGCGTACGCCTGAACTTGGACCCAGTTTCAAGTGAAACGATTAGTTGCACAGCCTATTCCTAAGCATAGCTATACTACACATTTCTTAAAGGGGAACATTATCACAATTTCAGAAGGGTTAAAACCATTAAAAATCAGTTCCCAGTGGCTTATTTTATTTTTCGAAGTTTTTTTCAAAATTTTACCCATCACGCAATATCCTTAAAAAAAGCTTCAAAGTGCCTGATTTTAACCATCGTTATAAACACCCGTCCATTTTCCTGTGACGTCACATAGTGATGCCAACACAAACAAACATGGCGGAAAGAACAGCAAGCTATAGCGATATTTTCTCGGATTCAGACTCGGATTTCAGCGATTTAAGCGATTCAACAGAATACGAACATATTGAAACGGATGGTTGTAGTGTGGAGGCAGGTAGCGAAAACGAAATTGAAGAAGAAACTGAAGCTATTGAGCCATATCGGTTTGAACCGTATGCAAGCGAAACCGACGAAACCGACACGACAGCCAGCGACACGGGAGAAAGCGAGGATGAATTCGGCGATCGCCTTCTAACCGACGATTGGTATGTGTTTGTTTGGCATTAAAGGAAACTAACAACTATGAACTAGGTTTACAGCATATGAAATACATTTGGCAACAACATGCACTTTGAGAGTGCAGACAGCCCAATTTTCATCAATTAATATATTCTGTAGACATACCCTCATCCGCTCTCTTTTCCTGAAAGCTGATCCGTCCAGTTTTGGAGTTGATGTCAGCAGGCCAGGGAAGCTAAGGTCGATAGGGGGTTTAGCTCGCTCGTCTGCGGGAACAAACTGCCGCCATTGCTTGCCGTGCTACCGAGGCCCTTTGTCCCTGAATTGCTCACACACTCCGGCAGATTCAATGGGGGTCTGGCGGCAGATTTCTTTGACTTTATCATTGGAAATGCATCTGCTTTGAGTGTCGCAGGATATCCACACATTCTTGCCATCTCTGTCGTAGCATAGCTTTCGTCGGTAAAGTTTGGGGAACAAACTGTGGTAATCTGAAATCTCCTTGTTCATTTCTGTTGTTGTTAGCACACAATGTTCACTCTCTCTCTCATCCTCAGTATGGAGTGCAGCTGGTGCGAGGCAGCAGCACACACCTGACATTAATTAGGAGCAGCCTATTTAACCTGGCTGCTGACGGCCTGTGAGCGCCGGAACTTTGTTACTGCTTGCTACCTGTTGATCTTGCCAGAGAACTCACTAGTTCGTCGTGTGCTCTTCATATCAGGTTTGCCTGTATATTTCCTAGCCTTGTCTAGCGTTTTCATTTTGTACTTTGTTTAGCTATTTACTTCTTTCATGAAGTATGTTTTCCTAGCCTTGTCTAGCGTTTTTAGTTTGTACTTTGTTTTATATTAACTTCTTTCATGAAGTATTTTTTTTCCTAGCCTTGTCTAGCGCTTTTAGTTTGTGTGTTATCTCTCGTAGTAGTTTTTTTTTACATGGTGTGTTTTGTTGTGTTTACCACCATCGCCTTTATTTTGCTACTTTGTGCTTCCTCCTAAATAAACGGAAGAGCTATTGTACACAATAAGTCTCTGCATCCTTGGGATCCACCCTACCAATTCCTAACAGAAAAGTTCCGGCCAAACTATGGAACCCGCAGAGACAGATGCCTGGAAAAGAGCATTACAAGGCCAGGCTCAACGGATCAACCAGCAGGGGGACCAGCTAGACCACCTGAGTCGAGGTCTACAGGGACTGTCGGAGCATCAAGACACCATGTTGGAGCGAGTCAACATGTTGCTAGCCACTGTTGTACCCACCTCGACCACCGTGCCTGACCAGACATCCGCCCAGCCTACACAACCCGCAAGTACCAGCAACATACGGCTATCCCGACCCGAACGTTTTTCCGGAGAAAGGGAAGACGTAAGACAATTCCTGACTCAGTGTGAACTACATTTCGAGCTAAACGCTTCCGCTTTCACCTCTGAGCGGGCTAAGGTAGCGTTTGTTATCTCCCACCTGTCTGGCCGTGCGGGCACCTGGGCGACTGCTGAATGGAACCGTCAGACCACCTCCAGCTCCACATATGCGAACTTTTCCAAAGCCATGAAGCAAAACTTCCAACGACGACTCCCAGGTAGAGAGGCAGCGAGATCCCTTTTTCGGCTGCAACAGGGTTCACGACGGGTCGCAGATTACGCGATCGAGTTCCGCACCATGGCCGCCGACTGTGACTGGGGTCCCTCGGCGCTGTTGGACGCTTTTTTCCTGGGTCTCGCGGACGAGATTCGTCACATGATGATCCCGCTGTCACTCCCGACGAACCTGGATGATCTCATCGAACTGGCGGTGCAAATCGACTTCCGCCTATTGGAGGAGAGGCGGGATCGACGAGGGAGACAAGCCCCACCTAGCAGCCAATCAGCACCTGCTAGACCTGCCATCTGCAAAACTGAGCAATTCGTTCCCGAAGACACCTCTCCTTCTGGGCAGATAGATGAGCCGATGCAACTGGGAGGTCGTCGACTCACCACTGCCGAGAGGGAACGCCGTTTTCGCCTCCAACTCTGCCTATACTGTGGGGCCGCTGATCACCTCATCTCCCGCTGCAAGGAACTGCCGCGCCCCGCCGCACGGCCAAGAGTGCGCCCTCACTCACCAGAGGACACGTCCACCAGAGGTCGCCGTTCTCCTTCGTTGGCCGCAGGCAGAATGCAGCTAAAAGGTACTCTTTCTTGGTCTAACCAACAAATAGACATTTGCGCTCTCATTGACTCAGGAGCAGATGATAACTTTTTGGACTTTGAGTTCATGAGACTCCATAAGATTCCAGTTGTAAAACTGTATGTGCCCAAGAGGGTGTATTCTCTAGATGGGCGCCTATTAGCCAGTATAACCCACCAGACCCTCCCGCTCAACCTGCGCTTGTCTGGTAATCATTGTGAGAAAATAATTTTTTTTATCGTGCCATCACGGTCCGCGCCTGTCATTTTGGGAATAACCTGGCTACATAAGCATAACCCGCACATAGACTGGCCTCGCTCGGCCATTATTAATTGGAGTGTTACCTGCCACATACATTGTCTTCGTTCCGCAGCAGGATCCCACACACCGCCACCTACCTCCGTTATAGAAAACATAGACTTAACAAACGTGCCCACAAACTACCATGATTTAAAAGCGGTATTTAGCAAGGATAGAGCACTCTCACTTCCCCCCCACCGACCCTACGATTGTGGTATCGATTTGCTAGCCGGCGCGGCTTTACCTTCGACCCGTTTGTACAAGGTGTCTAATACCGAACTCAAAGCACTAGAAGAATACATAAACACATCACGAGCTGCGGGCCTCATTCGTCCTTCTACTGCACCGGTAGCTGCTGGATTTTTTTTTGTCGAAAAGAAGGACAAGTCCCTACGGCCTTGTATAGACTACCGTGCTCTTAATCAGATTACTGTCAAGAATAAGTATCCTCTTCCACTCCTTGATTCTGCTTTTACTCCCTTACAGTCTGCAAAGTTTTTTACTAAACTCGATCTACGTAACGCGTACCATCTAGTTCGCATCCGAGAGGGGGATGAATGGAAGACCGCATTCAACACCCCTCTCGGACATTTTGAGTATTTAGTCATGCCTTTTGGACTTACAAATGCACCTGGTGTTTTTCAGGGTTTTATTAATGACATTTTTCGGGACATGACAGGTCGGTTTCTCTTTGTTTACCTGGACGATATATTAATTTATTCATCAACATTTGACGAACATGTGCAGCAGGTTCGATTAGTCCTTCAACGATTGCTCGAGAATAAACTGTTCGTCAAAGCGTAAAAATGCGAGTTTCACTCTTCCTCCATTCCCTTCTTAGGATTTATCATTGAGGAGGGTAGACTCAGACCGGACCCTGCTAAGGTAAAAGCAGTAGTAGATTGGCCCACTCCAGTTTCCAAGAAGCACCTTCAGAGATTCTTGGGCTTCTCTAATTTTTATCGGCGATTTATTCGTAATTTTAGTCGTGTCGCTGAGCCACTTACGAGGCTAACCTCTACTAAGGTTCTGTTTGAATGGACACCCGAAGCCAATTCCGCGTTCTTGAGGCTGAAAAGATTGTTTACTTCGGCTCCTGTTCTTTGTTACCCTGACCGTTCTCTCCAATTTTTTGTTGAGGTGGACGCTTCTGATTCAGGTGTAGGGGCCGTACTCTCCCAGCAATCTATCTCCGACCAGAAGTTGCACCCCTGTGCTTTCTTCTCTCGTCGCCTATCCCCTGCTGAGAGAAATTATGACATTGGCAACAGGGAGCTCCTGGTGGTCATCTGGGCCCTTCAGGAGTGGAGACATTGGCTGGAAGGGGCGGAGCTACCATTCATCATCTACACGGACCACAAGAACCTGTCCTACTTAAGGACTGCACAGAGACTGAACCCCCGCCAAGCCAGGTGGGCACTATTTCTGACCCGTTTCAATTTTATCATCACTTTCCGACCTGGTTCTCAGAATGGGAAGCCCGATGCCCTGTCCCGTCTCTACTCTTCGTCCTTTGAGAATTCTTCACAGGAACCAATTGTTCCCCATACCCACATCATTGGGGGACTCCAGTGGGACATCGAGCGGCAAGTCTTGGAGGCTCTGAAGTCGGACACATCTCCTCGGGGCTGCCCACCAGGTCGGCTATTTGTGGTTCCTCGGCTTCGTTCCAACGTTCTGGATTGGGCACATGGGTCGAAGATCGCTTGCCATCCAAGTATTCGTCGCACCAGTTTTGTCCTCTCCCAGCGTTTTTGGTGGCCATCCATTCTTGCAGATACAAAGGCGTTTGTGGCAGCATGTCGGATCTGCGCCCGGAACAAGGCATCCCACCAGGCTCCAGCAGGACTGTTACACCCATTACCCATCCCCTCCCGCCCGTGGTCACACATAGCTGTGGACTTTGTCACAGGACTGCCCCCTTCCGAGGGAAATGACACGGTCTTGACCATTGTGGACCGGTTCTCGAAGATGGCCCACTTCGTGGCCCTCCCTAAGCTGCCTTCAGCTCTGGAAACAGCCCAACTAGTAGTGCTCCATGCTTTCCGGCTGCACGGCATACCCACTGATGTGGTATCCGACAGAGGGCCACAGTTTTCCTCGGCTGTCTGGAGGGCATTCTGCAAGTCTCTGGGGGCCTCCCCTAGCCTATCCTCCGGCTACCACCCTCAGAGCAATGGACAGACCGAGCGGACCAACCAAGACCTGGAGGCGGCCATCAGGTGCACATGTCATCAGCAACCCTCAACCTGGTCTGAGAATCTCCCATGGATCGAATACGCTCACAATTCCCTCATTAGCTCCGCCACCGGCCTGTCTCCATTTCACGTCGCCTATGGTTTCCAACCCCCAGTTTTTTCTTCTACCCAACCCAATGCTGACGTTCCATCCGTAACGGCACACCTGCGCCGGGCTCATCAAGCTTGGCGTAACACCAGGGCGGCGTTAAGGAGAACATCGGCCAGGAACCAACTCTTAGCCAACCGCCATCGCACACCAGCCCCACACTACCAGTTGGGACAGAAGGTCTGGTTATCGTCCCGGGACCTACCATTGGCCACCGACTCTAAGAAACTGGCTCCCAGGTTCATTGGACCATACCCCATTGTCAAGATCATCAATCGTGTTGCAGTCAGGCTCCATCTCCCAAAATCTCTCAAGTGCCATCCTGTTTTTCACGTGTCCCGCATCAAGCCTGTCGCATCCAGCCCGCTCAGTCCTCCTGAGGTACCGCCTCCTCCACCCAGGCTGGTTGAAGGTCACCCAGCATTTACAGTAAACACCATCTTAGATGTGAGAAGAAGGGGCAGGGGTTTCCAATACCTGGTAGACTGGGAGGGGTACGGCCCGGAGGAGCGGTCATGGATTTCTAGATCGCTTATAATTGACAAGGACTTGATCAAGGAATTTTACGTTCGATTTCCAGACAAACCAGGTAGGCCGCCAGGAGGCGTCCGTTGAGGGGGGGGGTACTGTGGTAATCTGAAATCTCCTTGTTCATTTCTGTTGTTGTTAGCACACAATGTTCACTCTCTCTCTCATCCTCAGTATGGAGTGCAGCTGGTGCGAGGCAGCAGCACACACCTGACATTAATTAGGAGCAGCCTATTTAACCTGGCTGCTGACGGCCTGTGAGCGCCGGAACTTTGTTACTGCTTGCTACCTGTTGATCTTGCCAGAGAACTCACTAGTTCGTCGTGTGCTCTTCATATCAGGTTTGCCTGTATATTTCCTAGCCTTGTCTAGCGTTTTCATTTTGTACTTTGTTTAGCTATTTACTTCTTTCATGAAGTATGTTTTCCTAGCCTTGTCTAGCGTTTTTAGTTTGTACTTTGTTTTATATTAACTTCTTTCATGAAGTATTTTTTTTCCTAGCCTTGTCTAGCGCTTTTAGTTTGTGTGTTATCTCTCGTAGTAGTTTTTTTTTACATGGTGTGTTTTGTTGTGTTTACCACCATCGCCTTTATTTTGCTACTTTGTGCTTCCTCCTAAATAAACGGAAGAGCTATTGTACACAATAAGTCTCTGCATCCTTGGGATCCACCCTACCAATTCCTAACACAAACGTCCAATTTCTTGCCACTTTCGCATCTTTGGGCCACTGGTGCAACTTGAATCCGTCCCTGTTCGTGTTGTTACACCCTCCGACAACACACCGACGAGGCATGATGTCTCCAAGGTACGGAAAACAGTCGAAAAAACGGAAAATAACAGAGCTGATTTGACAAAATTCACCCATTTAGAGTTCGGAAATCGGTTAAAAAAATATATGGTCTTTTTTCTGCAACATCAAGGTATATATTGACGCTTACATAGGTCTGGTGATAATGTTCCCCTTTAATCACTTCATCCTTCATTATCTTAATTATATCCCAACATAATATATCCCAACAGGATCCAAGTCATGTGGCTCTCAATCATAGTTTGTCTGGCTACCAGGTCTACAGTAAAAAAAAACAACAACTAAGAAACAGCTGGGTGTTGTGCTGTTTGCAAACAGACACTTTACTTTTGAGACTGGACCCCAATGTGGCCTATCAGGTCACAGGAGAAGAAGGTCAGGACTACTCCGAGTCAAAGATCCGCACAAGGGTGTTAGGCACAAAAGCATTGAATATTAGGTTCTTTCATCATTAAGGGTAAAATAATGTCAAATTAATCAAATGCTACTTAATTAAACACATTTGACTAATTACACACATTTTAAATGACCTATAAGGCAATCTCTATTATGGTCCAAGCACACAGTCTTACATAAGCAGGATAAAAAGTATTTAAAGGCCCGTTGAGATTTCTCTGTGAGGTGGTTTTCTGAGAAGACATGGTGCTATGTCGTATATCATGTATATGGAGTGTGAGATCGACCTGTTTATTTTGCTAGTGGAACACATCTTGGAGAAACCAATGAGCAGCTCACTAATGAATAAGAATTCAGGGTTTGAAGACATGTGCTGCCCAGATTGAATCTTAACCCTTGTGTAATGTTCATATTGTTGTTACTCAGCCAGCGTTTGTGGGTCTGATGGACCCGTTGCATTTTGTGGCTTTTAATTAACAGATGTTTATTGGAATAAGGTAAACATCTGTTCAGTATTTTAACATAAAAGTGTTTGATTGTGAGGCATTAAAAGCCACAAAATGCAACGGGTCCATCAGACCCACAAACGCTGGCTGAGTAACAACAATATGAACGTTGCACGGAAAATTTCTCTGCCAGTTTCTGCATCCCACAGGGATTCTTCTTTTGTGTTTCTGCACCTGCGGTTCCCACACAAGGTTGCAACATTGTTTGTCAACACTGTCTGCTCTCATTTTCTCGCACATTTGACCCTCTGATGGGTCAAATAAATCGGGATGGTCTCCTGCTGGCCCCACTATGGACTGGACTCTTACTATTATGTTAGATCCACTATGGACTGGACTCTCACACTATTATGTTAGATCCACTATGGACTGGACTCTCACTATTATGTTAGATCCACTATGGACTGGACTCTGACTATTATGTTAGATCCAATATGGACTGGACTCTCACTAGTATGTTAGATCCTCTATGGACTGGACTCTCACTAGTATGTTAGATCCAATATGGACTGGACTCTCACTATTATGTTAGATCCTCTATGGACTGGACTCTCACTAGTATGTTAGATCCACTATGGACTGGACTCTCTCACTATTATGTTAGACCCACTCGACGTCCATTGAATCCGGTCTCCCCTAGAGGGGGGGTCACCCACATCTGCGGTCCTCTCCAAGGTTTCTCATAGTCATTCACATCGACGTCTCACTGGGTTGTGAGTTTTTCCTTGCCCTTATGTGGGCTCTGAACCGAGGATGTCGTTGTGGCTTGTGCAGCCCTTTGAGACACTTGTGATTTAGGGCTATATAAATAAACATTGATTGATTGGTTGAAAATACAAACCCTGAGTTCGTAAATCAAGGTTCCACCTCAAAAACAACCATTTCAAAGAAATTACCTGGCTAATTATTTTGTAGTGAATTAAAAACTTAAAAAAAAATCTGGTTTATATTCATTAATTTTTGTATTTATTATTTTTGTATATATTTATTTATTTGAGTCTGCAAAACATGTGTTCATAACTATAGCACCCATCCATCCATCCATTTTCTACCGCTTGTCCCTTTAGGGGTCGCGGGGGGTGCTGGAGCCTATATCTCAGCTGCATTCGAGTGGAAGGCGGCGTACACCCTGGACAAGTCGCCACCTCACCACAGGGCCAACACAGATAGACAGACAACATTCACACTCTAGGGCCAATTTAGTGTTGCTAATCAACCTATCCCCAGGTGCATGTCTTTGGAGGTGGGAGGAAGCCGGAGTCCCCGGAGGGAACCCAAGCAGTCACGGGTAGAACATGCAAACTCCACACAGAATGACCCAGAACCCGGGGATCAAACCCAGGACCTTCCTTTTGTGAGGCACCAGCACTAACACTTGTTCTACCGTGCTGCCCTAATCACTAAATTATCAAAGGAATACTTTTGCAAGGCACTGTAACTGCACTGTGTCATACTGAACAGAGTTGATAAGACCTATATGAAACTTTTTAACAGAATAGACTAGTGTTGTTCTGATACCAATATTTTGGTACCGGTACTAAGAACCCACGCATTCATGGGGAAAACATGCAAACTCCATACAGAAAGATCCCAAGCTCAGGCAATAACCCCTGTTTCACCGTGCTGCCCTAACTATAGCACATCATTTGAAATATTCATATTTACTTAAAAATATCCATGTAAAGTGTTGCTTTGATTTGCGTTAGCCAATGTATCATTTTCTTTATTGCCTATTTTTTTACTGTTTTTCTTAATGCTTGTTGGGACCTAAGTCCAAAAGCTCCTTGAATCCTTCTAGTGCAGAGGTCGGCAACCTTTACCAGTCAAAGAGCCATTTTGACCAGTTTCACAAATTAAAGAAGACAATGGGAGCCACAAAAATCTTTTGAAATTTTAAATGAAATAACACTGCATACAAAGTTTTTTTTTTGCTTTGTGCTATGTATAAACCAGGGGTCTCAGACACGCGGCCCACATCTTTTTAATATGAAAATTGAATGTTAGTGCGGCCCGCAAGTTTTATACGAATAGCGCTTGACAGCATCACACTTGTCAACCCCCCCGATTTTTTCGACAGACTACGAATTTCAAGGCAAGTATTCTCTCGAACGTACCGTGATGGTACAGCATTTAGCGCCCACTACAACCAGCGTGCCGACCCAGCCACACGTTGTACAGGGCTTCTGCTTGCTCACGTAAGTGACAGCAAGGCATACTTGGTCAACAACCACACAGGTTACACTGACGGTGGCAGTATAAAAAACTTTAACACTCTTACTAATAATGCGCCACACTGTGAACCCACACCAAACAAGAATGACAAACACATTTCGGGAGAACATCTGCACCTTAACACAACATAAACACAACAGAACAAATACCCAGAATCCCATGCAGCCCTAACTCTTCCGGGCTACATAATACACCCTCACTACCAAACCCCGCCCACCTCAACCGACGCACAGAGGGGGGGAGGGGGGTTGTGTGTGAGGGAGCAAGGTTGGGGTGGGGGTGGGGTTTGGTGGTAGCAGGGGTGTATAATGTAGCCCGGAAGAGTTAGGGCTGCATGGGATTCTGGGTATTTGTTCTGTTGTGTTAAGGTGCAGATGTTCTCCCGAAATGTGTTTGTCATTCTTGTTTGGTGTGGGTTCACAGTGTGGCGCATTATTAGTAAGAGTGTTAAATATGTTTTATATGTCCACCGTCAGTGTAACCTGTGTGGCTGTTGACAAATCGTAGAGAGCGCTAATTGCTGTACCATCATGGCACGCCCTTATTATTATTGTAAGGGTGAAAATCGGAGAATATTAATCCCGGGAGTTTTCTGCGAGAGGCACTGAAATCCGGAAGTCTCCCGGGTAAATCGGGGCGGTCGGCAAGTATGCAGCTGAGCCGCATAAGAGTGGTCAAAGAGCCGCATGCGGCTCCGGAGCCGCGGGTTGCCGACCCCTGTTCTAGTGCATCTGCTTGACTGACTGATCAATTTTTAATAACTTCTTTCTTTTGGACACTGACTCAGGGACCAAACACGATGACCTGCCAGTCAAAGATAATTAAGGGGAGGAACCCTCCAGTATCTGGCCTGAAGTTTGGAGGCTGCCAAACTCAGCATACCTGTCCGGCAGTGACGGAAATAAAGTGCTCGTCTGAAGACTCAGACCTTCCGAGGTACACGTTCTGTACACACACTGCATGTTTGTGTAAAACGTGTGTATGTGTGTGTGTGTGCGGGAGAGTTTGATGTGAGCTTTTTTGAGCGTCTGCCACAATGAAATACACACCTTTCCAATTTTAATACGTCCCAGCATGCCTCTAAAGCAGCAACACTTGTGTTATTCTTTCAGCAACATTCGCCTCACACTGACAGGCCCTCTGTTAACTAGCCAGCCGGCCGCAGTGCAACCCTGCCAGGTCTGTTGCAACACACACTAATGCATTCTTACTAAAACATACACACACGTCTTACTTAGACTTCCTTTATTGCCAATCAAATTGGAACTTTACAGTACAGATAAGAATTAAAGGCCTACTGAAATGCGATTTTCTTATTTAAACGGGGATAGCAGGTCCATTCTATGTGTCGTACTTGATCATTTCGCGATATTGCCATAATTTTGCTGAAAGGATTTAGTAGAGAACATTGACGATAAAGTTCGCAACTTTTGGTCGCTGATAAAAAAAGCCTTGCCTCTACCGGAAGTAGCAGACGAGTAGCGTGACGTCACAGGTTGTGGAGCTCCTCACATCTGCAATTCAGATAGGGAAGATGCTGTGAGAGGCGGGTCGGACCTGATATTCAGCTGGGAATGACTAAAACAGTAAATAAACACAGGACATATATATGCTCTATTAGCCACAACACAACCAGGCTTATATTTAATATGCCACAAATTAATCCCGCATAACAAATCCATATAACCCGCCAATACAACTCAAACACCTGCACAACACACTCAATCCCACAGCCCAAAGTACCGTTCACCTCCCCAAAGTTCATACAGCACATATATTTCCCCAAAGTCCCCAAAGTTACGTACGTGACATGCACATAGCGGCACGCACGTACGGGCAAGCGATCAAATGTTTGGAAGCCGCAGCTGCCGAAAGGATTTAGTAGAGAACATCGACGATAAAGTTTGCAACTTTTGGTCGCTGATAAAAAAGCCTAGCCTGTACCGGAAGTAGCAGACGAGTAGCGTGACGTCACAGGTTGTGGAGCTCCTCACATCTGCACATTGTTTACAATCATGGCCACCAGCAGCGAGAGCGATTCGGACCGAGAAAGCGACGATTTCCCCATTAATTTGAGCGAGGATGAAAGGTGGATGAGGAAAGTGAGAGTGAAGGACTAGAGGGCAGTGGGAGCGATTCAGATAGGGAAGATGCTGTGAGAGGCGGGTGGGACCTGATATTCAGCTGGGAATGACTAAAACAGTAAATAAACACAAGACATATATATACTCTATTAGCCACAACACAACCAGGCTTATATTTAATATGCCACTAATTAATCCCGCATAACAAAAACCTCTCCCCGTCCATATAACCCGCCAATACAACTCAAACACCTGCACAACACACTCAATCCCACAGCCCAAAGTACCGTTCACCTCCCCAAAGTTCATACAGCACATATATTTCCCCAAAGTCCCCAAAGTTACGTACGTGACATGCAGATAGCGGCACGCACGTACGGGCAAGCGATCAAATGTTTGGAAGCCACAGCTCCATGCGTACTCACGGTACCGCGTCTGCGTATCCAACTCAAAGTCCTCCTGGTAAGAGTCTCTGTTGTCTCAGTTCTCCACAGGCCAATGGTAAAGCTTGACTGTCATCTTCCGGGAATGTAAACAATGAAACACCGGCTGTGTTACTTGGCACAACAGTCAGGGGGTGCATTCTACGGCGGGGGTGCGTTATCCAGCACAACACCTGTCGCAATACACCGCTTCCCACCTACAGCTTTCTTCTTTGCTGTCTCCAGTGTTCATTGAACAAATTGCAAAAGATTCACCAACACAGATGTCCAGAATACTGTGGAATTTTGCGATGAAAACAGACGACTTAATAGCTGGCCACCATGCTGTCCCAAAATGTCCTCTAAAATCCGTGACGTCACGCACAGGCGTCATCATACCGAGACGTTTTCAGCAAGATATTTCGCGCGAAATTTAAAATTGCACTTTAGTAAGCTAACCCGGCCGTATTGGCATGTGTTGCAATGTTAAGATTTCATCATTGATATATAAACTATCAGACTGCGTGGTCGGTAGTAGTAGGTTTCAGAAGGCCTTTCAATTTTGTTGCATTAGCTCATTGTCTGGATTGGCAGACCGGGGTGGTGGTTCCTCTCTTTAAGAAGGGGAACCGGAGGGTGTGCTCTAACTATCGTGGGATCACACTCCTCAGCCTTCCTGGTAAGGTCTATTCAGGTGTACTGGAGAGGAGGCTACGCCGGATAGTCGAACCTCGGATTCAGGAGGAACAGTGTGGTTTTCGTCCTGGTCGTGGAACTGTGGACCAGCTCTATACTCTCGGCAGGGTCCTTGAGGGTGCATGGGAGTTTGCCCAACCAGTCTACATGTGTTTTGTGGACTTGGAGAAGGCATTCGACCGTGTCCCTCGGGAAGTCCTGTGGGGAGTGCTCAGAGAGTATGGGGTATCGGACTGTCTGATTGTGTCAGTCCGCTCCCTGTATGATCAGTGTCAGAGCTTGGTCCGCATTGCCGGCAGTAAGTCGGACAAGTTTCCAGTGAGGGCTGGACTCCGCCAAGGCTGCCCTTTGTCACCGATTCTGTTCATAACTTTTATGGACAGAATTTCTAGGCGCAATCAAGGCGTTGAGGGGATCTGGTTTGGTGGCTGCAGGATTAGGTCTCTGCTTTTTGTAGATGATGTGGTCCTGATGGCTTCATCTGGCCAGGATCTTCAGCTCTCACTGGATCGGTTCGCAGCCGAGTGTGAAGCGACTGGGATGAGAATCAGCACCTCCAAGTCCGAGTCCATGGTTCTCCAGGGTGGAGTGCCATCTCCGGGTTGGAGAGGAGATCTTGCCCCAAGTGGAGGAGTTCAAGTACCTCGGAGTCTTGTTCACGAGTGAGGGAAGAGTGGATCGTGAGATCGACAGGCGGATCGGTGCGGCGTCTTCAGTAATGCGGACGCTGTATCGATCCGTTGTGGTGAAGAAGGAGCTGAGCCGGAAGGCAAAGCTCTCAATTTGTCGGTCGATCTACGTTCCCATCCTCACCTATGGTCATGAGCTTTGGGTTATGACCGAAAGGACAAGATCACGGGTACAAGCAGCCGAAATGAGTTTCCTCCGCCGGGTGGCGGGGCTCTCCCTTAGAGATAGGGTGAGAAGCTCTGCCATCCGGGGGCAGCTCAAAGTAAAGCCGCTGCTCCTCCACATCAAGAGGAGCCAGATTAGGTGGTTCGGGCATCTGGTCAGGATGCCACCCGAACGCCTCCCTAGGGAGGGGTTTTAGGGCACGTCCGACCAGTAGGAGGTCGCGGGGAAGACCCAGGACAGGTTGGGGAGACTATGTCTCCCGGCTGGCCTGGGAACGCCTCGGGGTCCCACAGGAAGAGCTGGACGAAGTGGCTGGGGAGAGGGAAGTCTGGGCTTCCCTACTTAGGCTGCTGCCCCCGCGACCCGACCTCGGATAAGCGGAAGAAGATGGATGGATGGATGGATGGATAGCTCGTTGTAGTGCAGGATAAAAGAGCAATAAGGTGCAGATATAAATACATTTACTGTACAGATAAATGAATTGCACTTTTGCATATGCATCAACGTTTCCGGATGTATGTTATATTGTCTTTGTATTCCAGCCAGTTAATCCATTTTGGGGGGATTTGAGAGGATTATTATGATGCGTTCAAGGGTCTTATGGCCTGAAGGATGAAGTTGTTACAGAACCTGGAGGTTCTGCTACGGAGGCTGCGGAACCTAAGTTTGAACAGTCCTAGGTGGGGGTGGGAGGAGTCTCTACAGATTTTCTGAGCCCTGGTCAGGCGGCGGCTTTTTGCGATTTCCCGGATAGGAGGAATAGGAGTCCTGATGATCTTTTCAAGGTCAAGTTCAAGTTTCAAGTTTATTCACAATACCATATTACAGTTACAACAGTAGTGAATATCCATTTGAGGATGGTGGTAAGTGAAAGGGTCCCCCAGATAAGCTAGAAGAAGCTTTTGGCAGGGGGACCAGAGGACAATATATGCATGGAATGCTGAAACATGGTGGCAAGCACAAAAACGCTATATGATAAACACAAAATAGGAGCATACATACATTCATTCAACCACGCACAACCCAACAGTAGTCTACCCCACATGAGACAATCTATGTTGATTGTTGCTCATCAACATAGAGCAGGGGTGTCAAACTCAAATACAGAGTGGGCCAAAATTTAAAACTGAACCAAGCCAAGGTTGAACAAATAAACCTATTAATAGGGACCCAAACAAGTTTTGCATTGAATATTGAACAAGCAAGGCTTATATAACTTTATAGTGACATGCATCGAGTTTCAAATAACAATAATAATAATTAAAAAATATCAATGGCATATCAAATACAATTTAAATAAAAATTGAATGCCTATTTTCTATTTGCAGCTTTCTGAGGTAAATATCAACATTAACTTTTTTCCACAGGCTAATAAATTAGAAAATAAAATAACAATAAACAAACCAAACATTCAGGACTTTAAACTGCTCAGTTTGCAACACACTGATCTAATCTGATGTGCCCAAGCCAGACACCTGCCATCTTTTCTTTGATGCTAGTTCATTAATGTCGGGGCTCAGGCTTTGAGCTGAGGCAACCTTCATTATCGAACAAACTTATTCATCAGTCATTGTATCTCGTAGTCCAACCGGACCACGGTCTTGGGGGCGTTCCTTAAAGGCACTGCGTTTAACGTCCTCTACGAGCTGTCGTCACGTCTGCTTTTCATCCATTCTACCAACGTGCCGGCCCAGTCACATAATATGTGCGGCTTCTGCACGCACACACACGTGAATGGAAAGCGTACTTGGCCAACAGCGATACAGGTTACACTGAGGGTGCCCGTATAAATAACTTTAACACTGTTAGAAATATGCGCCACACTGTGAATCCACACCAAACAAGAATGACAAACACATTTCGGGAGAACATCTGCACAGTAACACAGCATAAACACAACAAAACAAATACCCAGAATCCCATGCAGCCCTAACTCTTCCGGGCTGCAATATACTCCCCCGCTACCAATAAACCCCCCCCCCCTCCGTGCGTCGGTTGAGGTGGGCGGGGTTGGGGGGTTTTGCACCCTCAATGCAAAACCCCCCCATGTGTGTGTGCGTGCAGAAACTGCACATATTATGTGACTAAGCCAGCACTCGTTGGACTGGGTGAAAAGCGGACGTGACGATTTTCGGGACGGGCACTGAAATTTGGGAGGGTTGGCAAGTATGAGAACTAACTATCGTGGGATCACACTCCTCAGCCTTCCCGGTAAGGTCTATTCAGGTGTACTGGAGAGGAGGCTACGCCGGATAGTCGAACCTCGGATTCAGGAGGAACAGTGTGGTTTTCGTCCTGGTCGTGGAACTGTGGACCAGCTCTATACTCTCGGCAGGGTCCTTGAGGGTGCATGGGAGTTTGCCCAACCAGTCTACATGTGTTTTGTGGACTTGGAGAAGGCATTCGACCGTGTCCCTCGGGAAGTTCTGTGGGGAGTGCTCAGAGAGTATGGGGTATCGGACTGTCTGATTGTGGCAGTCCGCTCCCTGTATGATCAGTGCCAGAGCTTGGTCCGCATTGCCGGTAGTAAGTCGGACACGTTTCCAGTGAGGGTTGGACTCCGCCGAGGCTGCCCTTTGTCACCCATTCTGTTCATAACTTTTATGGACAGAATTTCTAGGCGCAGTCAAGGCGTTGAGGGGATCTGGTTTGGTGGCTGCAGGATTAGGTCTCTGCTTTTTGCAGATGAT
Organism: Nerophis lumbriciformis; assembly: GCF_033978685.3. Taxonomy (NCBI): domain Eukaryota; kingdom Metazoa; phylum Chordata; class Actinopteri; order Syngnathiformes; family Syngnathidae; genus Nerophis; species Nerophis lumbriciformis. The sequence continues at coordinate 14,074,787 of NC_084559.2, forward strand.
GTGGTCCTGATGGCTTCATCTGGCCAGGATCTTCAGCTCTCACTGGATCGGTTCGCAGCCGAGTGTGAAGCGACTGGGATGAGAATCAGCACCTCCAAGTCCGAGTCCATGGTTCTCGCCCGGAAAAGGGTGGAGTGCCATCTCCGGGTTGGGGAGGAGATCTTGCCCCAAGTGGAGGAGTTCAAGTACCTCGGAGTCTTGTTCACGAGTGAGGGAAGAGTGGATCGTGAGATCGACAGGCGGATGGGTGCGGCGTCTTCAGTAATGCGGACGCTGTATCGATCCGTTGTGGTGAAGAAGGAGCTGAGCCGGAAGGCAAAGCTCTCAATTCACCGGTCGATCTACGTTCCCATCCTCACCTATAGTCATGAGCTTTGGGTTATGACCGAAAGGACAAGATCACGGGTACAGGCGGCCGAAATGAGTTTCCCCCGCCGGGTGGCGGGGCTCTCCCTTAGAGATAGGGTAAGAAGCTCTGCCATCCGGGAGGAGCTCAAAGTAAAGCCGCTGCTCCTCCACATCGAGAGGAGCCAGATGAGGTGGTTCGGGCATCTGGTCAGGATGCCACCCGAACGCCTCCCTAGGGAGGTGTTTAGGGCACGTCCGACCGGGGAAGACCCAGGACACGTTGGGAAGACTATGTCTCCCGGCTGGCCTGGGAACGCCTCGGGGTCCCACAGGAAGAGCTGGACGAAGTGGCTGGGGAGAGGGAAGTCTGGGCTTCCCTGCTTAGGCTGCTGCCCCTGCGACCTGACCTCGGATAAGCGAAAGAAGATGGATGGATGGATGGATGGATGGATGGAAGTATGAGAATTAGCGGTGAATGCGGTGTTACCGCGGCACCGCCGCTGTATATAATCGGCGGGCCAGCTCTAGTGTTAATTTGATATCGCCTCAAGGGCCAAGTGGAATTACACGGCGGGGCAAATTTGGCCCGCGGGCGAGAGTTTGACACCCATGACATAGAGCAACAATGTAAATATGCCGAAGGTAGCACAATAGCTCATTTTCATCCGTTGTCCTAATGTACATAGTTTTTATATTTCAACAAGTCTTAGTGTGCATCACTAAGACTAAAATATCATTTTATCCACTGTCTCATTGTTATGCATGTCTTGAACAGCAGCAGTCTGGAATCGAGCATTTGTTTTCCCTGGTTAATCCGACATTTGATAGGTTTTTGTGGTATTAATCTTCACACATATGTCATGTCACTCTCTCTCATACACACACAATATATGTTTTGTTTTTTTGGTTCCCCTTTCAAATTCACACACTGCTAAGGCTGACAGGGTGATCCTTTTTTTACGGGGCAGCTAACACAAACAGTTCATAGGCCATAAGTCCTTGTCTCAACTTTTTTTTTTCTTTGTTTGACCATAAATTAGAGACCGGAGCCCCCGAGGTACGTTATTCATTTAGTCTGAGACCCAACCACAGTGCTGTTTGTGTGAAGGTCATATTATTGGACTAACACTTGTTTTCACATGCTTTTTGTGTGAAAGTAATACTTTTCAAACTGCATATTTGGCTGTTTCGATTCGTATATGTGCACCAAGGCCCCTTAGTAGAGTACATATGATATTCCTGAACTCCAAATAAAATACTTTTACAGTACAAAAGTACCTGGATTTTTGTACGCACCACTTTTTGTGTGATTCTGTTTTTTTTTATTTCAGACAGTTCTGCTAAAAGTTTGATCCGATTTTTGTATGCCGTCCTTCTAATTGTATGGCCAAAAAATTGCTTGTAAGAAAATTGCAGAATAAAGTGCCCCAATTAAGAATCCCACCCTGTGTTTTCTTTTTAAGTGCATACGACTGCCAAATACCCCAACATGGGGCCAAAAAAAGTTGTGAGTTGCATCATCAACCGAACAATTACACAAGGCGACTCGGTAAAGAATCTGGGTATTATTTTCGACCCAACTCTCTCGTTTGAGTCACACATTAAGAGTGTTACTAAAACGGCCTTCTTTCATCTCCGTAATATCGCTAAAATTCGTTCCATTTTGTCCACTAGCGACGCTGAGATCATTATTCACGCGTTCGTTACGTCTCGTCTCGATTACTGTAACGTATTATTTTTGGGTCTCCCTATGTCTAGCATTAAAAGACTACAATTGGTACAAAATGTGACTGCTAGACTTTTGACAAGAACAAGAAAGTTTGATCATATTACGCCTATACTGTATATACCTTTATATACTTATAAACATACCTATACTGTATATACCTTTATATACTTATAAACATACCTATTCTGTATATACCTTTATATACTTATAAACATACCTATACTGTATATACCTTTATATACTTATAAACATACCTATACTGTATATACCTTTATATACTTATAAACATACTTATACTGTATATACCTTTATATAATTATAAACATACCTATACTGTATATACCTTTTATATACTTATAAACATACCTATACTGTATATACCTTTATATACTTATAAACATACCTATACTGTATATACCTTTTATATACTTATAAACATACCTATACTGTATATACCTTTATATACTTATAAACATACCTATACTGTATATACCTTTATATACTTATAAACATACCTATACTGTATATACCTTTATATACTTATAAACATACCTATACTGTATATACCTTTATATACTTATAAACATACCTTTACTGTATATACCTTTATATACTTATAAACATACCTATACTGTATATACCTTTATATACTTATAAACATACATATACTGTATATACCTTTATATACTTATAAACATACCTATACTGTATATACCTTTTATATACTTATAAACATACCTATAATGTATATACCTTTATATACTTATAAACATACCTATACTGTATATACCTTTATATACTTATAAACATACCTATACTGTATATACCTTTATATACTTATAAACATACCTATACTGTATATACCTTTATATACTTATAAACATACCTATTCTGTATATACCTTTATATACTTAAAAACATACCTATACTGGCTCACCTGCACTGGCTTCCTGTGCACTTTAAAGTCACACCTGGCCCCGTTACACTAACAGTGTTTTTCAACCTTTTTTGAGCCAAGGCACATTTTTTTGCGTAGAAAAAATGCGTAGGCACACCACTAGCAGAAATCATTAAAAAACGAAACTCAGTTGACAGTTAGAAGTCGTTGTCACAATTGTTGGACATGACTTTAAAGCTTAACCAAGCATGCATCACTATAGCTCTTGTCTCAAAGTAGGTGTACTGTCACCACCTGTCACATCACACCCTGACTTATTTTGAGTTTTTTGCTATTTTCCTGTGTGTAGTGTTTTAGTTCTTTTCTTGCGCTCCTATTTTGGTGGCTTTTTCTCACTTTTTTTGGTATTTTCCTGTAGCAGTTTCATGTCTTCCTTTGAGCGATATTTCCCGCATCTGCTTTGTTTTAGCAATCAATAATATTTTAGTTGTTTTTATCCTTCTTTGTGGAGACATTGTTGATTGTCATGTCATGTTCGGATGTACATTGTGGACGCCGTCTTTGCTCCACAGTAAGTCTTTGCTGTCGTCCAGCATCCTGTTTTTGTTTACTTTGTAGCCAGTTCGGTTTTAGTTTCATTCTGCATAGCCTTCCCTAAGCTTCAATGCCTTTTCTTAGGGGCATTCACTTTTTGTTCATTTTTGGTTTAAGTATTAGATACCTTTTTACCTGCACCCTGCCTCCCGCTGTTTCTGACATCTACAAAGCAATTAGCTACCGCTGCCACATACTGATATGGAGGAGTATTACAAGGTTACTCTGCCGAGCTCTAGACAGCACCGACACTCAACAACAACACATCATTTGCAGACTATAATTACTGGTTTGCAAAAAATATTTTTAATCCAAATAGGTGAAATTAGATAATCTCCCAGACTGTATCTAGTGGTTGAAAAACACTGCTCTAGCAAACACTATTGTAATCGTTCATGGCCACAGGTATGTATCAATTATCATTATTAATCATTATTACTTTTGCTGGAGTTGTGATAATCTAGTGCAGTGGTTCTTAACCTTGTTGGAGGTACCGGACACCACCAGTTTCATATCCGCATTCACAGAACCCTCCTTTTTTTTTAAAATTCAAGACAAAGTTATAAGTTTTTGGTAACACTTTAGTATGTGGAACAAACATTCTAAGTAACAAAGACTTAATTTAGAGTTTATTGGACACTAAGGGAACATATTCTAAGTAACAAAGTGTCACGACTGGGACTGTGGCGTGGTTTGTTCTCCCGAAGTGCAAAAGATTTGGACCATACGTGGCGTGAAGGGGAGTACATGATTTATTCAAACACTATAAGTACAAAAAAAAAGGATCAAACAAAAGGCGCGCACAGGGGCGGAAGTACAAAACTTGACTATAAACACAAAACTTGCACAAAGGCAGAAACTATGAACAATTAAACAACACTTGCAAACTATGGCATGAATAAAGAAAACTTACTTGGACGAGAAACCGGCATGATAAAAGAGCAGCAAGGGTCTTAAGGGTGTGTGGAGAGTGTGCAGAAGCATAAATGCGGGATGTCGCCAGAAAGACAAACTGAAAACAATGAACTTAAATACTACAGACATGATTAACTAAAACAGGTGCGTGACTCAAAACGTGAAACAGGTGCGTGACGTGACAGGTGAAAACTATTGGGTTGCAATGGTGACAAACAAGCGTGCACAACGAGTCCAAACGTGGAACAGGTGAAACTAATGGGTAACCATGGAAACAAGACAAGGGAGTGAAAAGCCAGAAACTAAAGAGTCCAATAACTAAACAAAACAAAACATGACTAAAACAAAACATGATTACACAGACATGACACAAAGACTTAATTTAGAGTTATTTGGTTAGGGTTAGGGTTAGGGTTAGGGTTTGGGTTAGGGTTAGAGGGTTAGGGCCAGGGTTGGAGGGTTATAATAAGGCCATGCCGAATAAGGCATTAATAAGTACTTAATAATGACTAGTTAAGAGCCAATATGTTACTAATTTGCCAGTTAATAAGCAACTAATTAATGATGAATATGTTCCCCATACTAAAGTGCTACCATGTTTTTTAAATGGTGCACAAAATGAACCGTGCATGAACATCACCTTGTTCAAAGAACAAAACCAACACAGTGCATAAAACTACAACAAATTACACAACTGCAAATCAGTCTGACTTCTGCTGTTGCCGTATCCGTAATACGCCGATAGGGAGAAGTTTTTATTTACATGATGAGTCGGGTGTGTCTCGACGTCCGCTGAACCCCTGAGCCCGACACAAAGAACCCCTATGGTTCGATCGAACCCAGGTTAAGAACCACTGATCTAGTGTACAATTGTCATTCCCTGTTGTGTATTTTTGCTAGTTTTGCCAAGATAATTATGACAGTTTGTTCAAGGATTTATCTGACATACCTGGAGCTGTAATGGTAGAGACTTCTGTCTTTAATGGCGGAGGGCATTGATTCTATTCTAGGATAGGATAGGACTTTATTGTCATTGCACAAGTACAACGAAACTATGTTTTCAGCACAAACCCGTTCAAGATTAGACAAACAAACAGTGTACAGGGTTACAGAACAGGAACGCTGATGGGTCGCCAAAGGCGCCCCGTAAAAGATAAGAACAAGGTAAAACGCTGGGGAAGAAGATCCATCCATCCATCCATTATTCCCTTCGGGGTCGCGGGGGGCACTGGAGCCTATCTCAGCTACAATCGGGCGGAAGGCGGGGTACACCCTGGACAAGTCGCCACCTCATCGCAGGGCCAACACAGATAGACAGACAACATTAACACTCACATTCACACACTAGGGCCAATTTAGTGTTGCCAATCAACCTATCCCCAGGTGCATGTCTTTGGAGGTGGGAGGAAGCCGGAGTACCCGGAGAGAACCCACGCAGTCACGGGGAGAACATGCAAACTCCACACAGAAAGATCCCGAGCCTGGGATTGAACCCCAGACTACTCAGCACCTTCGTATTGTGAGGCAGACGCACTAACCCCTCTGCCACCGTGCTGCTGGGGAAGAAGATGAGTAAAAAAATACAATCTAGACTGGGCTCCGAAGGGGGCCTAGTCTGGAGTGGGGAAAAAACTCCCTGCAATGCTCACTTAGACACGTTACATTTAAACACGACAACTCTCAACAGAGGGGCGGGGAGTTGGGGACCCTGGAGGTCGACTGCTGCTGCGCTGCCAGCCGACCATCACCCCGAGGACTGCCCTCACCAGAGGCAAGACAGAAACAATTTCTAGCCAGAGTTATATCAGAAAGGGCATCCGGCATAAAAGCTCAACCAAAACCATTTAAAATATGTCCATGTTGCCTGTTTCACCCACAATGCACGATATCATGGGGAGATGTTGCAGTCTAAGGAGCTTGAGTTCAAACAATCTGAGTACAGTGACAGATGCTGTGTGCAAAAACATGCATGCCGCATTAGCTTCAGCATGTTTAACTTGACGAGCTGTCTTTGTCATTCTTAGAATGGCCAATTTGTGGATTTACCGCAACATCTGTAGTCCTCACTAACGGAGGAAATTCAATGCCTCCCATGAAAAATGAACAATGTCTCAAGTGCGACTCTCAAGTATGTTTCAGCTTGTTTCCCAGGCTGTTTTTAGACGTGTTATATCCATGGGCATCAGTCATAATGCCAAGGCCGTGGCTTCTAGATGGCTTTTCCACTATTAGAACTCATTAAAGCTCATTAGGCGTCAGCTGCTCGTCTTGTTCCCCCATACACACTCTCACAGAGTCACAAATGGACTGTTGCACATTCCAACACAAACACACGCATACGATACGCAAACACAAACACAGCCGCCACCGCGACTCCTGTGGTACACACTCTTAGCGTGGCAAATGGCGGTGCTCGGGAGTTCTTAGAACCTGGTGTTTGGTAAAAGGAGAAGGCTGGGAGTCAGGGAGTGGAGTGGGCGAGAGCAGCAGGTGTTTTATTTTCAGGTCCCACAGGGTGCATTCCTCCTTTCTAAACCGCAGGCCAAGGTAGCCCGGCTGTCTGGAAACAAGTTCATCAACAGCTTGTGACGCGCCGACCCAAGCTGGGTGGTTTAAGCCGTGCAAAGTGTCGGGAGCCCAGATCCCAGCTCTTCCCTGAATGCTGATCTGGCATGTCACAAAGTATTTGAACTAAGGCTTCAATCAATCAATCAATCAATGTTTATTTATATAGCCCTAAATCACAAGTGTCTCAAAGGGCTGCACAAGCCACAACGACATTTTCGGTAGGGCAAGGAAAAACTCACCCCATAAACAACTTTAACACTGTTACTGTCATGTCTATGTAATCATGTGTTGTTTTAGTCATGTCATGTTTTGTTTAGTTATTGGACTCTTTAGTTTCTGGCTTTTCACTCCCTTGTCTTGTTTCCATAGTTACCCATTAGTTTCACCTGTTCCACATTTGGACTCATTGTGCACTCTTGTTTGTCACCATAGCAACCCATTAGTTTTCACCTGCCCTCACGACTTACGCACCTGTCTTTAATCATGTCACTATTATTTAAAGCCATTGTTGCCAGGAAGTCTCCCTGGCGACATCATACCCCTGACTCTCTGCTTCACACTTTGTTTACCTCTGCGCACTTCATGCCATGTCCAAGTAAGTTGTTTCTATTCATGCCACAGTTAGCGACTTTTGTTCATGTCCTTAGTTTTTTTGCCCACGTGCAAGTATTTGTTTTCATAGCCAAGTTGTTTTACCTCCGCTGTTTGTTTATACCTTTTTGTATTTTTTTGAGTTAGAATTGAAATGTATTCACCTTCACGCCATGTCTGGTCCAAATCATTTGCACGCACAGGAGAACAAACCTAGCCATAGTCCAAGTCTTGACAGTTACAAATAAGCGCCACACTGTGAACCCACACCAAACAAGAATGACAAACACATTTCGGTAGAACATGCGCACCGTAACACAACATAAACACAACAGAACAAATACCCAGAATCCCTTTGCAGCACTAACTCTTCCGGGACGCTACAATATACACCCCCCCCAACCCCGCCCACCTCAACCTCCTCATGCTCTCTCAGGGAGAGCATGTACCCAAATTCCAAGCCGCTGTTTTGAGGCATGTTAAAAAAAAATAATGCACTTTGTGACTTCAATAATAAATATGGCAGTGCCATGTTGGCATTTTTTTTCCCCATAACTTGAGTTGATTTATTTTGGAAAACCTTGTTACATTGTTTAATGCATCCAGCGGGGCATCACAACAAAATTAGGCATAATAATGTGTTAATTCCACCACTGTATATATCGGTATCGGTTGATATCGGAATCGATAACGAAGAGTTGGACAATATCGGAATATCGGCATTTTTAATCAGAATTTTTTTCATCGCATTTTGTCTGGAGTTAACTCATTATCTCTCATTTCTGTAACAATCTAAATGTTATAATATCACTGCACCTTAACCGTAATCTGAACATGGAAGTGAAGCACCACCCACCTCTAGAACGACGCGCGCAGCAGGCGTTTGCTGCAGGGACATCGCCTCTTCTCACGGCGAACAATAGTCCTTTCTTGTCAGGAGAACAACTTGCCATGGCTTTGAACCTGATATTTACATTTATTTATTTAATTTTAGTTATTAGTTGAACTAATCATTCAAAATGTCAAACATAAGAATTTAAAAAACTATCAGTCATTTATTTGAATTGTGCTCATGTGAACATGTGATATCAATCAATGTGATGTGGTGATCAAGTTCAAAATAAATATATTAAATATCTCAAATAAGGGTGATTTTTGCTTATTTTCTGCCTGATAAGATAATTCTTCTCACTAAGCAGATTTTATGTTAGTCTGTTTTACTTGTTTTAAGGGTATTGGTCCTAAATGATCTCAGTAAGATATTACAGCTTGTTGCTGAGATTTGATGACCTATAATGAGTAAAACATGCTTGAAACTAGAATATCAACGGTTGCAAAGCTGTGTCATCAACACTCACAAGTATAAAACTACTTTTTTAATATAAGAATTTCTTATTTCAAGCATGAAAAACAAAATCATGACTTTGACACAATTGTGTCTCATGATTAAAACAGATGACAGCCAAATGGACTTTGCTGTTTTATTTTCAATGAACCAATAGAAAATACATACCGCATTTTTCGGAGTATAAGTCTCACCGGAGTATAAGTCGCACTTGCCCGAAATACATAATAAAAAAAGGAAACAAAACCATATATAAGTCGCACTGGAGCCCGGCCAAACTATGAAAAAAACTGCGACTTATAGTCCGAAAAATACAGTACTCATATAGTAGTATAGTTGGCACAGTACAGTAAACTGACAGTTAATATTTAAACATTTAACATTTCTAACAATTTTGAACAGAAATAGTTCATGCGCATTCCGATTAATTCTTCAAAATTACATTTAAAAATTTTTTTGGCCGGGGGCCGGGCCGTATATATTGCACTAATTGACTAAAAGAGCATGCACTTGGTGCGATGATGTCATGTTATCCATGGAAAAATGCATTTTTAGACAATATGATTTGCCTGAGCTGCTAGGAGACCCCGAGAGTAACAAGCGGTTGCCTTGTTGCCTTTCCATTAAAAACAATACATTATTTTTTAGTATAAGTTTGCTGGTTTCAAGAATTTTTATGCCGAGTGCATATCATTATGTCAAGATAATGGCACCAGCATTGACTTAATTTAAGAATATTTGTCAACCTATTGCGCAAAAAAGTCTCATATTTGTTTTTTCTACCAAGAAAAGTGCACTTGTTATTAGTGAGAATATACTTATTTTAAGGTATTTTTGGGTTAATTGAAGTTAGCTAAATTTACTTGTTTTGGAAAGTCTTGACAAGCCAAAAATAAAGGTGATCGCAGCGACTGCAATAATTACCGTGGAATATCCCTCCTAAGCACTGTCAGGAAGACCTTCGCTAGAGTGTTACTCAACAGACTGCAATTGCTTGCTGCCCGTGTATATCCAGAATCACAATGTGGATTCAGGTCGGGGAGATCGACCATTGACATGATATTTTCTATCAGACAATTACAAGAGAACTGCCGTGAGCAGGGACAACCATTGTATATCGCCTTCATCGACCTTACAAAGGCCTTCGATTTAGTTAGCAGGAAGGCTCTCTTCAAGCTTTTGCACAAGATAGGCTGCCCACCAAAGCTGCTGAAGCTGATAACATCATTCCATGAAGATATGCAAGGAACTATCCAGTGTGACGGCTCCGCATCAGCCCCATTCCCAATTGAGAATGGAGTGAAGCAAGGATGCGTGCTTGCTCCTACGCTCTTCGGAATCTTCTTCTCGTTGCTATTGTCAGAAGCATTCAAATCATCTGACGATGGTGTTTACCTGCACACAAGGACCGACGGGAAACTGTTCAACCTCGCACGTCTCCAGGCAAAGACTAGAGTGCGTAAAGTCCTCATCAGAGAGCTGCTCTTCGCAGATGATGCTGCTCTGGCCGCACCATCAGAGGAAGCACTACAGAGGCTGATCAACAGCTTTTCTGATGCATGCAAAGACTTTGGCTTAACTATAAGCCTCAAGAAGACCAACATTATGGGACAAGATATGCGCAACATTCCAAGGATCTCCATTGGAAACCACACCCTGCAAGTTGTTGAGAACTTCACCTATCTTGGCTCAACCATATCCAGCAATCTCTCTCTCGATGCCGAGCTCAACATCCGCATCGGCAAAGCATCTACAACGATGGCTAGACTCTCCAAGCGTACTTGGGAGAACACACTGCTAACCATCAACACGAAAATGAAGATCTATCAAGCCTGTGTTCTCAGCACTCTACTTTATGGCAGCGAGTCATGGACCTCGTATGCACGTCAAGAGCGCCGTTTGAACTCCTTCCATCTTCGGTGCCTAAGGCGGATTCTGGGAATCAAATGGCAGGATCACATCCCGAATAAGGATATCCTCGAGAAAACAGGAATGAAGACAATCTTCGCTCTCCTTACACAACGACGTCTGAGATGGCTTGGCCATGTAAGTCGAATGGATGACACTCGCATTCCAAAAGACATCCTGTACAGAGAACTGGCCTCTGGAACAAGGGCTGTGGGAAGACCTGTCCTTCGTTTTAAAGATGTGTGTAAGCGTGATATGAAGGCCAGTGACATCAACCCATTAAACTGGGAAGCTTCTTCAGCTGAACGTGGGAAATGGAGGAAGTTAGTGAAGGAGGGCGTACATCAGAGTGACTTAAGAAGAGTAAGACAGTGGGAGGAGAAGCATGAACGTAGAAAGCGAACAGTCACACCCCCACTGAATCAACCAACAATACAATATGTATGCAGGAACTGCAACAAAGCATGCCTGTCAAGAATTGGCTTATATAGTCACAACAGGCGTTGCACATGACATGAATTGACATTTGGGCGCAAAACTTTATTGTCTCTCGAGACAAACAGATGCCAGAGTATTGCGCAAAAAGGTCTCATATTTGTTTTTTCTATCAAGAAAAGTGCACTTGTTATTAGTGAGAATATACTTATTTTAATGTATTTTTGGGTTAATTGAAGTTAGCTAAATGTACTTGTTTTGGAAAGTCTTGACATGCCAAATTTTCTTGTTCTATTGGCAGATAATTTTGCTTAGTTCAAATAAAATACCCCTTATTTTTGTATATTTTTTATCTTGTTTTTGAACACTGACTTTTTGCAGCGTAGACAATATTACCATTGTTGTTATTTTGTTCCCAATGCACTGAGATGCTCAAACGGACCAGTTCATTCACACGATTTGGGATGTGTGATTGAGATATTTTTGAAGCAGTGGTAATAAATACATGCAATCCACATCTCACCTTAACATCTTGTTCCAAGTTACCATTGAGGGACTAACGGGAGAATGATTATGACAGGGAGAGCCTGTTGATGTGACAGGTTCATGGGTCAACGGCTATGGTTGAACGTCCCTGCTGGCTGCCATGTACTGAAGTGTATCAGCCAGGAACGGGATGCTGAGCGGTGGAGAGCAGAAGCAGCGGGAGGTGGACTTTTCGCAGAAAAATGGGCTGTTTCAGTCCATTAGTTTGCAGGATAATAATAGTGGGAGGTAACATAACGGTAGCAGCAGGGGCTGCGCTCCTAAAGAGGAAGGAATGTTTAAAATAGCAAGAACTTATGTTGACATATCCCTATGCAATCATTAAAAGGCTAATAAACAAGAGCAATTTGATTGACTCTACATTCAGTCTATATTCCAAAGTCAAAAACTTGACATCTCTTGGGGACTACTGTTCATACGCAACAAAAATCAGTGATGTGCGGTGAGGTTCACGGCTGGTGAGGCACCGACTTTTCCTAACACATATGAAGAGGAAAACTACAACACGAAGAGAACAATTCCCTTTGGGTAAATATTTTGACTTTTTTTATAATTCCTTTAAAAAAAAACAACTGAAAACTAGACCTGTCCGATAATGGCTTTTTGCCGATATTCCAATATTTCCAATTCAATTAAATGACTGATAGTTTTTTAAATTCTTATGTTTGACATTTTGAATGATTAGTTCAACTAATAACTACAATTAAATGAATAAATGTAAATATCAGGTTCAAAGCCATGGCAAGTTGTTCTCCTGACAAGAAAGGACTATTTTTCGCCGTGAGAAGAGGCGATGTCCCTGCAGCAAACGCCTGCTGCGCGCCTCGTTCTAGAGGTGGGTGGTGCTTCACTTCCATGTTTAGATTACGGTTAAGGTGCAGTGATATTATAACATTTAGATTGTTACAGAAATGAGAGATAATGAGTTAACTCCAGACAAAATGCGATGAAAAAAATTCTGATTAAAAATGCCGATATTGTCCAACTCTTAGTTATCGATTCCGATATCAACCAATACCGATATATACAGTGGTGGAATCAACACATTATTATGCCTAATTTTGTTGTGATGCCCCGCTGGATGCATTAAACAATGTAACAAGGTTTTCCAAAATAAATCAACTCAAGTTATGGAAAAAAATGCCATATTTATTATTGCAGTCACAAAGTGCATTATTTTTTTTAACATGCCTCAAAACAGCGGCTTGGAATTTGGGTACATGCTCTCCCTGAGAGAGCATGAGGAGGTTGAGGTGGGCGGGGTTGGGGGGGTGTATATTGGAGTGTCCCGGAAGAGTTAGTGCTGCAAGGGATTCTGGGTATTTGTTCTGTTGTGTTTATGTTGTGTTACGGTGCGGATGTTCTACCGAAATGTGTTTGTCATTCTTGTTTGGTGTGGGTTCACAGTGTGGCGCTTATTTGTAACAGTGTTAAAGTTGTTTATACGGCCATCCTCAGTGTGACCTGTATGGCTGTTGATCAAGTATGCATTGCATTCACTTGTGTATGTGAAAAGCCATAGATATATTGTGATTGGGCCGGCACGCAAAGGCAGTGCTTTTAAGGCACGCCCCCAATATTGTTGTCTGGGTGGAAATCGGGAGAAATTCGGGAGAATGGTTGCCCTGGGAGATTTTTGGGAGTGGCACTGAAATTCGGGAGTCTCCCGGGAAAATCGGGAGGGTTGGCAAGTATGACTGGGAGACGCAACTACTCTGTACTTCTCACTACGTCCGTGTACCACTCCGTATAGCGGCGTTTTAAAAAAGTCATAAATTTTACTTTTTGAAACCGATACATCTCTACTGAAAACCTTTTGTGGGAAGTCCACATATATCCTTCTCCAGGAAAAGCCTTGTTGTACAAGTCCTTCATTCTTTCTTTCAGTCTAGGGCAGGCCTGGGAAATTATTTTGCCTCGGGGAAATTTGTTTTACTGAATGAGACACCCGGAATTAACATGAAAATAAAGAATGTGGGATTTACAATATTAACTATGAACGATAAAACACTGAATATTGACAACATATGAACGTCACACCCCCCTCTCCATCCACATATTTTACTATCAAGTGAAACGCAAGAAAAATGAAACAAACGGAGCGAAATATGAATGCGAAGGGTAAAAAATAACCCTCCTACTATCTGATGTATCTGATATATCACTAAGCTTTAGAACTTTGTTGTAAAAATCTCCTTCTGTGTCTGTCCCTGACACCCACATTTTACATGGCTGTCCAGGTACCACCATAATGACCAACATTAAAATACACTAGCGTAGTAGTTCATTAAAATCAAGGCAGAGGTTTTATTTAACAATTATATTCAATATTGTTGCCCCTGTAACATTGCACACAGTTTGAACAGTAACACAATGTTTGAATATTTATATACATACTTTGTCTTGTCTGGTGAGGGCGGTCACATTTTTTTCCGCTCCCTTCTTCTTCCAGCTTGCTCTCTTTGTTTTGTCTTGTCTGAACTTTTGTGAAGCCTCTTTCTTTGCGCTGTCCTCAAATCTAAACTTCAGACATGGAAATGATCAGCTGGACTCTCGACTCAATTGACAAAATCTTTTCGACGAGGAAAAGAGGTTCGGGGGAGCCTGGCTGCCCTGATGGAACCAATGCTGCGGGGTACGAGATTCCTGGGATAAATGGAGAATCGGTCCTTTCCATCGAGGACGTGGAAGACATCTACCTATTTGGAACCGTGATCGCGGGGCACCTGCTGATTGGTGTGGGTATTGCTCTGGTGTATCGTCAAATTCGTAAGACGATGGCAGCCACTCAAGGAGCCCAAAGGCTGTTCGTCGCAACGGAAGGTTTGGGCCCGGCTGTGGGATCGTAGACTGTGGCCATTTCTGAACTGAATCGCAAGATGGATCACATCATGGAGAAGCTTGCTGAAAAGGAAAATTGAATATGAGAGCAGCCAGCATGGACGAATAGAACAGACAAGTCATTGTATTGTCTGCTCGCGGAAAACAAACATCCTAATTTACGATTTGACTCCCTCGAATGTCTGTTCTGAAAACATCCCCGAGGACACCTCAACGATGAACGCTTTTGACCTCCCTCCCTCCTCAACGACACCTGGGGTCGAACTTTTGCAGATCGGCCTCAGTCTATAAACATTACATCATCACACCCAAGACAATGGGCCCATACACACACACACACACCCACTCCCACCCCACACCTTCACCACCGCTTTTTTCCCCTCGGGGTGATGGTCGGCTGGCAGCGCTTCATAGCAGCAGTCGCCCTCCAGGGCCCCAACTCCCTGACCCTCTGTAGCGAGTTGTCGTGATTAAATGTAACGTATTTATGTGTGCATTGCATGGAGGTTTTTTCCCACTCCAGACTAGGCCCCCCTTAGGAGCCCAGTCTAGATTGTATTTTTTACTCACCTTCTTCCCCAGCGCTTTACCTTTTTCTTATCTTTTACGTCAGCGTTCCTGTTCTGTAACCCTGTACACTGTTTGTTTGTCTAATCTTGAACGGGTTCGTGCTGAAAACAAAGTTTTATTGTACAAACCCCGTTTCCACATGAGTTGGGAAATTGTTAGATGTAAATATAAACGGAATACAATGATTTGCAAATCCTTTTCAACCCATATTCAGTTGAATATGCTACAAAGACAACATATTTGATGTTCAAACTCATAAACTTAATTTTTATTTGCAAATAATAATTAACTTAGAATTTCATGGCTGCAACACGTGCCAAAATAGTTGGGAAAGGGCATGTTCACCACTGTGTTACATGGCCTTTCCTTTTAACAACACTCAGTAAACGTTTGGGAACTGAGGAGACACATTTTTTAAGCTTCTCAGGTGGAATTCTTTCCCATTCTTGCTTGATGTACAGCTTAAGTTGTTTAATAGTCCGGGGGTCTCCTTTTTAGGCTTCATAATGCGCCACACATTTTCAATGGGAGACAGGTCTGGACTACAGACAGGCCAGTCTAGAACCCGCACTCTTTTACTATGAAGCCACGTTGATGTAACACGTGGCTTGGCATTGTCTTGCTGAAATAAGCAGGGGCGTCCATGGTAACGTTGCTTGGATGGCAACATATGTTGCTCCAAAACCTGTATGTACCTTTCAGCATTAATGGTGCCTTCACAGATTTGTAAGTTACCCATGTCTTGGGCACTAATACACCTCCATACCATCACAGATGCTGGCTTTTCAACTTTGCGCCTATAACAATCCGGATGGTTCTTTTCCTCTTTGGTCCGGAGGACACGACGTCCACAGTTTTCCAAAAACAATTTGAAATGTGGACTCGTCAGACCACAGAACACTTTTCCACTTTGTATCAGTCCATCTTAGATGAGCTCAGGCCCAGCGAAGCCGACGGCGTTTCTGGGTGTTGTTGATAAACGGTTTTCGCCTTGCATAGGAGAGTTTTAACTTGCACTTACAGATGTAGCGACCAACTGTAGTTACTGACAGTGGGTTTCTGAAGTGTTCCTGAGCCCATGTGGTGATATCGTTTACACACTGATGTCACTTGTTGATGCAGTACAGCCTGAGGGATCGAAGGTCACGGGCTTAGCTGCTTACGTGCGGTGATTTCTCCAGATTCTCTGAACCCTTTGATGATATTACGGACCATAGATGGTGAAATCAATAAATTCCTTGCAATAGATGGTTGAGAAAGGTTTTTCTTAAACTGTTCAACACTTTGCTCACGCATTTGTTGACAAAGTGGTGACCCTCGCCCCATCCTTGTTTGTGAATGACTGAGCATTTCATGGAATCTACTTTTATACCCAATCATGGCACCCACCTGTTCCCAATTTGCCTGTTCACCTGTGGGATGTTCCAAATAAGTGTTTGATGAGCATTCCTCAACTTTATCAGTATTTATTGCCACCTTTCCTAACTTCTTTGGCACGTGTTGCTGGCATCAAATTCTAAAGTTAATGATTATTTGCAAAAAAAAAAAAAAAATGTTTATCAGTTTGAACATCAAATATGTTGTCTTTGTAGCATATTCAACTGAATATGGGTTGAAAATGATTTGCAAATGATTGTATTCCGTTTATATTTACATCTAACACAATTTCCCAACTCATATGGAAACGGGGTTTTTGTACTTGTGCAACGACAATAAAGTCTTATCCTATCCTAAGAACATGTGCTTAGAAACAAAACCTCCCATCTTAGGCTCGTCCAAATGAACCTCTTCTGTACTACAATGTTGTAATCTGCACTCAAACGATTTGTTGTGTAAGAGAGCTGGAAGGATATTACCTTTTTGTGCGCTTACATGATTGTCGAGATAGATATCACCCGTGCACAACCTCAGTGTTGTACATCTCTGTTCTATCTCTCCACCCCTCACTGTGGAGTATCAGATATGGTCCTGGGCTATTTATAAGGTTACAATGGCCCTGTCATGGTGGTTGAGATTAATGAAGACTGTTTATGTAGCTGGGGGGGCTTTGAGGATTCCGCTTTCCTGCTGCACATGTTCTTGAAGTGTAATGCTTCAGCCAAATCACAAGGATGCTTAAAGGGGAAATACTAAGTCAAGTATTTCATATATATATATATATATATATATATATATATATATATATATATATATATATAGACAACACCCATACAAAGACAAAGACAACACCCTAAGAAAAGTATTCAACAAGAACAACATTAAATTGAGCTACAGCTGCATGAACAATATAGGACAAATCATCTCAAACCACAACAAAACAATTGCAAATGAGCCGTCGGCCCCCGGACAGAGCGACTCCAAAACCAACAAAGGCTGTAACTGTCGAAAGAAACCTGATTGCCCTCTCAACGGGGGGTGCTTACAAACATCAGTTGTCTACCAATCTAAGGTAATACGCAAGGACATTAACACATCCGACACATATGTAGGATTAACCGAGGGAGAATTCAAAACTAGATGGAACAATCACAAGGCTTCTTTCAGGAACCAAAACCTACGGAATACCACAGAACTCAGCAAACACATTTGGGACCTCAAAGACAATAATGTTGAATATTCAATAACATGGCAAATTCTTGCATCCAGCACACCTTACAATAGTGGTAATAAAAGATGCAACCTATGCTTGAAAGAGAAACTGTTTATTATTTACCGTCCAGACCTGTCATCCCTCAACAAGCGCAGCGAAATTGTCACAGCATGCCGCCACAGACGGAAACACCTCCTAGGTAGCACATGAGCCAATCACCACGCCCCTACGCCAGCCTGTACCCACCCACTCTGTGCCCTATATAAACCATGGTATGTGAATGCTCCCATTAAAATCTCCTGATGATTGAGGGTACCCCCCCTCATGAAACAGGCCTGTAGAGATGAAATAGTCTTGTGATTTTTTTTCCCACACATACATATATATATATACATATATATATATATATATATATATATATATATATATATATATATATATATATATATATATATATATATATATATATATATAAGAAATACTTGACTTTCAGTGAATTCTAGCTATAAATATATATTTCTTTTATTATGTATTTTTATATATCTATATATGTATATATATATATGTATATATATATATATATATATATATATATATATATATATATATATATATATATATATATATATATATATATATATATATATATATATATATATATATATAAAATAAAAACTTGAATTTCAGTGTTCATTTATTTACACATATACACACACATAACACTCATCTACTCATTGTTGAGTTAAGGGTTGAATTGTCCATCCTTGTTGTATTCTCTGTCACTATTTTTCGAACCATGCTGAACACCCTCTCTGATGATGCATTGCTGCGTGGCACGCACAAAAGTGCTTTCATCAAATGCACTAGATGGCAGTATTGTCCTGTTTAAGAGTGTCACAACATTGCTGTTTACGGCAGACAAACTGCTTTACGGTAGAAAAAAACGTGATTGCTGTTGTTGTGTGTTGTTGCCGCGCTGGGAGGACGTTAATGAAACTGCCTAACAATAAACCCACATAAGAAACTAAGAACTCGCCCTCCATCCTTCTACAGTTATACCTGAGTCCGCCTGAATTTCGGGAGATTTTCGGGAGAAAATTTGTCCCGGGAGGTTTTCGGGAGAGGCGCTGAATTTCGGGAGTCTCCCGGAAAATCCGGGAGGGTTGGCAAGTATGACTTTGAGAGTGCATTTCTGGCGCGCTAAGAACATATATTTTTCCATGATTTCAGCACTCAGCTTAACCATACTTAAATAGACACAAAATACAGCATTACACAAGACTACTCGAATGTACTCGAATGATTGAAAAAAAAAAATATTTTTAAGCTAAATTATTGGTAATCTGTCATGTCTGTGTAATCATGTTTTGTTTTGTTTTGTTTTGTTATTGGACTCTTTAGTTTCTGGCTTTTCACTCCCTTGTCTTGTTTCCATAGTTACCCATTAGTTTCACCTGTTCCACGTTTGGACTCATTGTGCACTCTTGTTTGTCACCATAGCAACCCATTAGTTTTTACCTGCCCTCACGACTCACGCACCTGTCTTTAATCATGTCACTACTATTTAAGCTTCCAGTTGCCAGGCTGTCTGTCTGGCGACATCTGTCAAGACTTGGACTATGGCGTGGTTTGTTCTCCCGTGGTGCAAATGAACATTTGGACCAGGCATGGCGTGAAGGTGAAGACATATTTAATTTTACTATAACAAAAAGAACAAACTAAAGGCGCGCACAAGGCGGAAGTACAAACTTGACAAATGAAACCAATACTTGCACGTGGGCAAAAAACTAAGGACATGAACAAAAGTCGCTAACTGTGGCATGAATTGAAAAAACTTACTTGGACAGGGCATGAAGTGCGCAGAGGTAAACAGAGTGTGACAGGGGTATGATGTCGCCAGACAGACAGCCTGGCAACTGGAAGCTTAAATAATAGTGACATGATTGTGCGTGAGTCGTGAGGGCAGGTGAAAACTAATGGGTTGCTATGGTGACAAACAAGAGTGCACAATGAGTCCAAACGTGGAACAGGTGAAACTAATGGGTAACTATGGAAACAAGACAAGGGAGTGAAAAGCCAGAAACTAAAGAGTCCAATAACTAAACAAAACAAAACAAAACAAAACAAAACAAAACATGACATGACTAAAACAAAACATGATTACAAAAAATTCACCCATTTAGAGTTCGGAAATGGGTTAAAAAAATATATGGTCTTTTTTCTGCAACATCAAGGTATATATTGACGCTTACATAGGTCTGGTGATGATGTCAGTGACGTGCGGTGAGGTTGATGGCTGGTGAGGCACTGACTTCATCACAGTCAGATTTACAAACATATGAACCCTAAAGAGTATCTTATTCACCATTTGATTGGCAGCAGTTAACGGGTTATGTTTAAAAGCTCATACCAGCATTCTTCCCTGCTTGGCACTCAGCATCAAGGGTTGGAATTGGGGGTTAAATCACCAAAAATTATTCCCGGGCGCGGCGCCGCTGCTGCCCACTGCTCCCCTCAGCTCCCAGGGGGTGAACCAGGGGATGGGTCAAATGCAGAGGACACATTTCATTACACCTAGTGTGTGTGTGACAATCATTGGTACTTTAACTTAACTTTAACTTTACACATACAAACTGTAGCACACAAAAAAGCACATTTAATAAAAAAAACGTTATTATCGTCTTACCTTTACTTATAAATGAAGTCCATGCGCCGCTGTTGTGCTGGATTAATGCACCCCCTGACGGGAGTGTTATATCAACTAAAGCCCTCACTTAAACTTTCCACGTGCAAGATTGAATCTATTTAAAAAAGTGTAACCGAGGGTTTATAAATGTCGCCTATACTGTATGAAACTACAAAATAACAAACACGGAGGCTCCAGTTTACACGAGGACCACTTTATTTACTTTCTTTCAAAAACCTCCGCTCCACTACAACATGCCATCACTTCCGCTCTTGGCGCCTTCAAAATAAGAGCTCAAGGCATATACTTTATAACAGCGCATAACAGGAACTTAACATCACAAAGAGGAAAGCCCATAAAAATAGGTTACAAAAGTTATTTAATAAGAAGCCAAAAAGTGCAAAAACAATAATGTTCGTGTTGGAGGAGTTGTGAATTAGGTACACCTGCAGTCTTCAGGTGTACCTAATGTTGTGGCCCTGCAGTCATTCACAACTCCTCCAACACCAACATTATTGTTTTTGCACTTTTTGGCTTCTTATGAAATAACTTTTTTAAATAGATTCAATCTTGCACGTGGAAAGCTTAAGTGTGGGCTTTAGTTGATATAGCAATTCTACGGCGGGGGTGCAGGAGGCGGGATTACTGCGAGCCTCAGCCAGTGCGTCTTTTGCAGCCGTTTTATGATCGCTCAACACAAGAAATACGTTACACACATACAGTTGTTGACAAGATACACTGTACATTATATACCTCAGCTAACTAAACTATGGAAATGTATAATATAGTTCATATAGCAATACGGTCTCACTGAACAGCAGGCCAGCAGTTAGCCGAGTCCGTCCATGTTGAGGCACTGAGTGACGTGCCTCGACTGGCTGCTGTTCACCGCACCGTCTCTTCTCAGTAATTTGAACGGCAAATGTGAAAATTCAGCGATTTTGAATAAAAATAATCTAAAACTGCTGAAGTTAAATGGAAAATAACTTTATAGTATAATCACTGGATACATATAACAATTTAATTAATTTGTTTTTCCATGATGGCAGGTGAGGCGGGCCCTCACCTGCCTCTAGTGACTGCACGTCACTGGATAATGTTCCCCTTTAACACACAGCATACTTCAAAGTAAATGAATCATCAGCCGGCCGTTGCTACGGTGACTATAGGAATGTGAATTTCCTCCTGGGTTCTATCGCCGTGGAGTCTGATCGTACTCAACATGTGAAAGTGACCCGCTACATGATCGGATCATTGCATCTTAACATTAGTCATAGGCCTTGTATCCAGGGGACAATTGGACAATGCCAGACATGTTGTGAACTCTCCAGTTCAGTGTGAACTTTCCCCCCCCCTGAGCGGTCGTATCAGATGTTGTTGGCCTCCGTGTGCAGCTGTCAGCGTATTAGCTCATCAGATGAAGGGAGGCGACTTTAAGAAAAAGAACACATCACCTGCAAGTTCACACAATAGGCTGCTGGCCTTGTCCTCACTCTGGGGATGTGTCAAGGCTTACAGAGGGAGGAAACCTTCCATACTGCAATGAACTCAATCCTATGCACTGCAAAAACTGAAATCTAAGTAAGATGAAATATCTCAAATAAGGGTGATATTTGCTTATTTTCTGTCTGATAAGATAATTCTTCTCACTAAGCAGATTTTATGCCAGAGTGTTTTACTTGTTTTAAGTGTTTTGGTCCTTAATGATCTCAGTAAGATATTACAGCTTGTTGCAGAGATTTGATGACCTATATTGAGTAAAACATGCTTGAAACTAGAATATCAACTGTTGCAAAGCTGTGTCATCAACATTCATAAATAAATAAAATAATACAATAATAAAAATAATTAAAGCTGCAAGCAGCATTGGTCGGGCCCGCGTATTTGGCAGGTGCTAGTCCTAAGTGTCCCAATACTTTTGTCAACTTTTAGTCTGAAGTGTCCCAAGACTTTTGTCTAGTGTACCTACCTTGTCTGCATTGTGTGGGCACGCTGGTGCTTCCTGCTTTTAAGCAGCCATCTTAAAAAAACAGCAGCGCAGCAGCATCAGCGCAGCGGGTCTTTGAAGGGTCATAAAATCAAAACCGGAGCAGGTATTAAAAAGCTGTTCTGTTATTTTATACACAAGGGTTTAATCTCTCTCCTGTGTTAGTTTGAAGCCGAAACGACAAACGCGCTCAGAGGAGTTAGTTTTTGAAGGAAGGTGACCGGTTTTTAGAAAAAAAATTGTTTTGAAGGGGGAATAGCAAACTTCCTGTTGATTTTTGCTTGGGGTGGTCAATTTATGAAATGTAGGTATAAGTGAGACCTACATAGAAGTTTTCATTTCATGTCTCTCCGACCTTCCCAGTGGGAGTTACAGGCAGTTTTGTCAGTTTTTTGTGCGTTTTATTAAAAAATTGCGCTAGAGCACAATTTTGAGATTTGGGGTTAGGTTTTTTTATTAGATCACACTTTTTGCTAGTCCTGATGTGTGCCTTCAGTTTGGTGAGTTTTGAAGCATGTTAAGGGGGTCAAATTACAGCTCAAAGAGGCACAAGTGTCTGTTTTTAGTACTTTTTTGTCTTGAAGGGGGAATTGCCAACTTCCTGTTGATTTTAGCCCGAGAATGTACCATTATGAAATGTAGGTCTAAGTCAGGCCTACACAGAGGTTTTTGTTTCATGTCTCTCCGACCTTCCTAGTGGGAGTTACAGGCAGTCTAGTTTTTTTTGTCCTAGGGGGCGCTAGAGCGCAATTTTGAATTTTGCTGTTCGGTTTTTTATCAAAAGGCAATTTTCGCAGGTCCTGACGTGTGGGTCAAATATGGTGAGTTTTGAAGCATGTTAAGTGGGTCAAATTACAGCTCAAAGAGGCGGTCGGTATAATAATAATAAAGAATAATAATAAACCCTTACAAATTCAATAGGTCCTTATGTCCCATTGCAAAAGGACTCCCGTTGGGATTCCTTTTACAATGGGCCATGCGGGCCCTAAAGATAATAAAACTGCTTTTTCAAAGTAATATTTTCTTTCTTCAAGCATGAAAAAAAAATCATGATGCCTAGCGCATATCGTTATGTCAAGATAATGGCACACGCATTTACTTAATTAAAGAATATTTTTCAACATATTGAGCAAAAAGGTCTCTTTTTCAGTGGATTAGTGGTTAGAGACCGGGCTTTCTGCTGAACGCTCTCCCTGACCACCTGAGGGTACCACAGACTGTGGATGCTTTTAAAAAAGGCTTAAAAACCCTTCTTTTTAAAAAAGCATTTTTTTAGATTTATGCATACTAGTTCTAGCGATTTGGCTTTTCTAGTTTTTATTTGTATTTATTTTTTATTAAAATTATTTTTTTTTTTTTATGACACTGTAGCACTTTGAGGTGGTTTACTCAATGTAAAGTGCTTTTTACAAATAAAATCTATTATTATTTGTCTGGACTTGTACTTTGGCGTGGTTTGTTCTCCCGATGTGCAAATGATTTGGACCAGACATGACGTGCAGGTGAATACATATTTAATTTTAACACTCAAAAATAGAATAAACAAAAGGCGCGCACAAGGGCGGAAGTACAAAACTTGACTATAAACACAAAACTTGCACAAAGGCAGAAACTATGAACAATGAAACAAAACTTGCAAATATCAGCATGTGGAATTAAATGATGGAATGGATTAAGTAAAGAAGTTAAAAATTGTACTGATATGATCCAGTTTAAGAGGTTGTTCAAAATAATATTGCTTACAGAGTACAAAGAAGAAGAATTATGAGAAATACTTTCAACCTTATTGAAAATAAGATATTCTTCATCTCAGTATGTTAATAATGACTGAATTAATTAATTACATATTACAAAACTGTTGTATACTAATTCATAGATGTTATTTTATTATATAAAAAGGTCAGTAAATGATTCTATATATTTGTAAACGCTTTGAAGTGGGAAAGGGGTAGGATTAAATAAGCTTTGCTTCTTCCTACTCCTTTTCGGGCATGATGTAAAATGAAATGATATGAAATTGTGTGATGTATTATGATGTAAGTGTGTTCATGTTCGAAATAAACTAAAGAAAAAAAAAAAAAAAACTATGGCATGAATAAAGAAAAGGGCATGAAAAAGAGCAGTAAGGGTCATAAGGGTGTGTGGAGAGTGTGACAGGAGTTTGTTGTCGCCAGGCTGACTGCCTGGCAACTCCCAGGTTAAATAGTAGTGACATGATTAAAGACAGGTGCGTGAGTCGTGAGGGCAGGTGAAAACTAACGAGTTGCTATGGTGACAAACAAGAGTGCACAATGAGTCCAAACGTGGAACAGGTGAAACTAATGGGTAACCATGGAAACAAGACAAGGGAGTGAAAAGCAGGAACTAAAAAGAGTCCAAAACCAAGCAGAACTTAAACATAACTTAAACAAAACATGATCACACAGACATGACAATTATTATTGTTATTAGAGTGTCCGCCCTGAGATGGGTAGGTTGTGAGTTCAAACCCCGGCCGAGTCATACCAAAGACTATAAAAATGGGACCCATTGCATCCCTGCTTGGCACTCAGCATCAAGGGTTGGAATTGGGGGTTAAATCACCAAAAATGATTCCCGGGCACGGCCACCGCTGCTGCTCACTGCTCCCCTCACCTCCCAGGGGGGTGAACAAGGGGTCAAATGCAGAGGACACATTTCACCACACCTACTGTGTGTGTGACAATCATTGGTAGTTTTACTTTCTACCAAGAAAAGTGCACTTGTTATTAGTGAGAATATACTTATTTTAAGCTATTTTTTAGGTTCATTGAGGTTAGCTAATTTTACTTGTTTTGGAAAGTCTTGACAAGCCAAATGTTCTTGTTGTTTTTGGCAGATAATTTTGCTTAGTTCAAATAAAAAAACAAACTCATTTTTGTATTTTTTTTTTCTTGTTTTTGAACACTGACATTTTGCAGTGCACATGGCAAGAAATGTTAAAAATAAACACTCATGCTACCAATACCAGGGTTGAAAATGTACTTCCTGCTTTGTGCCTTGAACCGTAATCACACAGTTGTGGTCAAAAGTTTACATACACTTGTAAAGAATATAATGGCATGGCTGTCTTGAGTTTCCAATCATTTCTACACTGCAAAAAGACAGTGTTCAAAAACAAGAAAAAAAATAAAAATAATTAGGGGTATTTTATTTGAACTAAGCACAATTATCTGCCAATAGAACAAGAAAATTCGACTTGTCAAGACCTTTTAAAACAAGTAAAATTAGCTAACATCAATGAACCCAAAAATACCTTAAAATAAGTATATTCTCACTAATAACAAGTGCAATTTTCTTGGTAGAAAAAAAACAACCTTTTTGCTCAATATTTTGAAAAATATTCTTAAATGAAGTAAATGCTAGTGCCATTATCTTGACATAATGATATGCGCTCGGCATCATGATTTTTTTTTCATGCTTGAAGTAAGAAATGATTACTTTAAAAAAGTAGTTTTATACTTGTGAGTGTTGATGACACAGCTTTGCAATTCTAGTTTCAAGCATGTTTTACTCAATATAGGTCATCAAATCTCAGCAACAAGCTGTAATATCTTACTGAGATCATTTAGGACCAAAACCCTTAAAACAAGTAAAACACTCTGACATAAAATCTGCTTAGTGAGAAGAATTATCTTAACAGAGAAATAAGCAAATCCATCCATCCATCCATCTTCTTCCGCTTATCCGAGGTCGGGTCGCGGGGGCAGCAGCCTAAGTAGGGAAGCCCAGACTTCCCTCTCCCCAGCCACTTCGTCCAGCTCCTCCCGGGGGATCCCGAGGCGTTCCCAGGCCAGCCGGGAGACATAGTCTTCCCAACGTGTCCTGGGTCTACCGGTCGGACGTGCCCTAAACACCTCCCTAGGGAGGCGCTCGGGTGGCATCCTGACCAGATGCCCGAACCACCTCATCTGGCTCCTCTCGATGTAGAGGAGCAACGGCTTTACTTTGAGCTCCCCCCGGATGACAGAGCTTCTCACCCTATCTCTAAGGGAGAGCCCCGCCACCCGGCGGAGGAAACTCATTTCGGCCGCTTGTACCCGTGATCTTGTCCTTTCGGTAATAACCCAAAGCTCATGACCATAGGTGAGGATGGGAATGTAGATCGACCGGTAAATTGAGAGCTTTGCCTTCCGGCTCAGCTCCTTCTTCACCACAACGGATCGATACAGCGTCTGCATTACTGAAGACGCCGCACCGATCCGCCTGTCGATCTCACGATCCACTCTTCCCTCACCCGTGAACAAGACTCCGAGGTACTTGAACTCCTCCACTTG
Organism: Nerophis lumbriciformis; assembly: GCF_033978685.3. NCBI lineage: Eukaryota > Metazoa > Chordata > Actinopteri > Syngnathiformes > Syngnathidae > Nerophis > Nerophis lumbriciformis. The sequence goes on from NC_084559.2 coordinate 14,101,633, forward strand.
GGGCAAGATCTCCTCCCCAACCCTTGAGATGGCACTCCACCCTTTTCCGGGCGAGAACCATGGACTCGGACTTGGAGGTGCTGATTCTCATCCCAGTCGCTTCACACTCAGCTGCGAACCGATCCAGTGAGAGCTGAAGATCCTGGCCAGATGAAGCCATCAGGACCACATCATCTGCAAAAAGCAGAGACCTAATCCTGCAGCCACCAAACCGGATCCCCTCAACGCCTTGACTGCGCCTAGTTAAAGTTATGAACAGAATCGGTGACAAAGGGCAGCCTTGGCGGAGTCCGACCCTCACCGGAAACGTGTCCGACTTACTACCGGCAATGCAAACCAAGCTCTGACACTGATCATACAGGGAGCGGACCGCCACAATCAGACAGTCCGAAACCCCATACTCTCTGAGCACTCCCCACAGGACTTTCCCGAGGGACACGGTCGAATGCCTTCTCCAAGTCCACAAAGCACATGTAGACTGGTTGGGCAAACTCCCAATGCACCCTCAAGGACACTGCCGAGAGTATAGAGCTGGTCCACAGTTCCACGACCAGGACGGAAACCACACTGTTCCTCCTGAATCCGAGGTTCGACTGTCCGGCGTAGCCTCCTCTCCAGTACACCTGAATAGACCTTACCGGGAAGGCTGAGGAGTGTGATCCCACGATAGTTAGAACACACCCTCCAAATATCACCCTTATTTGAGATATTTCATCTTACTTAGATTTCAGTTTTTGCAGTGTATGAGCTAACTGGGCAATGGATATTTTACCTATTTTTTTTTATGCCTCCACAACCTGTAGAAAGGGTGGTACCCTCAAGTGATGATCAAAAACTTGGTCCCCATTCCAAATGATAACCAGTATGTGTGTGTGTGTGTGTGTGTGTGTGTGTGTGTGTGTGTGTGTGTGTGCAGCAGCCTGGTGGGTGTGAGATGGCTATCTGAGGCCATACATCAGGGCCAGTGTGGCAGTAGGCCCATGTAATTATTGGGTCTCAATGGGACACTGTGTTATTTTTTGCCCAGGGTGAGATGCTTATCTCGCCCTGTCAGCAGTCACCTGGATGGATGAGCCTCACTCTTCATAGAGGAGCTGATGCTCACCTTCCGAATGGTCAGCACCGAAAGGCAACTGATATTTTCTCCCCCAGGAGACTCTGCGAGCCGCTCAGCATGTCCAAGTAGCTGCCCTTGGACGCACAGTATCATTCTCTTGTTGATCTCTAGAAAAATACACAATAATAGTTCATTAATGTGTTCATTTTTAATGCTTATTCAGGTCAGGGGTCACAGGTGAGAGGCAGGAACCAGGGACTGGTCAGTAATCAATCACATATACAGGTAAAAGCCAGTAAATTAGAATATTTTGAAAAACTTGATTTATTTCAGTAATTGCATTCAAAAGGTGTAACTTGTACATTATATTTATTCATTGCACACAGACTGATGCATTCAAATGTTTATTTCATTTAATTTTGATGATTTGAAGCGGAAACAAATGAAAATCCAAAATTCCGTGTGTCACAAAATTAGAATATTACTTAAGGCTAATACAAAAAAGGGATTTTCACAATCTACCCGTGCCTGGTTTACGGACCATGGTATTTCTGTTCTAAATTGGCCCGCCAACTCCCCTGACCTTAGCCCCATAGAAAATCTGTGGGGTATTGTGAAAAGGAAGATGCAGAATGCCAGACCCAAAAACGCAGAAGAGTTGAAGGCCACTATCAGAGCAACCTGGGCTCTCATAACACCTGAGCAGTGCCAGAAACTCATCGACTCCATGCCACGCCGCATTAACGCAGTAATTGAGGCAAAAGGAGCTCCAACCAAGTATTGAGTATTGTACATGCTCATATTTTTCATTTTCATACTTTTCAGTTGGCCAACATTTCTAAAAATCCCTTTTTTGTATTAGCCTTAAGTAATATTCTAATTTTGTGACACACGGAATTTTGGATTTTCATTTGTTGCCACTTCAAATCATCAAAATTAAATGAAGTAAACATTTGAATGCATCAGTCTGTGTGCAATGAATAAATATAATGTACAAGTTACACCTTTTGAATGCAATTACTGAAATAAATCAAGTTTTTCAAAATATTCTAATTTACTGGCTTTTACCTGTATATATAGACAAACAACCTCTCAAATTCACACCCATGTCGAATTGTGGAGTTTTTTCAGTTCTGTTCAGTTTCGGTTTATTTGGAACGTGCATACGATACGATGGAATGCGTCACGCATTTCCAGTTGTTTCGTTACATCACGTCCGAAAAGGAGTAGGAAGAAGCAGAGCTTATTTAAATTGGAGCATTATCATCAGACCTATGTAAGCGTCAATATATACCTTGATGTTGCAGAAAAAAGACCATATATTTTTTTAACCGATTTCCGAACTCTAAATGGGTGAATTTTGGCGAATTAAACGCCTTTCTATTATTCGCTCTCGGAGCGATGACGTCACAACGTGGCGTCACATCGGGGAAGCAATCCGCCATTTTCTCAAACGCCGAGTCAAATCAGCTCTGTTATTTTCCGACTGCTTTCCGTATCTTGGAGACATCAAGCCTCGTCGGTGTGTTGTCGGAGGGTGTAACAACACGAACAGGGACGGATTCAAGTTGCACCAGTGGCCCAAAGATGCCAAAGTGGCAAGAAATTGGGACGTTTGTTCCGCACACTTTACCGACGAAAGCTATGCTACGACAGAGATGGCAAGAATGTGTGGATATCCTGCGACACTCAAAGCAGATGCATTTCCAACGATAAAAGTCAAAGAAATCTGCCGCCAGACCCCCATTGAATCTGCCGGAGTGTGTGAGCAATTCAGGGACAAAGGACCTCGGTAGCGCGGCAAGCAATGGCGGCAGTTTGTTCCCGCAGACGAGCGAGCTAAACCCCCTATCGACCCTAGCTTCCCTGGCCTGCTGACATCGACTCCAAAACGGGACAGATCAGCTTTCAGGAAAAGAGCGCGGATGAGGGTATGTCTAGAGAATATATTAATTGATGAAAATTGGGCTGTCTGCACTCTCACAGTGCATGTTGTTGCCAAATGTATTTCATATGCTGTAAACCTAGTTCATAGTTGTTAGTTTCCTTTAATGCCAAACAAACACATACCAATCGTTGGTTAGAAGGCGATCGCCGAATTCGTCCTCGCTTTCTCCCGTGTCGCTGGCTGTCGTGTCGTTTTCGTCGGTTTCGCTTGCATACGGTTCAAACCGATATGGCTCAATAGCTTCAGTTTCTTCTTCAATTTCGTTTTCGCTACCTGCCTCCACACTACAACCATCCGTTTCAATACATGCGTAATCTGTTGAATCGCTTAAGCCGCTGAAATCCGAGTCTGAATCCGAGCTAATGTCGCTATAGCTTGCTGTTCTTTCCGCCGTGTTTGTTTGTGTTGGCTTCACTATGTGACGTCACAGGAAAATGGACGGGTGTATATAACGATGGTTAAAATCAGGCACTTTGAAGCTTTTTTTAGGGATATTGCGTGATGGGTAAAATTTTGAAAAAAACTTCGAAAAATATAATAAGCCACTGGGAACTGATTTTTAATGGTTTCAACCATTCTGAAATTGTGATAATGTTCCCCTTTAATCCTACCCCTTTTTCATACCGTGGCAATTTCATCCAATTTCCTTGTTCTCTGTAACAGAACAGTGAACAAATAAATAATTAATAAATAATACACCACAGTAAGTAAACAAATATTAAATACATAATCTTTGTCTCAATGCAAAAAAAAATGTTACGGTGGGGTTGCAGCTTACTGCGAGGTTTGTTCTCCCAGGATGCAAACGGACGACTCCGGACAGGACTTGCAGATAGGAACGCCTTTCTAATATTCGCTCTCGGAGGGATGACGTCACAACGTGACGTCACATCGGGAAGCAATCCGCCATTTTCTCAAACACCGAGTCAAATCAGCTCTGTTATTTTCCCTTTTTTCGACTGTTTTCCGTACCTTGGAGACATCATGCTTACATATGTCTGGTGATAATTTTCCCCTTTAAGGACAAACTTGCAATAATAAACATATGTTTAATGTACCCTAAGATTTGTTGTTAAAATAAAGCCTATAATGAAATTTTTTTGTGGTCCCCTTTATTTAGAAAAGTACCAAAATAATTTAGGTAAAATATTGGTATTGGGACAACACTACCACAAACTGTGCTACAAGCTTTGTTAAAAATGACCACATTCTGGAGAGACACATTAATCAGGTGACTGCAATTACCTTGATTTTGCATTATTTTCCACCTCCACCGACATGGCATTCACCAGGTATTTGCTGTTTGAAAATGGATGCAGGCACATGACAGCCTACTATCAGACGACATTCTTGTCTCAGTTCAAAAGCGAGAATTCAAGGCACTTGTCTTGGAGGATCACTTTACACGGTGCAGTTTGTTTGTGATGGGTTGTGTAGTTCCATAATGATCCATCAGCACTTTCCTTTATCCTCTTCCAACGGTGCAATAGTAAACATACTGCAGATACGCACAACTTTTTTTCTTTTTTTAAAAAATACAAGTTATTAAGGTTGTGTTATAGCTTTTTGGATATCTGTTGAAGCACTTATCTTCTGCAGAAAATTACCTTGTGGAGTTGAAAACAAATGCATTAAATTAAATGATAAATAAACTAAATAAACTCTGCTTCTTCCTTCTCCTTTTCGAACATGTTGAAAAAGAGAAACTAGAAATTGTGATGCATCATGTTGTATGCATGCATGTTCCAAATAAACTCAAACTCAAACGCAAACTCATTGATATTTTGAACATTGATGTTCCAGGCAATCTAATTTTCAGTGACTGTATAGGATAGGCAAATATAAGCCTTGGTTTTAGCCTATTCCTTTTTCGGTCATTCTTTTTCTTTTTCTGTGTGTATGTGTATGATTGTTAATATGTATAATATGCAGGGGCGCCGAAAAGGGGGGGTAAAGGAGACGGATTCTAGGGGCCCATGATGGAGGGGGGCCCAGAGAGGCCCCTAATGATGATGAAATTATAATACAGAAAAAATGACACTGTGTTGGGGGCCCTGTAAAAATTATTTTCATGGTGCCCCTGATAATATGTACTGTTAAATTGATCAAATGGATGGATGGATGGAAATTGATCACACAAAATGGTTGATTAAATGACCGAAAAAAACATGAATTCATTCAAATAGACATGGCAAAATTAAAGCAATTAGATGATCTCCTATTTAGATTTTTTTTTTAACAGAGTGGCGTCTCTGCTCTTTACCACACTGCAAAAAAGTCAGTGTTCAAAAATAAGAAAAAAAAAATACAAAAATGAGGGGTATTTTACTTGAACTAAGGAAAATTTTCTGCCAATAGAACAAGAAAATTCGGCTTGTCAAGACTTTCCAAAACAAGTAAAATTAGCGAACCTCAATGAACCCAAAAATAGCTTAAAATAAGTATATTCTCACTAATAACAAGTGCACTTTTCTTGGTAGAAAAAAAAGAGACCTTTTTGCTCAATATGTTGAAAAATATTCTTAAATGAAGTAAATGCTAGTGCCATTATCTTGACATAATGATATGCGCTCGGCATTACATTTCTTGAAACCAGCAAACTTATACTAAAAACTAATTTATTGTTGTTAATGGAAAGGCAACAAGGCAAGCGCTTGTTACTCTCGGGGTCTCCTAGCCGCTCAGGCAAATCATATTGTCTAAAAATGCATTTTTCCATGGATAACATGACATCATCGCGCCAAGTGCGTGCTCTTTCAGTCAATTAGTGCGCATATATACAGCCCGGCCCCCGGCCACATTTTTTTTTATTGTAATTTTGAAGAATTTATCTGAATGTGCATGAACTATTTCTGTTCAAAATAGTTTGAAATGTCAAATATTTAAATATTAACTATGGAGAATGATACTAAACACAAAAACAAGACATGACCGGTTATTCTCTACACTGCAAAAAGTCAGTGTTCAAAAACAAGAAAAAAAAAAAAAAAATTAGGGGTATTTTACTTGAACTAAGCAAAATTATCTGCCAATAGAACAAGAAAATTTGGCTTGTCAAGACTTTCCAAAACAAGTAAAATTAGCTAACTTCAATGAACCCAAAAATACCTTAAAATAAGTATATTCTCACTAATAACAAGTGCACTTTTCTTGGTAGGAAAAAAAATATGAGACCTTTTTGCTCAATATGATGAAAAATATTCTTAAATGCTATTATCTTGACATAATGATATGCACTCGGCATTACATTTCTTGAAACCAGCAAACTTATACTAAAAACAAATTTATTGTTCTTAATGGAAAGGCAACAAGGCAAGCGCTTGTTACTCTCGGGGTCTCCTAGCCGCTCAGGCAAATCATATTGTCTAAAAATGCATTTTTCCATGGATAACATGACATCATCGCGCCAAGTGCGTGCTCTTTCAGTCAATTAGTGCGCATATATACAGCCCGGCCCCCGGCCACATTTTTTTTTATTGTAATTTTGAAGAATTTATCTGAATGTGCATGAACTATTTCTGTTCAAGATAGTTTGAAATGCCAAATGTTTAAATATTAACTATGGAGAATGATACTAAACACAAAAACAAGACATGACCGGTTATTCTCTACACTGCAAAAAGTCAGTGTTCAAAAACAAGAAAAAAAAATTTAAAAATTAGGGTTATTTTACTTGAACTAAGCAAAATTATCTGCCAATAGAACAAGAAAATTTGGCTTGTCAAGACTTTCCAAAACAAGTAAAATTAGCTAACTACAATGAACCCAAAAATACCTTAAAATAAGTATATTCTCACTAATAACAAGTGCACTTTTCTTGGTAGAAAACAAAAAAAAAGAGACCTTTTTGCTCAATATGATGAAAAATATTCTTTTTTTTTTTTTTTTTTTTTTTTTTTTTTTTTTTTTTTTTTTTTTTTTTTTTTTATGTCCTGTCCAGCTTCTCAGGCAAATCATATAGTTGATGTAGATGCCCATGTCGGCTGTTCAGATTTACTTTACAAAAGAGAAGTGTAGGATACTTCTCTTGTTGCCTTATTTGTATTTGACTTTATTAAATGTATTTATATTATCATTTAGTGCAGCCGGGCCGGAGCAGGAGGGGATAGAAAGAGAAAAAAAAAGAAGACAGAGGGGGAAATTGTGGGGACAAGAGGGGGATTAGACAGAGAGACAAAAACAACAACAGCAAACAACAACAACAACAACAATAGAGCAACATCAGCAAATATGACATGTACAAATATGATGGTAAAAGTAATAGCAAATAAGCAGTTAGCGAAAAATAAAAAATAATACAGAAATGACAATGAGCATTATTACACTACAAATGGATCAATACAAATACCAATAGAAATAGCGCTATTGATAATGAACAATACCAATAATTTACCTTTATTATCAACAATACAGTTGTTTAAATGCAACAATACATATACGTAATGATAACTTGAGATACGAAAGAATGCAGAAAAATGGAGGGGGAGAAAGAGAAGCAACCTACATTAACCTTGTAGATTGTTATAGTCACAATAGGTTAAGCTTTGTCAGTGTGCCATGTGTTACACCCAGTTTACCCTAGGGCAACAACGTTAATATATGTTTGATGAAACGTGATTATGTGCATGAGTGTAAGTATGCATATGTACTTGTATATGTACAGAATGTGTATATGTGTTTGTACAATGAATGTATATGTTACAATGAATGTATATGTATATGAAAATTATTCTTAAATGAAGTAAATGCTAGTGCCATTATCTTGACATAATGATATGCGCTCGGCATTACATTTCTTGAAACCAGCAAACTTATACTAAAAACTAATTTATTGTTCTTAATAGAAAGGCAACAAGGCAAGCGCTTGTTACTCTCGGGGTCTCCTAGCCCGCTCAGGCAAATCATATTGTCTAAAAATGCATTTTTCCATGGATAACATGACATCATCGCGCCAAGTGCGTGCTCTTTCAGTCAATTAGTGTGCAAGGAATACATATATATATATATATATATATATATATATATATATATATATATATATATATATATATATATATATATATATATATATATATAAACAGCCCGGCCCCCAGTCGCATTTTTTTTAATTGTAATTTTGAAGAATTTATCTGAATGTGCATGAACTATTTCTGTTCAAAATAGTTTGAAATGTCAAATGTTTAAATATTAACTGTCAGGTTACTGTACTGTGCCAACTGTACTACTATATGAGTACCTATTTTCTATTGTTTCATTGAAAATAAAACAGCAAAGACCATTTGGCTGTCATCTGTTTTAATTATGAGACACAATTGTGTCAAAATCATGATTTTTTTTTCATGCTTTATTACTTTAAAAAAGTAGTTTTATACTTGTGAGTGTTGATGACACAGCTTTGCAACACTTGATATTCTAGTTTCAAGCATGTTTTACTCAATATAGGTCATCAAATCTCAGCAACAAGCTGTAATATCTTACTGAGATCATTTAGGACCAAAACACTTAAAACAAGTAAAACACTCTAACATAAAATCTTGCTTAGTGAGAAGAATTATCTTATAAGACAGAAAATAAGCAAATATCACCCTTATTTGAGATATTTAATCTTCATTTTTTGCAGTGTAGACATGGCAAAATAAAAGCAATTAAATGATGTCCTATTTTAGATCATTTTGTCCAGAGTGGCGTCTCTGCTCTTTACCAGCAAAAAACGTGAATGTCTGAACGCAACACTGGCATCCAGCTTTGTTGCACGTATTTGCTTTTAACCAGTCCATTAGGTTCAGATAACCTCTGTCTGGTGGACCTTAGCAGCTTAAAACCATGCAACCCCACCCTTGACCTTTGCCCCCCCAGCCGTCCACTTCAGCAGTCACCCGCTTGAGAAGAAAAGTGGGTGCTCTCCCAGCTCGGATTGGAGATAATATTACAACACATGGCTTCATTAACAAATAGTCATCTGTTTGCTGCAGTAATGAGTTAGGCGGCAATTTTTGAAGTCAAACAGCCGTTTTGATGGCAGGCTGCTGGTGTCAATCAAAGAGCAAAGGTTCACATGTAGGACATCCTTGTAAGGATGCTGACACAAACACAATGCTGGTGTAGTCATGGGTAAATGGGTTGGATCTAATCCACAGATTTAGGGTCATATAAATGACAGGCCAGAAGAAAGTCAATAACAAGTAGAGTTCTTCCACCACCATCTGGCCGAGGAGAGGAACTGCAGGATTTTATTAAATAATAACACAACGTTTTTAAGATTCAAAGATACAAAACGAGCAAATGCATTTATAATGTTTTTATGAATAAGAACTATTAAATATTTCGTCATCCAGTGGATTTGAGGTGGTGGTACAAAACTTGAATGGCAAGTAAGATAGATGGATGGTAAATGGCAGGGGCGTCACTAGCTTTTAAGGACAGGGGGGGGGGGCTTTGCCCCCAGGCATACTTGCCAACCCTCCCGAATTTTCCGGGAGACTCCCGAAATTCGGTGCCTCTCCCGAAAACCTCCCGGGACAAATATTCTCCCGAAAATCTCCCGATTTTCAGCTGGAGCTGGAGGGGGCGTGGCCTCCAGCTCCATGCGGACCTGGGTGAGGACGGCCTTTTTTTTATGACGGGAGGACAACAGGGTGACAAGAACTAAATCATCCAGACTGGAGATGAATTGTATTATTATGTTTATCTTACCTAAAAATACATATATTTATTAATTTAAAATAAAAATAAAAATACATTTTTACTTTATTTTGCTAAAAACATCAAAATTAATTGTATTTTTATTTGTATTTTTTCTGACTCCTTATTACATCCAGCCATAGAATTATACATTAAAATAAACACATTGGAAATAATACATTTTAAATGATCAGAATAATTCATTTAAAATGACCATATTTAATTATTAAATAATTGCTTGTTTATCAACAACTTTAGCATTTTATTCATTACATTTTGAAACTCTCAGAAGCCAAGTTATGTTATTGTCCTTAATATTTATTTATGCAAGTTTGAAGTATCAATTATCTAAACACAGTTTTGTTTACATATTTTCAAGATGTATATATATATATATATATATAAATATATATATATATATATATATATATATATATATATATATATATATATATATATATATATATATATATATATATACAGGTAAAAGCCAGTAAATTAGAATATTTTGAAAAACTTGATTTATTTCAGTAATTGCATTCAAAAGGTGTAACTTGTACATTTTATTTATTCATTGCACACAGACTGATGCATTCAAATGTTTATTTCATTTAATTTTGATGATTTGAAGTGGCAACAAATGAAAATCCAAAATTCCGTGTGTCACAAAATTAGAATATTACTTAAGGCTAATACAAAAAAGGGATTTTTAGAAATGTTGGCCAACTGAAAAGTATGAAAATGAAAAATATGAGCATGGATCCACGTTGCCTGAAGTCTAGTGTAAAGTTTCCACCATCAGTGATGGTTTGGGGTGCCATGTCATCTGCTGGTGTCGGTCCACTCTGTTTCCTGAGATCCAGGGTCAATGCAGCCGTCTACCAGCAAGTTTTAGAGCACTTCATGCTTCCTGCTGCTGACCTGCTCTATGGAGATGGAGATTTCAAGTTCCAACAGGACTTGGCGCCTGCACACAGCGCAAAATCTACCCGTGCCTGGTTTACGGACCATGGTATTTCTGTTCTAAATTGGCCCGCCAACTCCCCTGACCTTAGCCCCATAAAAAATCTGTGGGGTATTGTGAAAAGGAAGATGCAGAATGCCAGACCCAAAAACGCAGAAGAGTTGAAGGCCACTATCAGAGCAACCTGGGCTCTCATAACACCTGAGCAGTGCCAGAAACTCATCGACTCCATGCCACGCCGCATTAACGCAGTAATTGAGGCAAAAGGAGCTCCAACCAAGTATTGAGTATTGTACATGCTCATATTTTTCATTTTCATACTTTTCAGTTGGCCAACATTTCTAAAAATCACTTTTTTGTATTAGCCTTAAGTAATATTCTAATTTTGTGACACACGGAATTTTGGATTTTCATTTGTTGCCACTTCAAATCATCAAAATTAAATGAAATAAACATTTGAATGCATCAGTCTGTGTGCAATGAATAAATATAATGTACAAGTTACACCTTTTGAATGCAATTACTGAAATAAATCAAGTTTTTCAAAATATTCTAATTTACTGGCTTTTACCTGTGTATATATATATATATATATATATATATATATATATATATATATATATATATATATATATATATATATATATATATAATGATAGTTAAAAGGTGCATTAACTAAAAGCTTTACTGAAAAGAGAAGTTTTCAAATGTTTCTTAAAAGTTAAAGTCAAGATTACGGAGGGACTGGTGCAAGTTGTGTCAGAGTCTGGGAGCTATAGCCTGGAATGCAAGGTCTCCACGGGTTTTAAAACACGTTTTTGGGATCTTTAGAAGACCTTGGTCTAAAGACCGTAGGCTGCGCCTTGAAGAGTTGGGGCATAGCAAGTCTGTGATGTTCTGAGGGGCCCCCTACCATGCAATGCACGGAAAGTCAGGACTAAAATCTTAAACTCAATGCGGAATTTAACTGGAAGCCAATGAAGACTTGATAAAATGGGGGTTATATGGGCTGTTCTGGGTGCAGCGGTCAAAAGAAAACAGTTTTTGGTCAGTTGACGACAGAGACCCTCCAAAGACGTTGACTGATCCAACACAACCCAAAGGTTTCTGAGGCTGCTTTTTAACAGATGTACCCAGAGCACCAAGGGAGTTCTTGATCAAGGGGATCTTTTTATCGGGAGAACTCATCAGAGTTTGTTAGAATTTATCTGCAGGAAATTTGAGTACAGAATACGCACTCCAAGAACGCAAATAAAAAGTGAAACTCTGAATCACTGACGGTGCCTAACGGTTGAATATCATGTGCATGGAAATGATAAGAACACTTTTTAAAACTACTGATCAACCTCCCAAGGGGCATCAGATAAAACAAAAATAAAACAGGCCCCAGAACAGAACCCTGGGCCACACCACATGACAGATGGACACATTGGATATTACATCATTACAAGTTCTTCCATTTATATAAGAAGTAAACCACTGGAGAACAGCATCATAGATTTATGGGCTTTGATTGATTGATTGATTGATTGATTGAAACTTGTATTAGTAGATTGCACAGTACAGTACATATTCCGTACAATTGACCACTAAATGGTAACACTCGAATACGTTTTTAGTAGGTTAGGTTGCTGATCAATTCAAATTAATTCTATTCATTGGGTTTACTTAATTGTATTTTCCAGTATCAAATGGTTTAAGTACAATATTTTTTTTTAATATTCGGCCAATTAATGTACTTTAAATTGTTTCTGTTACGGACTGAAAACCAATGTTCAAGTTATTTTTTGTTGGATGTTTATCCTTTCAATAAGCCTTTTCTCTGTCTAAAAGTACGGAGTTGGGAGTTCTCGAGTTGAGTTTATCGCACAGAAAAGTGTCTAAGTGTGTGTGGTCTTGTTTGCCAGAGAACAGAGGAAATGGTCTGTGATGTTGTGGCACACACAGGTGTGTCGGAGTTAAAAGCATCGGGGCCACTGTGTCCGCGGTGTGGGGCCCCTTGTGATGGTGCTGAAATGGGGCCCTGTTTTGGCAGCCTAGGCTGTGAAATTAAAGAGGGTGGTGACAGTGAGCGTTAGGAAGGCCATCAAGACCTCAGCGCAAACAAGACAGGCAGAGATGAATCACTGCAGGTAACATTAATGTCATTTAAGTCTGCTTTTCTACCAAATATTTACATGAACAATTACATCGTCAACAAGACAATTACTATCATCTTCAAGTTGGTACAAAGATTACTAAATATTATACAAGACTGTACGATACTTTATTAAGCTATACTTTGTTGTATTAATCCATACTAAATATTGAATACCAGTGATTCTCTAACTGTGGCTCTGGAGCCGACAAACAGTCCTATATGACATTCTGACTACTAAATTGCATTTGCACCCAAATATTGGGATATTTTCTGTCAGGCTTGTCTCTGACAATTTGACTGTGTTTTAGTTTTTCCTCTGCGTTTGTCTTAGTTTTCTGTCAGCGCTTTTTATTTTGTCTTCTATTCCTTATTGTCTCCCTGAGTGCTGCTTCCCCTCAGCTGTGGCTGATTGGCACCTGGCCACACCTGGTGTCAATCAGCCAGCTGCTATTTAAACACCATCCTCGTCTCCGGTGGGCCAGCAGCAGAGGGCGCCACCATCCTCGTCTCCGGTGGGCCAGCAGCAGAGGGCGCCACCACCCTCGTCTCCGGTGGGCCAGCAGAGGGCGCCACCACCCTCGTCCCCGGTGGGCCAGCAGAGGGCGCCACCACCATCGTCCCCGGTGGGCCGGCAGAGGGCGCCACCACCATCGTCTCCGGTGGGCCAGCAGAGGGCGCCACCATCGTCTCCGGTGGGTTCTCCCACGCCGGCGGACGAGCCGCCTCGCCAATTGCGGCGGCTTTCAACTCGCCGTCGCCACCTAACTCTTCTCCGCTGGTTGCGGGGACACTTGGCCTGGTGGCCCACCTCCTTGTCCTCCCTCCACCCTCCTGTGACTTTGGACTTTTTTTTTCTGGGGGGGGGGGGGGGGTTCTAGAACGTCTGGTATCCGTTATAGGAAGGGGGGCTACTGTCAGGCTTGTCCCTGACAGTTTGACTGTGTTTTAGTTTGTCCTCTGCGTTTGTCTTAGTTTTCTGTCAGCGCTTTTTATTTTGTCTTCTATTCCTTATTGTCTCCCTGAGTGCTGCTTCCCCTCAGCTGTGGCTGATTGGCACCTGGCCACACCTGGTGTCAATCAGCCAGCTGCTATTTAAACCTGCCTTCCCCTCCAGTCAGTGCTGGATCATTGTCATTACTACCTGTCTTAACACTTGTCGTTGTAGCTCTGTCTACTTCTGTTTCACTCTGCTCATGTCCTAGTTCCTTCGTGTCACAGTAAGTGTTTTTGTTTCTTGTCCAAAGTTAGCCTCTGTGCTATTTTAGTTCATAACCAAGTTTGTTCTCCGCCTTGTGCGCGCCTTTTGTTGTTACCCTTTTGTTTGTTGTTTTGCCTTAGTGTTTAATTAAATCATGTTTTCTCGTACAATGCCCTCCGCCTTCTCTGCATCTTGGGGTTCGGCACCTACAAACTCTGACAATTTTCCTCAGCAAGTTTTATTTATCTCATCAGATTTTTCTTTTTTTTGTCTTTTTTAACACACAATATATTCTGTGTCAAACTTACCAGAAAGGAATGCCTTCGTGTTCCTCTATTGGCTCATATTGATGCTTAAAGCTGCAGGACCTGTTGGTGGATTCTTTTAACAGTCACTGGAGACCTCAGGGTTGGCAAGGTCATTCGTGCTACTTGGTTGGCCCCGCACACACACACTCTTTGTCCAGTCAGGCCGCTATCAACCTTCACACCCCAGGCTATGAATCAATTGAAAGGAAAAAAGAGAGACAGAAAGTCAGAGAGCGCTATTTAAAGTAAACAGAGGTGAGCAGATTTATTGGACTGGCAGGCGACCCCTACAGTCCCATGCATGAATGGCCAAGGTTGAGGGGTCACTAGCACTAGTGTCTTATAAAAATGTTAATTGACTGGCAATAGTCAAAAACAGGTCAACTGGAGGACAGTGAGGGAGCAGTTCTATATTTTAGTGTCTCTCTGCAAGGTTATAAAAAAAAGTAAATACAGTATACTGCCAAAAGTATACACCAATCAGATATTAACATGAAGTGCCATCCCATTCCTAACCCATAGTGTTCAACATGATGTCGGTCCACCTTTTGCAGCTACTACAGCTTCAACTCTTCTGGGAAGGCTGTCCACAAAGTTGCAGAGTGTGTTTATAGGAATTTTCCACCATTCTTCCAAACGCGCATTGGTGAGGTCACACACTGATGTTGGTAGAGAAGGTCTCCGTTCTAATTCATCCCAAAGGTGTTCTATCGGGTTCAGGTCAGGACTCTGCGCAGGCCGGTCAAGTTCATCCACACCAGACTTTGGTGTCTGAACTAAGGGGCCAAGCCCAACTCCTGAAAAAACATAATTCCTCCTCCACCAAATGTCACACTCGGCACAATGCAGTCCCGAAATGTAGCGTTCTCCTGGCAACCTCCAAACCCAGAATCGTCCATCATATTGCCAGTGTGATTAGGACACCTGATTGTCATCATTTGGATGGGTGGCCAATAAAGATGTCCGATAATATCGGATTGCCGATATTATCGGCCGATAAATGCTTTAAAATGTGATATCGGAAATTATCGGTATCGGTTTCAAAAAGTAAAATTTATGACTTTTTAAAACGCTGCTGTATGGAGTGGTAATAAGGGGCCAAGCCCAACTCCTAAAAAACAACCCCACACCATAATTCCTCCTCCACCAAATTTCACACTCGGCATAATGCTGTCCGAAATGTACCGTTCTCCTGGCAACCTCCAAACCCAGACTCGTCTATCATATTGCCAGTGTGATTAGGACACCTGATTGTCATCATTTGGATGGGTGGCCAATAGAGATGTACGATAATATCGGACTGCCGATATTATCGGCCGATAAATGCTTTAAAATGTGATATCGGAAATTATCGGTATCGGTTTCAAAAAGTAAAATTTATGACTTTGTAAAACGCTGTTGTATGGAGTGGTACTAAGGGGCCAAGCCCAACTCCTGAAAAACAACCCCACACCATAATTCCTCCTCCACCAAATTTCACACTCGGCACAATGCTGTCCGAAATGTAGCGTTCTCCTGGCAACCTCCAAATCCAGACTGGTCCATCATATTGCCAGTGTGATTAGGACACCTGATTGTCATCATTTGGATGGGTGGCCAATAGAGATGTCCGATAATATCGGATTGTCGATATTATCGGCCGATAAATGCTTTAAAATGTGATATCGGGAATTATCGGTATCGATTTCAAAAAGTAAAATTTATGACCTTTTAAAAAAATGCTGTATGGCGTGGTAGTAAGGGGCCAAGCCCAACTCCTGAAAAACAACCCCACACCATAATTCCTCCTCCACCAAATGTCACACTCGGCACAATGCAGTCCGAAATGTACCGTTCTCCTGGCAACCTCCAAACCCAGACTCGTCCATCATATTGCCAGTGTGATTAGGACACCTGATTGTCATCATTTGGATGGGTGGCCAATGGAGATGTCCGATAATATCGGATTGCCGATATTTTCGGCCGATAAATGCTTTAAAATGTGATATCGGAAATTATCGGGATCGGTTTCAAGAAGTAAAATTTATGAATTTTTAAAACGCCGCTGTATGGAGTGGTAGTAAGGGGCCAAGCCCAACTACTGAAAAACAACCCCACACCATAATTCCTCCTCCACCAAATTTCACACTCGGCACAATGCAGTCCGAAATGTAGCGTTCTCCTGGCAACCTCCAAACCCAGACTGGTCCATCATATTGCTAGTGTGATTAGGACACCTGATTGTCATCATTTGGATGGGTGGCCAATAGAGATGTCCGATAATATCTGTTTCCCGATATTATCGGCCGATAAATGCTTTAAAATGTGATATCGGAAATTATCGGTATCAGTTTTAAAAAGTAACATTTATGACTTTTTAAAACGATGCTGCATGGAGTGGTAGTAAGGGGCCAAGTCCATCTCCTAAAAACAACCCCAAACCATAATTCCTCCTCCACCAAATTTCACACTCGGCACAATGCAGTCCGAAATGTAGCGTTCTCCTGGCAACCTCCAAACCCAGAATCGTCCATCATATTGCCAGTGTGATTAGGACACCTGATTGTCATCATTTGGATGGGTGGCCAATAGAGATGTCCGATAATATCGGATTGCCGATATTTTCAGCCGATAAATGCTTTAAAATGTGATATCGGAAATTATCGGTATCAGTTTTAAAAAGTAACATTTATGACTTTTCAAAACGCCGCTGTATGGAGTGGTACTAAGGGGCCAAGCCCAACTCCTGAAAAACAACCCCACACCATAATTCCTCCTCCACCAAATTTCACACTCGGCACAATGCAGTCCGAAATGTAGCGTTCTCCTGGCAACCTTCAGACCCAGACTGGTCCATCATATTGCCAGTGTGATTAGGACACCTGATTGTCATCATTTGGATGGGTGGCCAATAGAGATGTCCGATAATATCGGGAATCCGATATTATCGGCCGATAAATGCTTTAAAATGTGATATCGGAAATTATCGGTATCGGTTTCAAAAAGTAAAATGTATGACTTTTTAAAGCGCCGCTATATGGAGTGGTAGTAAGGGGCCAAGCCCAACTCCTGAAAAACAACCCCAAACCATAATTCCTCCTCCACCAAATTTCACACTCGGCACAATGCAGTCCGAAATGTAGCGTTCTCCTGGCAACCTCCAGACCCAGACTGGTCCATCAGATTGCCAGTGTGATTAGGACACCTGATTGTCATCATTTGGATGGGTGGCCAATAGAGATGTCCGATAATATCGAATTGCCGATATTTTCGGCCGATAAATGCTTTAAAATGTGATATCGGAAATTATCGGTATCAGTTTTAAAAAGTAACATTTATGACTTTTTAAAACGCTGCTGTATGGAGTGGTAGTAAGGGGCCAAGCCCAACTCCGGAAAAAGAACCCCACACCATAATTCCTCCTCCATCAAATGTCACACTTGGCACAATGCAGTCCGAAATGTAGCGTTCTCCTGGCAACCTCCAAACCCAGACTGGTCCATCATATTGCCAGTGTGATTAGGACACCTGATTGTCATCATTTGGATGGGTGGCCAATAGAGTTGTCCGATAATATCGGACTGCCGATATTATCGGCCGATAAATGCTTTAAAATGTGATATCGGAAATTATCGGTATCGGTTTCAAAAAGTAAAATGTATGACTTTTTAAAACGCTGCTGCATGGAGTGGTAGTAAGGGGCCAAGCCCAACTCCTGAAAAACAACCCCACACCATAATTCCTCCTCCACCAAATGTCACGCTCGGCACAATGCAGTCCGAAACGTAGCGTTCTCCTGGCAACCTCCAAACCCAGACTCGTCCATTAGAGTGCCAGTGTGATTAGGACACCCGATTGTCATCATTTGGATGGTTGGCCAATAGAGATGTCCGATAATATCGGATTGCCGATATTATTGTCCGATAAATGCTTTAAAATGTGATATCGGAAATTATCGGTATCTGTTTCAAAAAGTAAAATTTATGACTTTTTAAAACGCTGTTGCATGGAGTGGTACTAAGGGGCCAAGCCCAACTCCTGAAAAACAACCCCCCACCATAATTCCTCCTCCACCAAATTTCACACTCGGCACAATGCAGTCCGAAATGTAGCGTTCTCCTGGTAACCTCCAAACCCAGACTGGTCCATCATATTGCCAGTGTGATTAGGACACCTGATTGTCATCATTTGGATGGGTGGCCAATAGAGATGTCCGATAATATCGGTTTCCCGATATTATCGGCCGATAAATGCTTTAAAATGTGATATCGGAAATTATCGGTATCAGTTTTAAAAAGTAACATTTATGACTTTTTAAAACGCTGCTGTATGGAGTGGTAGTAAGGGGTCAAGCCCAACTCCTGAAAAACAACCCCACACCATAATTCCTCCTCCACCAAATTTCACACTCGGCACAATGCAGTCCGAAATGTAGCGTTCTCCTGGCAACCTCCAAACCCAGACTCGTCCATCATATTGCCAGTGTGATTAGGACACCTGATTGTCATCATTTGGATGGGTGGCCAATAGAGATGTCCGATAATATCGGACTGCCGATATTATCGGCCGATAAATGCTTTAAAATGTGATATTGGAAATTATCGGTATCGGTTTCAAAAAGTAAAATTTGTGACTTTTTAAAACAGCGCTGTGTACACGGATGTAGGGAGAAGTACAGAGCACCAATAAAACTTAAAGGCACTGCCTTTGCGTGCCGGCCCAGTCTTTTCACACACACACAAGTGAATGTCATGCATAATTGGTTAACAGCCATGCAGGTCACACTGAGGGTGGTCGTATAAACAACTTTAACACTGTTACAAATATGCGCCACACTTTGAACCCACACCAAACAAGAATGACAAACACATTCCGGGAGAACATCCGCACCGTAACACAACATAAACACAAAAGAAGAAATACCCAGAACCCCTTGCAGCACTAACTCTTCCAGGACGCTACAATTTTTAGAATAATCATGTATACATATTATCACAGAACTTTAGTATGATTAAAGTCCGTTGCTGTAGTTAATAGCTATTGTGCTCAAGCTGCATTTTTCTATCCGTGCAAGGATAAAACTTCTTGTCATAAGGGGTGGCCTCAGCCGCAGATGTTATCTTTGTTTTAGCCCGCTAACAGCCAAGGACTTCAAGGACCTCAACGAAGATACGACGACAGCACGCAGACGAAGCAGAAACAAGGAAAACACAAGGCCCCAGCACATTCCGTCACATATTGTGCGTACTGGACCTGCTTTGCATAATATATGTGACCACTCCTTTTAGAGGCGGCCTCAGTGATGTTGACTGTGGAACTCCTGAATAAATAGAGGGACGCGGGAGCTGAACCTTAGAGCGTAGGGCGAGACTGTGACTAAGTGCGTAGCTCCATGCGTTCTCCCCATGAGCCAAATTGAACTCTGTCTCTGCATGATTCCTTGCTTCTTGTCTGATTAATAGATGTCATCAGTGTTTGAACCTGAAAACAATATACACACCCCGCTCCTCCCTCTTCCTCTTAACCACGCCCCCCTCCCAACCCCGCCCACCTCAACCTCCTCATGCTCTCTCAGGGAGAGCATGTACCAAATTCCAAGCTGCTGTTTTGAGGCATGTTTAAAAAAAATAATGCACTTTGTGACTTCAATAATAAATATGGCAGTGCCATGTTGGCATTTTTTTCCATAACTTGAGTTGATTCATTTTGGAAAACCTTGTTACATTGTTTAATGCATCCAGCGGGGCATCACAACAAAATTAGGCATAATATTGTGTTATTTCTCGGTGGCAAGGCCCCGGGGGTGGATGAGATCCGCCCGGAGTTCCTTAAGGCTCTGGATGTTGTGGGGCTGTCTTGGTTGACAAGACTCTGCAACATCGTGTGGACATCGGGGGCGGTACCTCTGGATTGGCAGACCGGGGTGGTGGTTCCTCTCTTTAAGAAGGAGAACCGGAGGGTGTGTTCCAACTATCGTGGGATCACACTCCTCAGCCTTCCCGGTAAGGTCTATTCAGGTGTACTGGAGAGGAGGCTACGCCGGATAGTCGAACCTCGGATTCAGGAGGAACAGTGTGGTTTTCGTCCTGGTCGTGGAACTGTGGACCAGCTCTATACTCTCGGCAGGGTCCTTGAGGGTGCATGGGAGTTTGCCCAACCAGTCTACATGTGCTTTGTGGACTTGGAGAAGGCATTCGACCGTGTCCCTCGGGAAGTCCTGTGGGGAGTGCTCAGAGAGTATGGGGTAACGGACTGTCTTATTGTGGCAGTTCGCTCCCTGTATGATCAGTGTCAGAGCTTGGTCCGCATTGCCGGCAGTAAGTCGGACACGTTTCCAGTGAGGGTTGGACTCCGTCAAGGCTGCCCTTTGTCACCGATTCTGTTCATAACCTTTATGGACAGAATTTCTAGGCGCAGTCAGGGCGTTGAGGGGATCTGGTTTGGTGGCTGCAGGATTAGGTCACTGCTATTTGCAGATGATGTGGTCCTGATGGCTTCCTCCGGCCAAGATCTTCAGCTCTCACTGGATCGGTTCGCAGCCGAGTGTGAAGCGACTGGGATGGGAATCAGCACCTCCAAGTCCGTGTCCATGGTTCTCTCCCGGAAAAGGGTGGAGTGCCATCTCCGGGTTGGGGAGGAGATCTTGCCCCAAGTGGAGGAGTTCAAGTACCTCGGAGTCTTGTTCACGAGTGGGGGAAGAGTGGATCGTGAGATCGACAGGCGGATCGGTGCGGCGTCTTCAGTAATGCGGACGCTGTATCGATCCGTTGTGGTGAAGAAGGAGCTGAGCCGGAAGGCAAAGCTCTCGATTTACCGGTCGATCTACGTTCCCATCCTCACCTATGGTCATGAGCTTTGGGTCATGACCGAAAGGACAAGATCACGGGTACAAGCGGCCGAAATGAGTTTCCTCCGCCGAGTGGCGGGGCTCTCCCTTAGAGATAGGGTGAGAAGCTCTGTCATTCGGGGGGAGCTCAAAGTAAAGCCGCTGCTCCTCCACATCGAGAGGAGCCAGATGAGTTGGTTCGGGCATCTGGTCAGGATGCCACCCGAACGCCTCCCTAGGAAGGTGTTTCGGGCACGTCCGACCGGTAGGAGGCCACGGGGAAGACCCAGGACACACTGGGAAGACTATGTCTCCCGGCTGGCCTGGGAACGCCTCGGGATCCCCCGGGAGGAGCTGGACGAAGTGGCTGGGGAGAGGGAAGTCTGGGCTTCCCTGTTTAAGCTGCTGCCCC